>NC_089855.1:14449718-14775075 GCF_036373705.1 Amia ocellicauda
GTATGATGGGGAAGAATTGCCGTGAGGACCGATTATCAGCGGGACCAATTGCCCTTGGGACCGATTATCAGCGGGACCAAATAACGTGGGGACCGATTATCAGCGGGACCAAATAACGTGGGGACCGATTATCAGCAGGACCAATTGCCGTGGGGACCGATCATCAATTATCGCCGGGTCGAATGGTCAGGGACGAATTGTCGCAGGACGAATTGCCGGGGACGAATTGAGGTGCTCCCAGCAGCATCTCCTTCTCAGGTACAAAACACAGATGAGCAGACATTTGTATGTTTTTGTTGAGATTTTTTTGTTGAAAATAGAGATCAATAGAGTAATGATGTAATCTATACAATCTTTATTTCTAGAGCCAGAAACTCCATTCACTTTAGCCATGAAAGGGAAAATGAGAAAGGAGAAAGTGGATGATTGTCACCGGGCGGTGACAGTTTTTCCACAGCAATATCAATGGACATTAGCCTTGTTTGATATTCTCCTGTGTCTCATAGCACATCAGAATCATAGCTAGCTAACAGAACATTATATTATTATTTTTTTTATTATTATTATTTGTATTTCTTGGTAGACGCCCTTATCCAGGGCGACTTACAACATACGTGCAAATATACAGTTAAGTATATTCCACAGTAAACTATGATTTGGTAGGTGTAGCATTATAAGTGTATAAGGATCATGCATCCTTCCGAAGAAGGCAGACATGCTGATTTTTCTTTCAAAGAATTGCTGACTTTGCATTGCTCTTTGACATTGTTACTGGTTCCAATAACTGTCTGTTACATATTTTGTTACATTCTATTTTTTTGTGTTATATTTACTTTAAAAGTTTTGGTTTGTAATTGTTTTTGTTGATCGTTCCTCATAAAAAAGTGTAATACATATTTTTATAAATGAAGGGGAACTGTCACAATTGGCAGTTTACTGGATATAGCCTAAATGTGGCAAGAATAAAAGGTAGGCAAATTTTTGTTCCTGAAGTATTTGCTATTTTTTCTCTCAAAATGTGATTGGAATCAGAACCTAGATTTGATAAGAACCGGATTGGATAACCAGAATCGGAATCGGAATTGGAATCAATAAAATTGAAATGATACTCCTATTGGATCAGGGGTCCACTGCCATGACAATGTGTAGAGGCTGCACAAGTTGCTCGATTGCCCGCACAAATATTATGCAAGTAGATTACGGCCTCGCTCGTAGCTACAGTAGTAAGCGGAGGACGTAAGAGTTATCCTCTGTAGCCCCGCTTTGTATATGCTGATTCTAGACAGTTCCCGGTAAGAGCGTGACTGCGGTCCTCGGTCCTGACCGGTCCAGGTGTGGCCCTACGGGGCCCCCAGGATTACTGTCTGGAGTGTGTTGCCGAGGACCCCTAGTGGTACACCTCGGGGCAGGCTCCCTTATCAGCTCGCTGCCTCCTCCCTTGCAACAGTTTTGTTACACAGTGACCCCTCCCCCTTGGGCAGTGCTTCCAACTTGAAAGATATTGGGGTTGCAAGGTCGCATGGGAGTCCTAGCTCCCGGCCAAAGAGGACGAACCTGCGTAGACATCACGTTTTATACAACAGAAAGTGGGAAGTGGGGACGTGCACAGGGGCCAATGGCAGCTTTGATAGAGTAAAGTTTTCGATCTGGTTCCTACGGAAGTGCACAGAAACACCTTCCCCTTGGGCAGTGCTTCCTTTTTCATATAACCGGGGTTGCATTCGCAACCTATTGTTTTGGGAAATGGTGTCCAGAGGTAATCTGTTCTTGCAGTTAAAATCTTGATGAATATTTAATCCTGCTCATTCCTGTAAGTTGATTAACATACACAGTATTTGTATCTAAAATGTATTCATACACATGTATCCATGCACCTAGTGCCAGCATGCAGTGTTCTTCCATGGGTATAGGGTAAAGAGAAGGCATTTTAATGAATGGAGAATCAGTCTATGCCAGTCCTCTACTTTTCATTGTCTAGCATTCCATCATACTGACCCACACATCATATTTATATTCACATAGTAGTAGTAGTAGTGGTAGTGGTAGTGGTAGTAGTAGTAGTAGTAGTAGTAGTAGTAGTAGTAGTAGTAGTAGTAGTAATAATAATTACTAAACATAATAATAATGTTGAAAACAAAAAGTGTAACAAACAGCTATGCAGGCTCACACATACATACACACAAAACAGATCATACATAATTAACTGATTTAACTGGCCTCTGTCACCTGGAGAAGCCATGCTATCCCCCAGTCATGCAAATTCTTGTTCTCTTAAATATTGTTGAAGGTGCATATACAATAACCTGTTAGCATCCTGTGCTGCAAGAAAGGACAATTCAGCTAATTTTGTAATAATTAAAACAAATCCTTAAGATTCTAAAAATCTTCACTACTGTATCGTCAAACAAATATTTAAATGAGACCAACTACATTAACATATTTTCTGGAATATATAATTTGTGACAAAATGAGGTATGTTTATACTACAGCTGAGCCAGCTTTGTACATCCAGCACACAGTATTTAATGTCCCCCTGGTTTTACAGATTTTAAAAGTAGAGTGGGAGGCTTCTACTTTTTAATGTTTTTTTTTTTTTCCCCCAGCAGGTATTTTTCTAAACGGCGCCCGTAACTTACATTTTAAAACAATACCAATTGTTTTCTTTAAAAAAAGCATAAAAAGTGTATACTTAAACAGATACGTATTACATGCTTTATTTTAATAGTAGCTGGATTTCAAAAATCTATCCTTAAATGTAATTAACTCTCCCTTATAAATGGGTTTAAAAATCTATGGAGTCTCAATTGCAAAGTGAAAAATGGCTCCATAATTACAGAACAAGTTGAGAGAGATCACTTTCTTTTCATTCTCCTAGAGCACTAATTGATTGCATGCATTAAGGAAATATGGGCAATTAGCATCATGTTAGTCAGAATCAAACTAGTTGTGCTTTGTCACAATGTTATAGAGAATTCTACCTGTCTCAAAAAGCCTTGTAATTACAGGGCCATGTAGATTGCTGGTGTCAAATAATATGTAAGGTGCACATCAAGTAATCAAGTAATTAATCTAATTCAAAATTAGATGTATTCATGCACAATCTTAAATGGGGTTAAATCTGATCAATGTTCTGATAACAGCTGTTCACTATTCACATCCTTCATCTGAAACGATGTCATTCTGTGGTTTATTTAGATAAATCAATAATGTGCATCAACAGATATTTACTTATCATTTGTATCTTTTCAGAGTTTATTGAATGCTGCTACTGGACTCATACTTGATACAAAATACAGTACAACATTCTAGTAGATTGAATTGGAAACAGCTGTATTAATTTATCTTATAAAATAAAGCTTATAATTGTGGAGTCAATCCATCTCACTGCTGCAATGCTTATTGTTTTGAATGAAACAAAACCTACTCTTCCTCTCAAACCTGTCACACAATAAACAGCAGAGCTTAGTCTATGGACCAACTGCAGAGCTCAGAGCACTACAAGGTCAAGGTGCCCAGCCAGCCAAACTGTTATGCAGCAAGCTCAGGAAAGCAGGGCTGTTTAGGATGTTTTACTTGTTCCAACTCTGTGGGTCTCAAACAAGTCTTAGTTATCCTTTGGGGAATCTCAGTCACAGATGGCTAATGGTATAACCCTGATTTGAAACAACAATTTTCATACTACAGGGCCCAACTTGTCCTCTGAAAAGAGATTTTTACAGGTCGACCTCCTTGGAAGCCCTCTGTCTTTCAATGATAATAACCTTCTGACCAAAATCTAACATAGGTAGTTAGAAACCCATCTCAATCGCATCTTTCGTTGCCTATTCCCACAAGAATACATCATTTGGTGCACTGGTTATTTTATGAAGACATTAAGTGAAGTTTCCTAGCGCATTATCTCTCAATTGGCCACATATGGCCTTAATAATTTAACAAGCGCTGGATTTTAAATCAACACTGAACATGAAATGTGTAATCTGCAAAACTCAACTGAAAAAAGAAATGGGAATACAGTGTTTTTTCCTGATATTACAACAGCAATGAATGATTATGAATGTCTTATGTTTTACAAGGAGAACTAGCAAGAGCTTTGTTCTGTTGTGCCTTCTATTAAAACTCCAATTGGAATATGTTGTTTCCATCCTTATTAATGTATATATTCAATACAACCTGTGACGAATATTAAATAGAATAAACACCCCATACATGATTAGAGAGTATTTTAAAGCTAAAAAAAATGTACATTCAAAAGTACATTCAAAATATTTTTTGTTTAAATACTTATCTTAAAACTATATTTTGTGAAATCTAAACATTGTAACAACACACATTGCAGCCAGAGAATAAGCTAATGTCTTTGATCATTTATTAAACCTGATTTAGTAAAAGTAATAATCCCTTTAGAGTTGATTAGTGATAGTAATATTATTAAAAATCAATCTGGATGTAAGCATTTATATATAAGTAGTCTAATGCTCATAATATACATCAAACTGACTCTTCCTAAGTGTACATCTGTAACTGTACATTTATGAAATTATGAAACAGGATAATTAAATTAAGCATCTTCCTGAAGCACCCATTCATGTACATTTATCACATACTAAATATATCTATATAGCATATATATTTACACACACACTTATATACAAGGGTTCCCATATTCTAAAAGCTTCAGTGCAAGAACACTATTCTGTACTGGAGGTCTTGCTAGGAATAAATAAATCTGCAACTATCTGGCATTATATCTGGATAGGGCTTCCTTAAACATGTGCTGATTGTGCATTATTTATGAATGTGAATAGGGTACAAGGCAGTCTTAAAGGAGACTGGAGCAATGGAATAAATGATCTTGTCATTTCCTAACCCAGTTCTTCACTGTAGGAAACACAGAATTGTACCTCATTAAACTTGAATCCATAATCCTTCAATTTTGAATTGAGATTGTATGGCCACCATATCATGGTAACCCAATTAACCAAATACACATTTTATATAAACAATATTTAGAAATGCACATATATGTATTTGTGTCCGCCAATTGCATACAGTATGTACATCAGCCATTTCTCTGCATTTATTAAGAATTTATTTTAAACATTCTATAGGAAATCCGCACATAAGAAAATAAATTTACAGAAAGGCTGAAGGGGTAATATAAGCACATAATTATGTTTTAACAAGATCATCATTGCAAATGAATTGTTGCCAGATAAATAAATACAAACAATCATACATACATACAAACAAAAATACATCATGACTAACAAACTAAATAAATACATGATTTGAGACAAATACATATTTTAAAATCAAATTAATCTGACATAGATTTCTAGTATACATTGTTTTTATAATCAAACCAATATGGGATATTAGCCAAAGGGTACTTGCAAGTAGCTTTTTCAAAACCGGGGGAAAATTCTAGGCCTGGGTTTTTGGAGTTTATAATGTATAAATCCAGTGTCCCCGGGGCACCTGGCCTTGATGACAAATCATTTCATAGGCATATAAATAGTGAAAAACACTAAGATCACTCTAAACTTTTCCGATGGCGCTACTCTCACTCTCAAATGTGATTATACAATACTTTCCTTGCAGGCGCACACCTCACCCTGTCACACTGTTAGACACATCAAACGTATTAGTTGACTGTTTTTTTCCCCCTTATTTTATTTATTAAACAAGAACCCCATGCCATATCAACAAGGTAATACTAAATAAGTAAAATAATAAATGCCTTTTTTGTGTCTGTATTTTATTTGGAGCTGAAATTAAACTGCATTATTATTATTTATTAATTCACATAGTTATTATGAATTGATCATTTGTATAAAGTGAACCGACCTTGTAGAGCCCCCAGCTGTTTGCGATGCCTTGTTTGCATACTTTTTGCATTTGACTGATTGGCCGTTTACTTCTCGTAGGAAGCAGAACCAAACCGAACTTCGGTTTTCTTGAACTCCTCGTATTTTGCAACAGTGCTCAATTATTGTAGGTTTTGCCGACAGGTTCCTGAATGAACATTCCCGCTTCAAATCTTCTCACTGAATGAAAAAATACACAAAAGTATAACAAATTTAGCTGTTGCGCTGTGCAAGCAAGTATGATTTTTTTATTATTTTATACCAGTTTTATACCCATGCCAAACACGGGGTTGTGGGGTTGAGAAATCATCCAGGTTGCCCAGGTGTTCGGTGCCCCGGGTCCCGGGGCTGGAAACACTACTGTCAAGGGCATTAATGAGACACTTCAAGCAGGGAATTCTGGGGAAGCAGGGCTTTTATTCTGAATTCATAAGTGACAACAAATGCATACATTGTTAGAACAGGCGTGTCTCCATGTATGGCCTTATGTTTAGTTTTCTTTTCAATACATCTACTAAACATATCTTGAATCTTTCCAAAGTAGTGCTTACAACTCTTATTGTTGTTGAAATAATGTAATTATTTGTAGTCATGTTGGGCATACAAAGCAGAAATAATGTTTCTAGGAAGTGCTGTGCTCTGAAAATAAAGTAGCTTCGTGACAGTTGTGGTTCAATTCAAATGTTACTCAAAATTAGATTGAAAAAGGCACAGGAGTTGTCTAATGAATTATGTGTTGGGCACTGGAGCTGCCATATATCAATGATATTGATAGTTACAGATGTTTAATTCTTGCTGACATATTTTGAAAACATCAAGAATAACTTGTATGCTTTTATAACTCTAAAATTATAAATGTCACACTCATTGTAAACACAAAGTAGTTTATGTCTTTGCCAGTAATCGCCATCATTTATTAGACATTGTAACTCCTACATTATACAGTTCATTTACTCACAAATAGCCCTATTCATAATCATAGAAAATAGGCCATATTCTAGTTACATGTTTGAACAGGTTTTTAAGTAATAAAGATGTATGATTTATACATGTGTTAGTTTCACATGAAAATTAATATATTCTTACTATTTACACAGCTTTGCAAAGACTATTTCAGGGGCTACAATTAATATTGATCTGTTTTGCAATTAAGAAAACAAACAAATAAATAGTATGTACCAGAAGTAGTGGGTTGTCTTTGAATCATGATTACTTGCTCAAATACCTTAATTGAAACACATCAAGCAATTTACAATACATGTGGAAAACACGGTTCTTGACAATTACCCTTAGCTTATACCACTTGGGATAATGGGTGAATAATCAGAATGCGTTTTTTGTGTATTCTGGATCTAATAAATGTCTGTAAAATCAACGCATGCCAACTTGGATTAAAATGCCCAGAAGTAAGAATTCTCTACTCATGTCAGTCTGAAGACTTTGTTTATATAATACAGATTTCATAATTGGGGGTTTTCACAATAACATCAAATGATCTGTGGTGTGGTAAGTAAACCACTACAGAAAGACTATTAAGAAATCTGCAGTCCAAACACTAACTGTCCTCTGATATAAATGTGAAATGAGTTCAAAGTAGTGTCAATATATAGTTTTCTTATTTTGTTTTGTTTTCATTCACATCAATTTCCGTGTTCACAGCATTTTATAGAACTACTTATTGATTTGAACATTGTGTGCCAGGAACACATCCTTTAATCTTTGATTTTGCCTCCATTCTACAGCCTCCATTGTGCTTGGAATTTTAACAAGCTCAAATGACTTGGGTGTGAAATCATCCTTCAAATCCAGTCACATGACATATCAGAACCAAAACTTATGTCTATTTACACACACAGCTGTTGTTGAAAGTAGCAGAACAAACTCTTAAATGCTTTTTTTTTTTTTTTACAATGGGAAAAGACCGACCATTACATATATGCTGGGAACAAATAACTGTGAGTAGAAGCAATATAGCTGTAATATTTGGAGAATCAAACTAAAATCCAATTTATTTCAACCAGGTAAGTCAGTTTACCCTCAGTGTTAGAAAATTAAATTCAGAGATAGAGGTTCAGTGTCAAAAAATAATAAAGTCAAAAAGGGTGAAAAAATGCAAAATGTTATGAAGAACAAGAAGCTGGTAAAACCATTTTAAATAGGGAATATTTAGATGAAAAACATTTGAATTTACATTTCAATAGGGGAAGCATAACATAAAATGGAAAGAGACTGAATAATTTATAAATGTATTTGATCTGTCTAAGAAAAGATGAAACCCAATGACCATATCTTATAGAAAGCTGCATACTTGTATACAAAAAAAACTAATATTAAATGCAAAAAATGACAGGATACAGTAGCAAACATACCTTATACAAAATAAACTAGGCATGTGTTTATTACAGGGAGCAATCATTGGGGATGGGGTGTCATGAACCCTTGAATAAAGTTTCAGTTTCTGTGACGTTTGGTAACATATTTTTCATTTTAATGAGGAAACCTAAAGTCAATTAAAATCTTATACAATATATTCAAAGTTATATAAACAACAAATGTATAAACAGGTCTAAAAAGGAAAGAGAATAAACATTATACAGTGACAGTTTATTAATCAAGTAAGACCCTAAAGCAGGGGTTCTCAAACTCTTGCCATTGATGACCCCATTTTCAAACAAGAGTGCGGTTCGGGAAGGCAGGTGCACAAATGAAGTGCGGTCCAGGGGAGGTGAATGCTGCCGAGGTGTGGTAATTTGCTTTATATGTAAATTTCGGCCATTCTCTCGAGACTCCATTTGCATGTCAGGCGACCCTCGTGGGGTCGTGACCTCAAGGTTGAGGACCGCTGCTCTAAAGACAACATGATTTGTGCTTCTGGAAACAAGCTTGTGCTAAATGCTTATTAATTTTAAAAGCATGATACATTTCCCCTATTCATAAATAGGTTTTACTGTCATCTTAATTTGTTTCCAAAACACTAGATAGTACCTTAAAAACCTCCCACTCTCTTCATTGGCATACGCTCCAACGCATTCATAAAACAACATGACGACGGTAATTACTGGTGTAGAAAATATGTCATACCAAACTGCTGGCCATAATAGTCGAGGTTTGTCATTTGGACAGATTAAATTATTTTATTTTATTCTTAATTGGTTGGTTTAAAGTAGTTGGTGCTTGACATGGCTATTTTGTGCATACATATGAATATACGTTTACATGTATTTTTGTGTGGCATTGTGAAATTTTAAAACAATGACCATGTATTGGACTTTTCGCGTTCCAAAACTTATTTTTACAGTGGACACAGTATTGACACACTCAGTTATTTTTCCCAAATTAGTTCTCTCTCTTTGTCTTTCACTATAAAGGTACAGATTCCCCATATAACATATCTGATTTTTTGACCATCTCTTCTCTTAAAGTTGTGAAATTTAGGTTTTCATAACCTTTTGCATCTATTGGAATTCCATACAGCATAGCTTTGGCACAACCATTATCATCTGGTGGATGGCTAGCTCATAAGAACAGGACAATTGGCTTTACATTATTGATTTGACCATTACTGGTTACTGGTTACATAATAGTAGTAATTTTCCGTCTTCATAACGAAATCAGTATAATGTAAATTGTCACATTCTACTGAATGATTGAAGGTACTTTCATGAATGGGAAACAAAAAACAGTCACAGAAATATAACAGTGGTTGCTATCAATACTGAATATATTTATGAACAATCCCCAAAGTGATAAAATATTCAGTGAACTGGTCTGAACATTAATATACAAATTAAATAATAATGTTGATGTAGAATCCCAATACGTCCCTTAGCTAAGTTTAAGATTATAACGCTGATATACACATAGATTGGCAGCATTTTTATAATGCATTGCATTTATAATTACAATTCATCTAATGCAAAATGAATTGTGTGCCAGAATACAACTATACAACAGGACAATTAAAACAGAGATTACACCAGATTAATAAGACTTTGTTTAAATATTATACATTCTTAAATAAATGTAACACACAGAAAAAAAGAGTGAGTGTTATTCAGCCTAAGAAGACTAATCTAGCATATGTGCTTGTTTTACATAGGACTGACTGCATACTAATGAGTGCATTCCTATGGGAATCTGAAGTGCTAAACCTTGAAGGAATACCGCCTGCTCCAGGGAATGGAGTTGGTGGACATTCAGCAGCAGCTGTCCCTCAGGACAAGAGAAATAAAAATAATATTTACATAAACAAAGCCATACTATAATATGTGTAGTATGGGGAAACTGAAGTAGACTGTTACATTTAAATGTTTTATCTTTAATGTTCTTTAAATGTCCTATAACCACATCTCAGTAAAAAAATGCTGCATTGGTATTGCGACTCATATTTGATAAGACTGATGCCATTCACTCACTGAGGTTGCTGCTGGAAAAAAGAGGAGGAGTTTAGAGTGGGAGAGTCTAATGTGGTAAGTGTGTAATGAGCTCGTTTGCAATTATGTAATCCCTCTAAATTCAGTAGAGTGTATAAATCTGTAGTGTTAGGAGCTGGTCTTTTGGCATCGTGACTGTGTCGCTCTATTGGGAGTGGAGCGCTTGGAGGTGTGAATCCCATCTGGGGTTCAATGCTCACACATTCTACATATACACCATTGTATTACAACAGTAGCTTACCTGCCCCTAATTGAATCTTAACATACATTATAGATATCAAATATTATATATAATATACTTGCATTAGAACAAGCTACATTTTCTAAAGTAAGTTTTGTTTTAAAGTTTTTCATGGTGTAGGAGAGCAGAAGTGGTTGGTGTACAGCTCACAATGTTATGTTAAATAGGTATGACTTAAAATGCTGGGAAACACTGACTGTAATACCACAAAATGGCTGCAGAGTTCCATCCATCTTAGGAGCTACTCTGACACTAGTCCATATACAGATAACCATACTAAATGGCATAATTCATCCACTGAGATTACAAATATATAAATATACAATTGTAAATCAATTTGTAGCATATCTTGCTTAGTTACATGTGAGTCCTGCTTAATTTAATACACAATCATTTTGGATTTGGGCCTGTCGAAAGGAATTCCTCTGCTCTGAACAAAGTCAATTATTGTTATTCGGTCATCTTTCATTCTTACATTTCATTTAATCATGTAATATAACAGATTTATAATTACTTCATTAAAATAAATGCTAATTTTGAGGTATAAATTAAACAAAATCACGTAAAATTGTTTTTTTTTTAATGAAATAGAACTCATTCCTCTACCTGCCCAAGTATCACAGACTTTTCCATTCTCAGGTCGCTCTATAAACTTTGTGTGTGATCTTGTTGGAAATCTTGTAGCTCTAGCTGGGAATCTCCCCTGGGATTTCTGGACTGGGCAAAGAATGTTCTAGCAAGGCATTAGCTTTCATCTGCTCCTCCATGAAAGATTAAATACATTTGTGTTGTTGTTGTTGTAACCTAATTAAGTCAGAGGGATTCACCTCTCTGTATCAATGGAACGATAGCTTGGATATGGTACACACTGTCTGCTCACCCCTTTCTGAATGATGCATGGTCCAAATCTCTGACAGATGCTCTACATATCTTTTCCTTTTAATACCTATTAAATCGGTCCCACAGGCAACCCAAGGTCTTGGACACCAAAAAATACCCAACAGTGAGTAAAATGTGCATGGCCTGCAGTACCTTCAACTGATGAGATTCATCTCACACCATCTGCAGCCTTGTGCTGGTGCCAGTCGCACTGTGCCAAGCACTGTGAAGGATGCCATTTCTTACCATTCAGGGTTGCTATCTTACCCAATGGACTTCCTCTGAGTCAAGGAGGATTCCCCTCACCCTAAGCTTCTTAACTTCATTTTAACTCCTACTTCAGTTATATCACCCAGAGCGTTTCTAATGCTCCTAAGCTGGAAATTAAATAGTGCAGGTTTTTTTTTTATTTAAAGGGGAGTCCATTGTAATATCTAGCTATACTGCAGAAATGTGACATTCCGAATCGGTCAAGATTTTTCAATCTAGCTGACCCAGTACTCTTTTTAGTATTTTGTTATAATCAATAATTTATTTAATAACATTTTATATGTGGCCAGATGGCATTACGGGGTACTGGGAGCATGTTTAATCAATTCTTTTTTTTCTCATCCTTTAATGCAAGGTCAACATATTAGTGAGGCATACCTTACTCAGAGGACTAAACTTGAAAACAAGTCAAATGTATAAACAAATTGGGAATCCAAATGCAGTACTTGGAATTCATCATTTAATTTTGGGAGTATAAAACTCTGATTCAGCTCTCTCGCTTCTGCCATGTAAAATATAAATACCCCGTCCTAATCACACCATCCCCAGCATTCATTGTTTCCCATCCTAACACCTCCCCTGTCATCACCTCTATAGCAGCTCCTTGGTTCATTCCCCATCCAAAGGGGGGTTGACAGCCTGAATCTGGTGCCAGACTGTCATTCCCTCATTCAAGTGAGTAAATCCAAACATCTTTACATTTAAACCTCACACCAAATCACAATCGGTGTTGTAAACTACTGAAAGATTGCTATGGCAGGAATAACAGTTATATATACTGTAGGTAGTGGACCAAAAAATTGAAACACCTGTGTAAGTGAGGGACAGTAAGTATATTGATAGCAAGGGCTTCCACACAGGTGTCATATGTAGTTAGACCTCATCTGGAATACTGTGTACAGTTCTGGGCACCACACGTCAAGAAATAAATTGTTGCTCTAGAGGCAGTTCAGAGGAGAGCAACCAGATGTCCAGGTTTGAAGGGAATGTCTTACTGAGAGACTGAGGGAACTGAACCTTTTCACCCTGGAACAGAGGAGACTACGTTGGGACTTGATTCAAGTCTTCAAAATCATTCACATCAAACCAGAGGAGCTTTTCCAGATCAGCAGGGACACACAGAGCCGGGGACACAAATGGAAATTGTACTTCAAGGCATTCAAGACACTCAGGAGACACTTATTCTCACAATCTGGAACAAACTCCCCAGCGATGTGGTTGAATTTGACAATTTGGGAACATTAAAAAAAATAGACAGGACGTGATCCTTGGATTACTTAATGGACACCAAAACGATCACAATGGGTCAAATGGCCACCTCTTGTTTGTAAACTTCCTTATGTTCTTATGTTCTTATATGAACACGACAATTGGCTTTGCATTAATTAAGCAAATAACATCCCAGCATGTTTATGCATGTGTATAAAAATGCTGGACAGTCCTATGTGGCCAGTGGCCTATGATTATGGCTTGCATGGCTGAAAGAGGAGTGACTTTGAAAGAGGGGCAACATTGAGCAAAAGCGCACACTCCAGGACTGTGATATCCATGCACTAATTTGGAGTCCAAGGCAAAACATTTTTTTATGTTTTCAGATTAATTTTAAATCACTAAGTTAGAAAAAATATATTATTAAAAAATATGTGAAATACATTTTCAAAAAGTGTATCTATAAATGTATATACACACACATACAAATGTATATATAAGAAACCTGAAATATGAAAAGCAAAAAATAATCTGATTCCTCCCTTCTTTGGCTTTAACATCAAAGCTCAAAATACAGTTGGGTTTTCAAAAAGGACAATATTTTTAAGCTCTCTTGCTGTGTGAGCTGGACTAAGCAGGAGGTGTTAATAAGACTATATATAGCATAGTCCTTATACAAGAGTAAAGATATTTAAATTGTCGTGAAATCATTATAGGTTTTGAGTACATTAATATAGTTAATTCAAATTTGATAAATTTTAGTAAAGCAGCATATCTGCTCTTATTTCAAGCACTGGAGGGTATTTCCTGTGGCATAATTGTTGTTTAAATCTTGTACAAGAAAATTATCTCTATTTACACTATTTTCACTTTCATTCAGCTTCGCAAAACCCTCATGCTTAGATACTAAGAAAGAACGCTTTGTCATAAATGTTCATATGTCCCTTAGTGATCCTCTAGCTGTCAGGGTAAAGTATCTCCAACTCATCACAGCCATGTCCTGTAAACTCTCAGTATTACTGCATACTCTGGAAAGCACCTTTTTAATTATGATGCTTACATTTACTGCCCAGGAAAGTCTTTGGCATTTAAAACATTGTCACAAATCCCTGTATCTTGGCTGCTTTTCTAAGCTTAATTGGAGAGCATACAATGTGCCACTGTAAATGTAATGCTTTCAAATGGTGAAACTGAATAGTTACAAGCACCTTTCCATACATGTAACATGTATACATACATGTAACAGTTTCCCTCCAACCATATGTTTTTTTTTAATGTCTTCAACTGCACACATGCTGATATCATTGACAGTCATCTACCTCCATACATATGTGGATTCTCATGTTCATCTCAGAGCTCCACAGTTCAGATTTACTTTCCACTTTTATATCTGATCTCCATTGCTCCTTTGACCCATCTCCATAAAGTCACAGATTTTTCACTACACACTTTCATTTCATACGGCGAAATCTCAGACTACCATGAAACTGATCAGAGTTTGCCATTAACATTTTAAAGAATGAGGAAACCACTAAATCATTTAAAAACATATGTACATAAGGACCTCTGCGCTCATCAGAATCGTTGCATTTTATATTTGAAGGGACATCATAACGTATCATCTCAAGCATCATTAAAATGTTCTGTAGTGGTGATGTTGCCAATTTAAATGTATCTAGTCCATAGGAGTCGGCAGATGGAGAAGTGAAAGACTGTGGAGGTGGTGAGTGAGTTGGGAAGTCAGTGAGGGGGATGTGAAGTTAAGATAAATGGCAGAAATCAGGAAAATGTGTAACTCAGAGGATTATACATAACAGTGTCAGGAGGCACAGTGATGCAACCCGTGAGAAAAGACTGATGTAAACTAAGATGATATTCAGCATGAATCCATTCAACATGTTTAACACTTCTATAAAAAATATATAAAAAACAAGTTTAAGGAATCTGTATAATTCATGAAGTGAAACCTAAAAATAACGATTTACAAAAGGAAATTATTCCTTTTTCGTTATTTGTAGGTATTATACTCAGTCACATTATCTTTCACTCCCCCATTTCTAACAAAGTGAATGCAAGAAAATACCATATACAACTTATGTCCTTAATGGAATACAATAAGCAAAGAGCAAGTACAAAATTAAATAAAAAAAAGTTTGTATGCCACTAATGCAATCTGTTGCTGGAGAGTCATGGCTCTGAATAGCGCAGCTCACTTGTGGCTGCATTAAATCTAAAACATCAGCAGCTGCAAACAGGGAGCAGACAAGCTTTGCTGGTGTGGTTTCCGAAATGGGCAGTCAGCAAGAGTAGATAGTAGGGTTTTTTGGGCGCGGCCTATTTTGTTATGACGTATGCCCTAAGCTTATTAATATTCCTACGTCATAATTGGGGGGCGTGATTTTAGGTAGATTTATTTCCTTAATTATTCCTACGTCATATCCGTCAGAAAGTGTACACCCATAAAACCCTGAACAACAAGGCCGCCCATAACCGGTTGTTCTTGTTGTTCTTGTTGGTCAACTGTAGAGTGTGAATGGGTCGGCTCTTCCTGTAGTGGTTGGGGGTCTTTTTTAAATATGCATGTAATGGTCCCAGGTCTTAACAAGGCCTGTTTTGAATTAACAATACCATTTTGAATAGTGCGTTTATCATATTCACACTGTCTCTGTCTCTGTCTGTCTCTCTCTCTCTCTCTGTCTCTCTCTCGCCCAAGCATTTTATAAGATCAACAAGTTCTGTTGTCTGTAATGGTCCCAGGTCTTAACAATGCCATTTTGAATAGTGCGTTTATCATATTCACACTGTCTCTGTCTCTGTCTGTCTCTCTCTCTCTCTCTCTGTCTCTCTCTCGCCCAAGCATTTTATAAGATCAACAAGTTCTGTTGTCTGTAATGGTCCCAGGTCTTAACAATGCCATTTTGAATAGTGCGTTTATCATATTCACACTGTCTCTGTCTCTGTCTGTCTCTGTCTCTGTCTGTCTCTCTCTCTCTCTGTCTCTCTCGCCCAAGCATTTTATAAGATCAACAAGTTCTGTTGTCTGTAATGGTCACAGGTCTTAACAATAACATTTTGAATAGTGCGTTTATCATATTCACACTGCCTCTGTCTCTGTCTGTCTCTCTCTCTCTCTCTGTCTCTCTCGCCCAAGCATTTTATAAGATCAACAAGTTCTGTTGTCTGTAATGGTCCCAGGTCCTAACAATGCCTGTTTTGCATAGGGTACTTATGTTAACCCCAAGGTATATGGCTCTGTCTCTCCCCTCAAATTTAATTAAAAATAAAATTAAAAAAAGAGGGTGGGTGGGTGTGTGGGGGTGTTGGTGTGTATAGGTTAATTGTTTTTGTAAAAAAAAAATAAAAAAAAAAAGCTGTGGTTATATTTTATCTCACACATATTGTGTTCATTCGTTTTACTTAAATACATTCTAGGGTCTTAAAGCTCATAAGAGTTAGACTTAAGATAAGGATATGTTTTTAAGGTATTTTAGCAGTCTCAATCCCTAAAGGTAAGGAATCATTTAAAAAATAAAAACAACTGATCACTCAATGCTAAATAGATCACAACACTCAAGGCTAAATCACTAACACCCGGGGGGCGGGGTTGGGCTCAGACAAACGTCGGTATGGCGTGTGTTATCAAAACATTCAGAATACTTTTAAACTATATAATTTATAAGCTTTGTAAAATAAACCCAAATATCTCTTTTGCGGGGATAAACGCTGTTCTGAGTAGTTTGTGACTTGTTTAATACCAAACAAAGCATCGCTATTAAAAAAAAAAAAAAAAAAAAAAAAAAAAAAAAAAAAAAAGCTGTGGTTATATTTTATCTCACACATAATGTGTTCATTCGTTTTACTTAAATACATTCTAGGTTCTTAAAGCTCATAAGAGTTAGACTTAAGATAAGGATATGTTTTTAAGGTATTTTAGCAGTCTCAATCCCTGATGATAAGGAATCATTTAAAAAATAAAAACAACTGATCACTCAATGCTAAATAGATCACAACACTCAAGGCTAAATCACTCACACCATGGGGGGGGTTGGGGGTGGGCTCAGACAAACGTCGGTATGGCGTGTGTTATCAAAACATTCAGAATACTTTTAAACTATATAATTTATAAGCTTTGTAAAATAAACCCAAATATCTCTTTTGCTGGGGATAAACGCTGTTCTGAGTAGTTTGTGACTTGTTTAATACCAAACAAAGCATCGCTATTAAAAAAAAAAAAAAAAAAAAAAAAAAAAACGCTGTAAAAGCGCTACTTATTTTAGATCTTTATAGTTATTTTCTTGGCTCAGGTTGTTTTTTAGCGCGTATAAAGGTCTGAAATATTCTTAGTGTTTATTGACTATAGGTCTTGATGCTTAAAAATGTTTTTTGAGAGACCAAAAGGTTCTAATAAAAGTTTAGAGTAGAGAGGAGAGAGATCGTCGCCATCTTGGTGTCTATTTGAAATTTGATGCAGGGTCATTTTATTGGTTGTTTTTGATATGTTAATTGGTAACAGGATGGCACAAAGGACAGCCCAGAACAATGCCTTACAAGCAGATCCGGCAGCTGGCCGTCAGTATAAGTATGAAGGTCTGGTCTTCAGCTCGACAGACTCGTACTGACCTTTCGATTTAAGCCTAAAGATCAACAATGTCCGGAAACAACATCAACGACTTCGATTTAAACGAGTTTTTAGGTAAGTCTTTAAATTATTTTCATTGACTCAGAGCGTGTTGTGGTCATGTATTGTAAATAAGGTTATACCATCTGTTTTAAGTTCTGTAAAATTATTTTTCAGCCAGTCAACAGGAGTTAATTCCCAACGCTGAGGAGATCATCTGGAACAACGACGGTAAGATTTTTGTGTTTGCGCTCAAGGGTTCTTATGTATGGTTGTGTGTGTGTGGTTTTGAAGCGGCTCATTAGAGTTATGAAAACGTTTTAATATATATTAAAGCCAGTCTCTTTAATTACACAGAAACTATCGAAAGGCCTGTGATTAATGTCTCCGAGGAGCAAACAAGAGAAGTGGTTGTCCCTAGACAGGCGGTCTGCCGTCCGGGTAAGAACTAAACCCCTGTTTGTTTGTATAACGTTTCTGTAAGATGTTTGAGGCCCGTTTTGTTAATTTTAAAAAATTATCCTTTCTAACAGTATTAAGAAACGTGGTTCGAGACAACGAAAGGCCTTCCACATCGAGGTCTTGTTTCGTTTTACATTCGAGAACCGTAACCTTTCAAGAATCTGAAAGGCCGTCAGCCCCGGTATCTGATAGCGGTGAGTATATATCTGCCGTTTGTAAGAGGTTAAAGCTTTTTATAAAGCGGGAGTGGTTAAAGGTTAAACATGTCTCTTACCTCCACAGAAGTGCAAAAAGCTAAACCAGCTGAAAAACATAAGAAACGATTATTCTTTGGAGGTAAGTAAGATCTTTCAAACTTTAATGTTTTTAAAAGGGGGTTTGTTTGCCCGTTGAGGGCTGATATTTAAGCGACGGGTGCCCATTTCCTGTAGGGCGGGGGGTTCTGGGAAAGATCTTTAGAAGTCCGGACAGGTCTAGGCTTGTTTCTGGGGCATGTGTTTAGAAATGACCGATTGTCCTACCGTCTGGTTAGGAAGTAAAGCTGGCCGAAAGGTTTTAGTAAGTTGTTTGGCTTATCTTCCGCAATTATACTTCTGTTTTAAAGTGGCTGTAGGAAAAGGCTTGAAGGTGTTCATTGTATTTAATATTTAAACAGATCGTGAAAACGTTTGTGAAACAGGAAGTCCCGGGATCAGGAAGCGTTTACACTTGGAAGGTTCGTTTAAAAATGAAATGTGGTGTGGGTGTGTGTGTGTATAAAAAGTTTTATTAACAATATTACAGTTTTTAAAGAAACATTTAAGAAACCGTTTATTTACAGAGGCTTCTCTGTTTTACATTTATTATCAAGTCCTAATAAATATATTGTCTGTAAATAATAAGGCGTTGTAGTGAATGTCTAAGACTATTTTCAAAGGTCTAAAAAAAGCTAAAGGTTTTGAAGGTCCTGGATATGTTGTTTTAAGTTTGATTTCTGTCGCCGTTTAAAGATGTAAATGTAATGTATATTTTTATTCTACCCAAGACTCTTGGGATAGTCATTCTGTGGATGAGCTATTGAGGACAATCACCCCGTCTAAGTGGGATCAAACATCTTCCCCGGAGAGATCACCGAGAGGATCCCCCACGGTGGTCTTGGAGACCCCCCAACATCTACTCAGGCCACAGCCTTCTGGGGGTAATTCAACAACCCAGATTCAGCCCGACGCATTGTCGGTCGGAACAAATACAGGCAACCAACAACCTCAGGGGTCGCCGTCAGTCAGGGTTGACACACCACCCAACGTCGGACTGGTTTCAACATCGCCCCCCCATCCCCGTTTCTTGGCTACAGAAACGCTGAACAGTACACCGCGATTGGCCAGGGTGTCACCGCAAAGGCCTTCTTGGTCTCCGTCCGTGAGTATACGCTCGCACCCTGCCTCCTTCGACCGAGATTTACCGGAGCGACCATCCTTTGAAGCTGTGCCAGGACACCATTCCCCGGAGCTACTTCCTGAAGGTCGGCATGAGTTGCTACGTACTTTGTTACTAAATCAAAGACTTGTGTTAGTGGGACAAAACCTTGTGATAGAGAGCCAAAACACCCTTATTAATACCCTTACTAACGAATTGTACCGTATTTAATGTTTTAATAGATACAGAACGCCTTACTATTGTGATTTGTTGGAAAAATAAGAAATAAATAAAAAAATGTCCGGACTTGGTAAAAGAACTCACAAACTAAAGGATTATGATCAAGTTAGGGCCCCAAAAAGACCTTCCCGAGAGAACATCCCCGGCCCTGTTGTGAACTCCTCTGATGTCCCAATGAACCAGGAACTATTACAAATGATAAATGATTTAAATAACCCCCAATCACCCCCGATAGAATGTGAATTAACAGACTTACCGGTGAACCCCGACCTGTTACAGATGGTCAATGATCTAAATAACCACCTCCCAACGGTAGAGCTTATAGAGGTTCAACCCCTAGTTCACCCCGATTTGTTTGAAATGGTGGAGGCTTTGGAGACGCTACCCCGACCAAATTCTGCCCCTGTTATAAATGATTTGAGACAATTAGAACACAGTACGGCGGCAGAAGCAGCCGTCACTATAGAGGAGGGTCTTGACATTAACCGGTTGGATATCTTTGAAGGACTTTTACGGGCTTTAAATGAGCCTCCTCAAAAAGGGGGTTTTGTAGATGTCAGCAGTGGGGGTGTTCGGAATGTGGAGGGTTCTGAGACTGATAAGGTTGTGGAGGACATGCTCTGTGAGAATGTAGGGGTTGAAGGCTTTGTTCAAAATGATGATGTGGCCAAGAGTAACAGTGATCCCGTGATTATAGATAGACCGGCCTATAACAATTTTGAAATGATTCAGCGTTTTAATTTTGCAGAACTTTTAAATTGTGACAATTATGCAGAAATATTTGTCAACATACACGAGGCCTTGCAAAACATGCTTGAACAGGTTGCTGAAAGGGTCAGACCTCGAGATGTTGTACAGTTAGAACTCAGAGGGGATGATTTGTTTAGCAACCTATCTGTAATGATGAGTGGAGATAATTTAGATGTTGATGAATTTCTGGCTAAAATCGAAGCGTTATTGCAAAGTAACGCATCCATCTTAGCGGATGAAAGTCTGTCTCTGGTAATGAATGTGGTTCGTAACCCTGAGGGTGGGGCACTTAGAAGACTGTCGAAATGCTTGAAGAACGACATAATTAGGAACAAGCTCAGGCAATTAGTGGTGAGTTCCAATGGGGACAATAAGCTCTGTTTTGCTTACAGTTTAATAAAACTACTTACCCCCGACATGCCTGAACCCCAAGCTATGCAAGAGGCTTTAATGCTTCATCAGAGGGCCGGCTTAAACTCTCAACAGATGGTTGCCTTTTCAGACATTACCAGGTTTGAGGAGTTGCTGTCTTTAAAAATTGTTGTGTGGTACCGTTGTGAGGTAAAGGAAGTATTTGTGAAATTTCAGACACATCCTGAAACCCATACACAGACACTGTTTCTCTTCCTAAGTGATAGTCATTACTTTGGAATAAAGAGTTTGACGGCTTTTTTGGGTTGTTCGTATGTTTGTCATTGGTGTTATAAGGCCTTCAATGATAAGCTTAAGCACCGCTGTGACGGTTACTGTAACGTCTGTTTCAATCCGCAATGTCGTAAGGGTTTGGCCCCTACCATCCGATGTAAAGATTGCTTAAGGATTTGTCTCTCCGCGTTCTGTTTTTCCGAACATAAGGTACAGAGGGCCGCTGCTGAGGGGGTTAAAAAACGGAGTTATTGTGATCAAACTAAATATTGCCCGCAATGTTGCCTCCAGTACCGTTTTTATGAGGCTAAACCACACAAATGTCTGGAGCCGAGATGTAGGATCTGTAATGCTGATTTAACCCCGGGGTCTGAACACCAGTGCTTTATTCAGCCGGTTAAAAAGGAGCCGCCGCACAACCGGTATGTCTTTTTTGATTTTGAATGCCGGCAAGAAAACGGGGTCCATGTTGCTAATTATATACACTGTATTGACATGTTGGATTGTGAGTGGTCAGCTAGTGGTGAGAGTTGTGTCAGGGCTTTCTTTACGCGGTATCGCGGTCCAAAATACATCAATTACACATTTATTGCCCACAATGCTAAGGGTTATGATTCTTACATTTTGATGAAGTATCTGGTGGAAAATGGGGTGACCCCAAAAATAATAGCTCAGGGTAGCAAGATCATGTGTTTCACCGACGAAGCTTTCAACCAACGTTACATAGACTCGTTAAATTTCCTCCCCATGAAATTGAGCGCTTTGCCTAAAGCTCTGGGTTTTGAGGCTCAGAAGAAAGGCTGGTTCTGCCATTTTTTTAATACTAAGGACACTCAAAATTATCGAGGGTCCTACCCGCCCGCCTCTTATTATGGGGTTGATACTATGATGTCTCATGAGAGGGAGGAATTCTTTAAATGGTACAATACGGTTAAGGGAGGTGTTTTTGATTTCCGCGAAGAGATGGCCGCTTATTGTAAAAATGATGTGGTGATCCTTAAAGAAGCCTGTTTGCGTTTCCGCGCCGAGGTTATCAACACATCGGGCCTCGACCCTTTGCAAAGTGTGACCATAGCGTCTCTCTGCATGAAAATGTATCGATCCAATTTCTTGCAGAAAAACACTATAGCGGTCACCACTTCTGACAACTATCGTGCTAGACAAAATAACTTTTCGACTGTCTCCATACAGTGGCTGGAATAGCTGAGTGCCCGGGATAACATCTTCATCAGACATGCTTTAAATCAAGGGGAAGTCAAAATGGGTCCTTACTACTTAGACGGTTTTAGCGACGTGTCCGGGCGGCGTACCGCTTATGAGTTTGCTGGTTGTATTTACCATGGCTGTCCTCAGTGCTTCGACCCAAACACCTTTAACCCCGTAACACAAAAACTCTGCGGTGACATGTACTATGATTTCCAGGAACGAATTGAAACTTTAAAAAACACCTATGGTTTGAATGTGCTGGTGATTTGGGAACACGCGTGGACGACCCTGAAGCAACAGGATGTGGGGGTACAACGGTTTATGGAAACCTTGGACTTTCCTGAACGTCTAGAGCCCAGGGATGCGTTATTTGGGGGTCGTACCAACGCCCTCTGTTTACATTATGAGGTAAAGGATGGTGAGAGAGTAGATTACTATGATTTCACCAGTCTGTACCCTTATGTCAACAAGACCAAAATGTACCCGGTGGGGCATCCAACCATTGTTTATCGTGACTTTCTCGAAATCGGACAGTACTTTGGTTTGATCAAAGTCACCATGTACCCTCCTCGCGAGCTGTTCTTACCCGTGTTGCCTTACAGGTGTTCGGGAAAATTGATGTTCCCTCTGTGTAGAACGTGTGTGGAAACTGAAAATCAAAATACCTCGTGTCTGCACAGTGATGACGAGAGAGCGCTGACGGGTGTCTGGTGTAGCATTGAGCTTGACAAGGCGGTGGAGAAAGGTTACAGAGTCGGTAAGGTGTATGAGGTTTGGCATTTTTCTGAAAAATCTGATACTCTTTTTGCTGAGTACATTATGACCCATCTGAAAGGGAAACAGGAGGCATCGGGCTATCCCTCATGGTGTGTTGACTCCGCGGCCAAAGAGCGGTACGTTCAGCAATATTTTGAAAAGGAAGGGATCCGTCTAGAGCCGGGGAACATAACTGTAAACCCCGCCAAGAGACAAATGTCCAAACTGATTTTAAACAGTTTGTGGGGTAAGTTTGGGGAAAGAAATAACCGTCTAAACACAACCTTGATTAAAACCCCTGAACAGTTTATAGAATTTATGTTTTCCAAACAACATGCAGTATCACACTTTCAATTCTTAAATGACCACGTGGCACAGGTCCAGTGGAGGGCCCCTAAAGATTTCCCCACCAAACAGGGAAACGTTAATGTTTTCATAGCGGTTTTTACCACGGCTTACGCCCGGCTTGAACTGTACAACTTAATGGATCAGCTGCAGGAACGCACGCTCTATCATGATACTGACTCTGTAATCTTTGTCACCAGGCCAGGGGATTGGGTCCCTCCCCTCGGGGACTACCTTGGGGAGTTAACGAGCGAGCTAGATCCTCAGGACCACATAGTGGAGTTTGTTTCAGGGGGTCCTAAGACTTACGCATACAGAACGGCTGCGGGTAAGACCTGTATGAAAGTTAAGGGTTTCACTCTGAACCATTGTAACAACAAGCTCATTAACATCAAGTCTCTGACGACCCTGGTACAAAGTTTTGTAACCGAGAAAGATGCGCCTCCTCGCGAGATTATTACAGCCGGAAATCAGATCTATCGCAATAAAAAGGGGTACACATTGGAAAATAGATCACTAAACAAACGGTTCAGGGTGGTGTACAATAAAAGAGTGTTGAAGACTGATTATACCACTCTGCCTTATGGATATTAGCAGTGGTTTTGATAACCGCCTTCAACACCCTTTCTCCTGTATTATAGCCGGTCCCTCCAATTCGGGTAAGAGCTATCTTATAAAGAACATCATAGAAGATGTGGACGCAACCGTGTCCCAAGCTCTTGACAACATAGTGTGGTGTTACTCTTGCTGGCAGCCTCTCTACGATGATTTGGCATCAAAAAAAAATAATCTGAAATTTGTGCAAGGTCTCCCCGCCTCGTTGTGTGACGATGACCTGTTCCCGCCCGGACAAACTAATCTAGTGATCCTTGATGACCTGATGGAGCAGGCCGGTGACAACAGTGAAGTGGAAAAAGCTTTCACAAAGTACACTCATCATAGGAATTTAAGTATTATTTATTTAGTTCAAAATCTATTTTTTCAAGGTAAAAAAAGCCGTACTATTAATTTAAATGCCAATTATATAATTCTTTTTAAAAACCCCAGAGATAAACTACAGGTCACCGTCTTGGCTCGTCAAATGTACCCTAACCAGACCAAGTTCTTTTTGGAGGCATTTGAGGATGCCACCAAAAAACCCTACGGGTACTTGATTGTGGACTTAAAAGCACAAACCCCAGAAGACTTTCGCCTCAGAACAGGTTTGTGCCCGCCCGATTGGCCGGCAGTGTATGCGCTAAAGAAAAGGAAATAAATAAGAATGTCTGTTCGGATTAAAAGAAATCTGCCGCTTTTACAAATGTTATTTGAGGGGAGCCCGCGCCATAGGAAAGCTGTGCTGGCAGGGGCCCCCTCGGATTTGATCGAGACCCTGTGTGAAATAGCTTTTAACATCTTACGCGGTAATATACCCCTAACCCCTTCTCAACATTCTAAACTCAAAAAACAAAAAGCGGTTATCAAGATCATCGCTAATAAGAAGTATTCTATTAAAAGAAAAAGAAAGAAGATTAATCAAACCGGAGGTTTTATAGGACCGCTGTTGAGCATAGCCGTGCCTTTCCTAACCAGTCTTCTAGCTTCCAGAGTGAGTTAATAATGGAATATGCTCAGAAAATGTTTTTGATCCCTCAGGAGCAGCTTGAGAAACTGAGAAAAAATGTTGTCGGGCCAGAGCCCATTAGACAAACGGCCGAAAACAACCTGGACTCTGAAATGAAAGCTATATTGGCCAGGGACGATTTAAATCAGTATTCCAAAGCCCAGATGTATAGCAACACGTTACAGCGCTACCTCCGTCTGGTTAGACAGGGTGAAAAAGATCAAAACATTTTAACTTTAACCATGGCCTCTCAAGAAAATGGTTCTGGGGCTGATGCGGGGGGTACGGTTGATAAAGATGTTGCGGTGCCCGAACCTGTTGAGAGTTCAGAGGGAGATGTTGTAACGGATGTTTTGAGAAACATGCCGGCCAGAAGCAAAAGACATGCAGAATATATTCTGCACAAAATGGTTCAGAAACCGCGGGTAACGACTTGGAATGAACAGGGTGAATTTGTTTTTAAAGGACAACTGATCAAAGGTTCACACATGTTTGATTTGTTGAAGAGTGTCACTAGCACTAATAAGGTCCCCGATAGTCGCCGACCTGTAGGCTGGAATGCTTTCCTACAGGCGATGGCCTGTCTGAACATGCCCCAATCAACAGTCCCTAACCAGGAAACGCGACAAAAAATCCGTCTGTGTAAAGAGGTGGCGACTGATCTGACGCCGATATCTCATTACTCTGACCGTGCTGAGCAAACATCCTCAGGATCTATCCATCGTTGGGAAGCTTATTAATCTCATGTTTTTATTTGTCTCCCCTGTAAATAAGGAACCGACAAACAATTTTTTTATTTTTTATTTTTATTTTCAAATGTTGTACATTTATTTATAACATAACCCTGCTTTGTATAAGAATTGTGTTGAATAAAAACAAAACTAATGATTCAAAGGCTGTTTTCATTATTTTTCACTTTAACACGCATGACATCTTTTAAAATCCTCACAAGAACACCCCATCTGTATACATGGCTGGCTAGGGTCGTAAGTAATTGTGTTATAAGGAGGGGTCCACAGTGTCCTGACAAACTCTGCCACTTTTTTATCATTTTGGCCTAAATCCTCACTGTACAAGGACATAATATCGGGGTATGACCTTCCTTTAGATCTATGATATAAGAAAAACACACAGTGTTGACCACAAGTGAAGGTCTGAAGACTTTGTACTTGACGACCGCTGTAAATGGTTTCTTGACAGTTGTTGAGCAGAAAGTTATTGATCTTCCGAGGGAAAGGTCTGAAATCCGGGGGGTTTCCATAGGAATCAAAAAATTCCCCACAGCGGTCCTCCCTTAGATAAATAGCCAGCCAATGTTCTCCGGGCATATTTTTAGGGTGTGTGTTGATTATGTACATTGCAGGTAAATTCTTGATCTTAAATTTAGGCAGCTGGTCGCAGGCGTAGACTCCTTGAAACACTTTCCGTGAGCCGGCCAGGGCATTCATGATGTGGTTGAGCTCTCTGGTGTTCATTTTAATAATAATCATACAGAACGTTTCTCCTCTGATTCACCTCAATAATGTTGTCAAACACAGCATACACGACCATATTTACAGTGCGTGGTAGAGGCTGCTTGAAACGCATCTCCAAACGCATATTGCCCGTCTTCATCAGTGAAAAATGTTGTCCACACTCTTCGTCAGGGGTCAGGTTGAAACCGTACAGGGTGTAACCGCTGCAGTATTCCCGGCGATCGATCAGCAGAGGTTGATCCTTGAGATGGCGACCCGTAGCCAGTACTAGACTGTAATATTCACGAACCGCGTTGCCGTTTTCAAAGTCAGGTTGAAAAGGTCTGGATGGAACCTGCACACCATCGACGTACAGTGCTATAAATTCCGCGTTATAATGTTTAAAGTTAAAGGGGTTCTTGTTGTAAACCCCGGTAAATGCATCATTATCCACGAGACCTATAATAACCTGTTTTGGGAGCTGTCCTAGAAACAGATTTTCCTGGTTCATCACCCGTGTCCCTGCGGGGATACTGTGGACTTTCATATAGACTCTTTCGATCGGGTACTTGGCGTTTGCCGTCATTAAAGCCTGTGCATGTCCTAGTTTAACCGCCGGGGAGACGGATACTTTTTTCACAAACAGCGAGGCCGATAATATGGTCAGTTTATATTTTTCAGTATCAGGGGTCATCAGACAAAAAGCACTTTTACTACGGATCATTTTAATTTTAATGTCTACCCCGTTGAGCATGAGTTTTTCTTGGAAAAATATGTCTGCATGGATATGTCCCATTAGCTCAAAGGTCCTCCCTTCTGTTGAAAAGGCCGTTCTTTTTTGCAAACCCTTATTGAGTCCCTCTGGATCCTGGTCGTCCATAGCTTCCGGGGTGTCTTTGAAGAAAAGGCCGGGGCTGAACTGTTTGCTTAGGGTCTCCTCACTATAATTAAGGATACACTCCATCATGGCCCTATAGGGGTAAGTATTGCTGCTTTGACTAATGAGCCGATCTCCCAGGGTCACATCCACCTGTGAAAACATGGTGGCCACCGGGTAATTGATGACCCCCGCGTTGGCCGTCTTCTCGATTGCATCGCCATCCTCATCAGTCACTTTACAGTTCATTAAAATAAATGTGTTATTCAAATCAATATAATCCTCGCCATTGCCAGCTATAAAAAACTCCAGAGGGGCCGTATCTGAAATTGCGGAAAGAGGGGGTATCTCTACATATATGCTCTTATCTATACTCGTTTGAGTGTATGGAACTGTAAACAGATCCAGTTCTGATTTGACGCATTCTTCCGATAGACTGTGGACAAAAGACATTTTTAAAAGATGTATCCTGAGGCTCTATTTGTCTTTCTTTGCGACTTTCTTTTTGCCGGTTTTTTCTTGTGCTGCTTCCTTCTCCGAGTGTTTCCACGATATGTTGGAGAATGAGAGATTCTTCGTTTTTTGTTAGCCACGGATCTTCGTCGCCCTGGTGGACACATACTGTTTCTTCTTTTACCCCCCCTCCTCGCCATTACCATGAGACCCGAACCCTCCTGCTGCTCATGGCTAGCTGCCCGGTTCATAACATTGGTGAACACGTCACTAACAATATTTTTAGCCGCTGATTTCAAGTGGGGTCTGGCTATAGCAAAGCCTCTCTTAAGCAGGGGTACGGCCATTCTAAAGAGACCACGAAAGAGTCCTCCTAGACCGGCTCCATACATTGTAGGGGCTCCTACAAAACCGGGCAAGCCGTTCCCGGCTTGCATCTTGTAATAATCCACATAGGCGCTAGGATCTACATAACCCCTCGAGGTAGCCATTTTAATAATGTACACACTGTTTCAGGGGTCGAAAATGTAGTTTGACAATAACTTTACCGAAGCGGAAGGGCACGTTGATATTCTGATCCGATTTTACTTCGATCGTGATGTTGTCAAAGTGGGTCTTTGAGACTGGTACGTAGTGTGGCTTGTCATAAGTAATTGTGACCATGTCATTGCTTTTACCTTTAATAAGTACATTTCTCAAAAGGGGGACATAGCTATCCCCGACCCTCTGGTGTGTTATGATATCCGTATACACATAAAGAGTGTAAAAGCCGCCCCTGATGTCGGCCGGGAAGGGGGCCACCACTTCTGAGAACCTGCTCTCTGTGTCAGAATAGAACCCTAATATACGACCCAGTTGTCCGTTGGTTTGAATGCTAATACAAGGTTTTGACACCTTGTACACTCTGTTTTTAATAGGGTTGTAATATAGCTTGATGTTGGGGGTGCCTTCTGAGAACTGTTTATGCATCTCATCTAATATTGTATCCACATTGTCATAATAACCTCCTTGTATCGTGAATGTCCATTGACTCTTTTTAACATCATCAAAAATGGCGAAGGTGGCATCCTTATCTTGTAAAACAGCCCAAGTGTAAGGATACTGTATTTCCGCCAACCCCACTTCCCACGAACCCCTTAGATCTATAGATTTTCCAAATTGTACCGTGTAACTGGATATTTCATTTTTAGGGTATATATCGAGAGAGGCGTTACTGGGTAGAGTCACGTAGAAGCCTCCTGATTCCATCTTGAGTATCGAAAGTAATGACCCCAACACCCCCGCGGACACGTTGTTATAAGGCTTGAATATCACAAACCTGTTGTTCCGGGACCCAACTATTGAACTTTTCAGGCCATCCAAGCCATTTCACCAACACATATTTTTTCCGGTTCTGGGTTTTCTCAGCTAATATCTTTTCAACTCTGTATACAATGTCTTTACCCACAATAATTTTTTGTAACTCGGCTTCGTAAAACGTTCCTTCTATATCCTCCCCGTCATAGTCTTTTAACCGGTACACGGGGGGGTCTCTAGCCACCTGTTCGGTAACTGTAAAATATTCGTCAGAAAATGTTTGTTCATAACCTTTGGCAAAAGTACTCCTTAGCTTTGAAACGCGAACCACATCGCCGATGTTGAACTTATAAGTAGTTTTCCCCTTCTTAATAAATGGGCCGTATAATTTTTTATAGACCTTAAAAGAATTACTTTGATCAACATCTATAGGCTTCATTTTAATACTGGCGTGATACCCTTGGTTGTAAGCATCGATAAAATCCTGAACTTTATCAAAATACTTGAACGTGTTGACCGCTGTAAAATATCTCCACATTTTGGTCTTTATGGTGCGGTTAAACCTCTCCACCACCGATGCCTTAAGCTCATTACCGGTGGTGAAATGATGTATTTTGTGTCTCTTCAGTAGATTCTGAAATTCTCTGTTGAGAAACTCTTTTCCTTTATCAGTCTGCAGTTTTTTAGGACATCGGCCCTGGGACAATATATCCTCAAAGGCTCTTGTCACCGCCCGACCTGTTTTATTATGTAGAATGCGAGCCCAGGCATATTTTGATAACACATTGATACACATCAACATAAATTTGTGACCATTGTTATGTTTTGATAAATTTGACATATCGACTAGATCCATTTGCCATTGTGAGTCTATGTCAGTTGCATATACGCGGTTTCTTTTAAAGTTAATCCTGAGAGGTTTATGTAAGGTATAGGCGTCTTGTTCCCGTAACCATTCTGAAACAACCACATCATTAACCTTCACACCGGCCTCAGCGAGTCCTCTTTGAAAACCCTTCTTACCCGCCAAACCCCCAATCTTTGCTGGGTTGTAGTATAGTTCATGCATTTGGGGAGCTTGCCGAGTCATTCTGGCAAATAAACACACAGACCCACACTATGCGCCAAAGTTTTTATACAAGGTTTTTTATTCAACTTCAGGAGAGCAGATACCCCTTTTTAGACATTTGAGAAAAGTATAACATACACAACAATTTTTTCTACGGTCCAGACAAAAAGAAATCATATGATTGGTTACTTGATCTATATCAACAAATACCTGTTTCTTTATCTTGTAGGCACACACCTCAGTTACATATGTAAATAAAACAACAATATGACCTATTTTAAAAGTAAACAGAGGGGTATTAAACATGTTCAGTAAAAGGTCATACAGATGTTGATGAAATGGCCTAATATCATTCTTGGCCCCCTTGAGCGCTTCATCCCAGTGTTCGTACCCCCCGGTCTTTGTTACAGCAACCATTAACTTTTCCAGGTTTGAAAGTTGATCCTCATCGATGGTTAAATCTGTAGAGAAAAGGCTCGCATTGGCTACTTTTCTGTCAAGCACATGGTGTAATAGCGCTCTCAGGTTAGCTGCAGAGTGTTGATGACAGAACCAGTTGCAGCAGCAGTCCAGAACATTCCCCATGTTCAAAGTCCCTTAGTTCAGGTCAGAGTCTGAATCAGTGGCGTAGATGTCGAATTCTTCGTCGCTGCCCCCAGCTTTAACTTCTTTACGGAAGAAATAAGCTTTTAGCTTGCCAGCGGTTTTTCTACTTGGCTCATCCAGGTCATTGAGCAGCTGCCCAAGTTTCTCTATTATAAACGGCTCCTTTTTCAGCTCCAGCAAAATCTCATCTATGATTTTCTGGACTTGTCCCGCCGTGACATGTATGTGGGAGTAAGACAGAGCCTTGATTAGTGCCGGTTTCAGCCACGGTTTGTTCAGTCTTCTGTAAAACACGTTGAAATAGAACAGGAAATAGTAACGGTCTGGTTCAAACAAACAACTGTGTCTCAACTGACTGGGGTGATTCACTTCACACCCTCGACAGACTTCTTTCAGAGCTCTGTCGATGAGAGCACTCAGAATATACACCAGGGTGCTTTTAACCACTCTGCTTACTTGGTCACATACCCCGGGCATAAATCCTGCGTCTTCATCACGCCCCCGAGACAGTCCGATGCTCATTGGGTCGCCTGGTGGTTTGTGGGGTGTTTCTACATCCATTGGACTGACCCCCTCCTGAGACGCACAGACGGTAGACAGTTCGGCAAAATCGAGGCCCTCCAGGAGCTCCAGAGGCTGGGGATCCACGAGACTCATTTGGACATCCATCGCCCCGCATGTTGTTTCGTCCTGAGGGACCGGGGTCTGAGGTCTTGGAGGGTAACCGCAGTCAGAGGGTTCCGGTGTGTATACAAAATCTGGGGAATAGAACCAGGGTTGATCCCGGGTTTGAAGAGGCCTGTAGAGCCTGTCGACGTCCGCAGCTTTCGGGTAAGACATTCTCTTTAATTTTAAACCATGAATGAATTGTTGCGCCTTTTATCCTATCTCTTCACTACGTCACGACACACCGCCCTCTTAGAAGAGAGTAGACCCTGAGCCGTCAGACCCCCCTCCAAACCCCCACAGGTCGTCTGTTTTATCATCGTCGTCGTCATTCAAGGGGGCTATATAATCCATAATCCAGCATATTCTCCTTCTAACAGAATCCAGTTGTGAACATTTGGTCAAGATGTCAAAACCATCATTTATACAGTTTATGACCTCTTTCAAGAACGGCCAGTCCACGGCGTCAAACATAATTTCAGTAACCTGTTTTTCTGGATCCTCCACAACCCCTTCAATAGGGTTTGTAACCAGGGTACTGCTAAACAAAACCTTACGATCAGTAGTTAGAGATAGACTCTTCACCACTGTACCATAGTTCTGCAAGCTTTCCCATTCACACCTTTCAAAACTCTGCGTCGGAGACTCCGTTTCGCCTTCTCTTGGAACCTCATGCAAGCCTTCTAGAGTCTTATCCACAAGCCCCTGGTCTCTCCATGCCATCACCTTCAACCAGTCCTCATAAGAGTATTCAATCACCGTCTCAAAAGGTTCCAACGTACCCTCCTTCTCTCCCAAAGCATAAAGCTCCACTCCAACATAGCTGGGATCCCTTTTAAAGCGGTAACCCCGTCGACCCCCCCAGAACAACACCCAGGAGTGTTCAATCTTCAAATTGGTGAGTACAGGAACCCTTGCCCGGGATTGTTTCTTGCGGGGTTTCATGTTGATGTCGCTGGCCATGTTGAAGAAGCGGGATGTTTCAGATGCTGAGAATTAAAGAGGTATTGCCTAAAAGCAGCGCGGGTTCTTAAATAGAGAGGAGAGTTTCGGGGCGTTGCCTTCAGAGGGGTGGGGTCTTTATGGGCGGCCTTGTTGTTCAGGGTTTTATGGGTGTACACTTTCTGACGGATATGACGTAGGAATAATTAAGGAAATAAATCTACCTAAAATCACGCCCCCCAATTATGACGTAGGAATATTAATAAGCTTAGGGCATACGTCATAACAAAATAGGCCGCGCCCAAAAAACCCTACTATCTACTAGCAAGAAAGCCACTGCCTAATCACACCAGTTGCTATTAAAGGGATACTTGGTATTTTGGCATTTTAACCAGATGTCTTACTCATGAATCCACGGAAACCTTTTTTAATTCTGTGCGTCGAGTTTGAAGAAATTTGAATGTTTCATTTCATTAGCTTAGCACAATTCCTGGAAGTCAATGGTCGCAAAACGCAGACTCTCAAAAAACGGCTAATAGATCTTTTAACTACTGAAAAGCTTGGTGGATAGCACATTTGTACATGAAGTATTATTATGGTCTCAAATTAGTGCCATAAGTAACAAATTCAAAATAAAAAATATTGTAAAGAAAAAAATAAAGTTGAGAAAAAATTGATGTTGAGATAAAAAAATTAACAAATCGAAAGCAAAATGTACAGAATTGTAAACAAAAATAATTATATGAAAAGCAAAAAAGTATATATTGAAAGGAACTAATGTTAAAGGAGATACTGGAGTCCCTGTCTGTGGCTGTGATGCTGCGAGCATCGCTTTTGCTGACAGTTTCTTTGCTTTCGTTTTTTCGTTACCAGTTTTGGCGCTGTTTTGTCATGGGGGCGGGGCATAGAGGGAGGCGTAGGTCATGGCTCTCCATTGGTCCACTACGTTTGAGTGACGGTTATTCCTAACCCAATCAGTGACCAGGGTGGGCTGGTCCCGGGTGATGATCTGTTCACTGCTCATGGATGTAACGATGTGCTGTTTGTGCTAAAAAAGCAAAGACGAAGTTTTCACACACTGCCATTGTGTATAAATAAATACATAAATAAATAAAAACATATACCAAACCAGCTAATCATAAACTACAAAGTACAAAGGTGCATTTAATGTACTAAAGTGCTCTGCAGTTTAGACGCATCTCTGTTCCTCCCAGAGGGAAACGGGAAAATAGATGTATATACATTTTAATATTTGAATTGAGTCGGTTAGTTCTTTTGCATGTTAAACAGTATCATCCTTGTATATTAAATAATATATAATATTGAAAATGAATGTTTATTACAGTTCACTAACTACTATTTACATGTCTAACCATTTCACCAACGAAGACAAGAAAGTTTGAGAGTGAGAATAAGTTCGCTTTTAATTCGATACATATTTAAATTATAGCACTGGAAACACTTGCTGCTTTTCATTCCAATAAAATGTGAATGTGTGTGTGCCAGAGACAGAGAGACAGAGTTGACAATATGCATTTTCACTGGTGTTTCTTTTTTTATTTTTCTTCATGTTACAGATCTACGTAGGATGTACATTAAATAGAAGAAAATTATCTCCTCATTCGATATTTATTTTGCAGTAGGAAACGCAATCCCAGCATATTGCAACCAGAAAGTGCCCTGATTCACGATTTTCTAGTTTTAGTTGTATTTTATGTAGCATATACATCCATGAGGAAGATATTTCATTTTATTTCTCTGTTATTGCATGTTTGCTGAAAAGCCAAAATAAAATGCCAGAAGGCACCTTCAGTTCTGTACGCGTTTACTTTCAAAAACTAGCCTGTCATAATGTGAATGAACTCTGCACTGAATACAGTATTACTGGAGTAAATCGTCCATTTTGTTAACAGGATAATCACTGATGAATCATTTACTTTATAATAAACTAAATAACACCTTGACTGTTAATCAAAAATCCGGGCTCCAGCTTGAGTCTATTTGCATTGTGATAGACAGATCAGCACTGGGCTCCTCCTGCCCCTGAGCCGGATCAGGATTCAACTCGAGTTGTAAAGATAGAGGAGGTGAACCTGCTGAATCCAAACTAGACAAAAAATAAAACATAGACATTAGGGATTTTGTTTGTTTGAAGTGATTGTTCTGTTTTACATTTGTTTTTGTTTTTCAACCAGCAGTTTTCACAAAGTTGTGGGTGACATTATTGATGGTGATAAATCCACAGCAAGTAATTTATAGTGTCTTCCGTAATTGTTTTTTTTTTTTAATGAATTGTTTGAATCTGCTTTCTGCCAGCAACCACATAGAGGAAGAATTCTTAAAAAAAAAAAAAAGTTAGTAGTGAAAAATGATAATGATATGTGAATAAAATTATATTCTATATGAATACAATACTACTAAGAAATTATCAGGCCCCTGTAATATACCAGGAACCCATAAATAGCCTACCACACTTGCTTAAACTATGACCAGTGAAGGGAAAAAAAGGTTTCTATTAGACAAACTAAAAAACAAAAACAAAGGGCTATACCAAAAATGCACAGAGAACATTAAAAAAAGTGTATTGTATTTAATAGTATCAAATCATCAAAATATACAATCCATACAATATTTAGTTCTTGAATTATGAACCATTGGTGGTCCCCTTGTCACTCTTTACCAGAGGAAAGAAATAGGTTAATACATATAAAACACTTAAGAATTCCAATTATCTTTTTAGAAAAGTCATGTGGGAAGTTACTCGTACATTAGGATATACTGTTGGGACTGCTACCAAACACAGACCACCCACATAAACTTACACTTACACGTTGAATGTTAATAGACATTGAAAAAAATATCAAGTAACGAGAACATTATTAAAGATCAAAAATGATTAAAACAGATGATGATGCATGCATAAAACGTTACTGGAGAGACTGGAACTAAAATTAGTTACAATGTATAAATGTATTTATATATGTGTGTGTGTGTTTTTGATTTTATTTTTGTATTTTATTTTCAAAGACATATGACTGAAGTAATTACAAAACTGAAATGTCACAAATTAAAATTGAAAAAAGAAAAATAATGTTATGGTCATGCATTCACATTGCAATTCAGAGGATCAGCTTAAATTGGTGATTTCAAAAGTCTTCTACAATTTTCTGCTGCTTTGCTAGGTCAAAGTCAGGAAGGCCTCCTGAGCTTCAATGACAGAGAATATTATAGTAGCTAGATATAGGACACATGGAATTCAGTGTGTTTGATCAAGCTGTAATAAACAGCTTTAATTAGCCATGCCATCCTCAGGGACTTAACCAAAGTCTACAACTGCCATTTTATCAAGGATTTGGCTAACTGCCATGAAAACATGCATTCAACTAAAGTTATTGTAATTGCTTATTCTCTTCTAGGTCTCTCATATTTTGTGTCAACTGTTTTGTGTTTTGTGTGTACACTGAACACACACTAGCTGTGCTGAAATGTGATGTACAACCTTCCTCTTTATGTATGCCTAAAAATGATCTGGACCAGAACAAAGGTACAGCGACCTCCCCACAATTGTTAATTGTATATTTCTTTATGTTTACAATAATGCATTAAACTGCTTTACATAACTGCTCCCCGTATTGACCTCAATGGGACTCATATACTTGGAGAATTAGTCATGCAAATTGGAAATTACATCAGAAAAGCTGAGCAAGCATTATCACATTTGTGTAGATTGATTGATGAAGCATTGATGTGTTAAGTGTTCATCTTTACGAATTTTACTATGCAAAACATCCTACATGTCTGTATTAATAAACACATTACTTATAAACCATACCTTACTATCAATGCATAAAACAGTAAACTAATATATAATTACAGAATCTGAGGAATTTCTACCTTTAAATGTTTAATCACAAAACATTTGTTCATATAATAAAATAGATTTTCCTCCTGCAATTCACAGTAACAAGTACATTCATGTTGTTGTGGTGTTAATACCAGTAGGTTACAGAGCACAAATATCTCACATACTGTAAAATCCTGTAGAAAACGAAAATAAAATAAAATGTACTTTTAAATACATATAAATATTCTTGTAAAGTTTATGTTGGCTAGAAAGTAATTGCAGTACACTTATAAACTATAAATTTGAATACTATTCAAGATCTGAATAAATTATAATCACATTACTTAAATAGCTGAAGCAACACATGGTGATGTATAACACCACACTTTTCAGAGCCGTGCAATTTGCTCTTTAACTTAATGATATTTATAGAGGTTTTCTTCTCTAATAAGCAATTGAAATTCATAGGGTTACATGGAAGACTGATCTAAATAGAATCAGAAAAAGTAGAGTAAAAATAGAAAGAATATAGTAAAGTGCTGTTTTTCTGCAAGTAAGTTGTTATAGCAAAACTGAGAAGCTGATTAAAACTATGGCTATCTTTGGTAAAATAAACCTTGATTGTGTTCTCTTTACAACAGTAAAGAAAGACAATTTGCAACGTACATGTTGATTTTGCAGCAAAATATGGTTTCAAATTAGCATTTTATGCATTTATTTAAAACAAAGCTTGGACTTTTGGGCAGACAAAACAAAAGAGGACATTCAGCCCATATTATTAATGTGCTTCATTTTTCTATTCATTATCACTGAATTTATTCTATTAACAATTAACCATTTTGATTTCTGTAATATACTCAGCTGAAAATAATGTAACCAAGAAGGAATGCAAACACTTGCTCTTCAGGTATAGCAATACAAAAAATATAACAAAGCTTGTAATCCTGCCTTTAGTAAAAACTTGTCTTTATCGTTATATTTAAATATTCAGTTCAACCCAGTCCAAAACATTTCTCTCTAGGTACTTCCTATATGGACTATCCTTAAAACCAGTCTCTGATCTCGTTCAGAAATCCCCCGTGGTGCTGAATTGCAGGAGGGGTAGCATACATTACTGCTCTGGGACACAGACTGCATAAAATGCACCAATATTTCATATGAAGTGAGGCCGCACACAAGGGGATGTGTAGAACAACTATACACCTGCCTCCAAGTAGCATTAACTAGCTCAGGGTTATTTTGGCATTTCTTTACACTTGATTTATTCACAGGATATATTTGAACTTCTGGGGGCTTGTGGAAGCATGTTTTACACAACCCTGCCCTCTTTAGGGAATGTGTAGTTACACCCCCCCCACACACACAAACATTGCCAGCAGTCGCGATAATGATTATATATATTCAAAATGTTTACAATATTTTAAAAGACAATCCTTCAATTAAAATATTTACATTACATCTATAGTATGTTAAACTTTATTTTCCTTTTTAAAATATGAATTTGTTAATTTATGTAAGCCATAAAAAAGAATGTTAATTAAAGATGTATAAAACAAAATGTATGTATGTATATGCTTATGAGAAGAACGCGTTATAAAAATCAGAATATCACTAGCTGTTTCTTTATCTTTTTTCCTGAAACTGACTGTACAGGTGTGGAACTTGATGCAAAACTAGGTTTCTAAAGTTGACCTTTCAATTAATGTCAAACAAGGTCAAACAAAATGTAAAATAATCAAAATGTTATTTGTTGGGATAAAAAAAAAAAAAGTTGTCTCTGTCTTCTTTCTATTGTTGCACAAATACAACTGTCGCGTTTCTTTTGTCTATAAACATTGATTAAGGGTTTATACGTTTGTGTTAATGTAAAGTAAGTATGAAAACTTTAAATGGGGTACTGCGAAACACTATAGCTGATTTACATATAGACTATAGATGTCTACTAAGATATACAAACATTCAATAACTGCCTTATTGAGACTTTATAGATCTAGGACATATGTGTTTAGTAGTACATTATGTTAAGCACCAGCATTATTTCTGACCACCTTAAATCCAACGCACTCCTGTACCAACATTCACCCCTGTGTTCGCGCAGCACCCCCCAGCAGACAGAGGATCAGTGGGTGTCCTGAATCCAGCAGTAGTTTTTTGATGAGTTTGAAGGTAGATGATGGTAAGTGGTCTAGCAAAGCCACTAAATTTCCTTTATTCTGCTCTGCCCTTATTTTTAATGCTAAGCATGTGTACTGTGGTCTTACCTATTGGGCAGTAATAGCATCTAGTCACAATCACGTTTTTTTTCTATGGCACACTGGTAACTGATTAAAGACATGCATATATTAATTTATGTAATGGAGTATCATTACGGCACTGGGTTAAGATAAAATGCCTAGAGTCATATTACAATAAAAGGTATTTGATAAATCAACTATTAATTGGGAAGGGGTAAATAATGTGTTTATTGCTTACATTTACAAAGCCTTAATTATGATAGTTATAACTTACTTGCAGAACCACATGAATTTGTTGAATTAATTGACTCAATTATAAATAGCTTTAGTAACATCGACAACAGCATTTATTAATGATTGAAAAAGTGATTGTTAAATCCTTAGTAATGTGCTTTATAAACTAGTAATAATGGCATTAATAAAGTGTATATTCATGATTGTAAATGATTTATTAATTCTTCATAAATGAGTTCTTCATGATCTATTAAGGCTTCATAAAGCATTTGTACAGGGACCTTATTATAAAGTGTTACTAAATAAGGTATGATTCAGGTATTTCATAAACTGTACAATATATATTTAATTTATGCTACAGTTTATAAACTTCAAATTTACTTTTGTTTTGTATGGGACACTTTACGGCTGATGTTTTTAAATATAATAATAATAATAATAATAATAATAATAATAATAATAATAATAATAATTAACAACAACAAAAATGTACAACCTGAAAATGTAAAAGATGGCAGATTGACGGTTTGCTGTCAAACTAGAAAAAGCCTTTATAGAAAACTGATGCATCAGGCATTTTTAGATGGTTTACTTTTAATTATATCTACTCCAACCTTAAAATGCATTTACAATTAACAATTCCCAATTTACCTCTTGATTTTTTTCTGAAACAGCAGCCTAAACTGTCCTGCTCATGTATCATTTTAAATTATTAATCTTCATTTCGACCATAGTTACCTCCCAAAACAGCGTGTGTGTGTGTAGGTGGGTGCTTTATTATCTGGTGTAGATTATTATTTGGTCCCTAGATTGCCCTACCTGCTAAGCCTCCTACATACAGACCTTCTAATGATATACACTTAAACAATTAGCGACTCAATTCTACCACAGTGGGTGAGTGTCTGCAGTTAGCAAATGAGAACTATAATGTGAAACCAAGAGCATTATAATATTCTTAATGTAGCCCGTGAGAGAGCAAAATGGTACGGTCTAATGTCCTTCAGTTTAGTAACTGTATATTGCAGATTTGCAGTAGATTTTTTATTTCCTTTGAACAAATATGCATATAGCAAAATAATTTCTCACTCAACTGCATTTTAAGTTTTTATATAACTGCATTTTTTAAATTATAAGTATTAGAAAAATGTAAATATGTTTGTATAGTTTAAAAGATATGTACACTCAATAAGTGGTCACCATTATACATTCTAAACATTTCCACAAAGTATTTTGTATTGCATTGTATTGATTTATGCTCTTAAAGTTAATCAAAACAAAAGTCATTTCTAATCTTTATATTTCCCCACTTATAAACATAAAATACATTAAATCCTAAAAACTGACATTCTTGGCAGCTTTGTAAATGATGCGAGGACCCAGTCCACCCAAATATTAGTGTATATACATATATAAATGTATTCTTGGCAAAGTTGTTCAAGCTCTGTCAAGCTGGATGGGGATCATTGATGGACAGCAATCTGGTGGATTGAGTCTTTGCCTGTATTTAGTTCCATCCATCTTGCCCTCTGCATTGACAAGCTTCCCAGCCCCTGCAAAGCATCTCCATTACACAATGCTGCCACCACCATGCTTCACAGTAGGGATGTGCAGGGTTGGATTTGCTCCAGACATAACACTTTTATTTTAAGCCAAATAGTTCAATTTGTTTTTCATTAGAATCATAGACCACATAATCATATGCCACATTTTTTTTAAATTCCCAGCAGGATTTTACTTTTTTTTTTTTTTTTATAAAGAAATGGCTTCCTTATTGCCACTCTTCCATACAGGCCAGATTTGTGGAGTAGCTGCGCTATTGTTGACACATGGACAGTTTTTTCCATCTCAGCCATGGAATAGGTCCATGGAGTAGGTCTTTCAGAGTCGTCATTGACCTCTGGGTGGCTCCTCTGGTCAATGTCCTTCTTACTTAGCTGCTCAGTTTGGAAGGACAGCCTGCTCTAAGAAAATTCTAGGTGGTGCCGTATACATTAATGATCGACTTGACTGCTCCAGGAGATATTCAATACCTTTGAAATTATTTTATACCCCTGCACTGATCTGTGCCTTGCCACAACTTTATCCCACAGTAGTTTTGAAAGCTTCTTGGTCTTCATGGTAGTATTGTTTGCTTTGAATGCACTATCCAACTGTGACACGTCACAGAGACTGGTGAATTTAATCTGAAATCATGTTAACTACATTTATTGCACGCAGATGGACTCTATTAATCCTATTGTTTGTTGAGTGAGAGCAATTGGTTGCACCTGAGCATATTTAGGAGTGTCATAGCAAAGGGGGTGAATACTGAAAAAATGTTCAGGTATATATTTTTAATTGTGATTTTTCACGACTCTATTCTTTCCCACATTGAAAGTGTAGAGTAGGTGGTGTAAATCAAAGTGGGAAATGTAATTTAAATGCATACATATTTCAGATTGTAACACAACACAATGTTAGAAACAAAGGGGTGAATACTTCCTATAGTCACTGTAGTATGTATATTTATACAATTTTGATGAAAAAGCATAAGCAGTAACTGTAACGTTCCAGATAGTAAAGTATCTTTAACAGTAGATTTATGGATTAAGGTGTGTTGACTAAGCAGAATTCAGAATATTAATGAAGGAATGTAGATATAATTCACATAGGCATAATCTGATAACTCCATTGAAAGCATTATCCCCATTGCACTATTTTAATCCTGGGTTTAAAAATGCTGTTTGATCTCTGGGGTTCTGCTGGGAAAGCACATAAACTGTGAAATCAAACAATCATCTAAACAACATTTCTATATTGGATAAATGCTTTCATTTTCCTACGCAAGCATTTCATCCATGTTATTAGGTTATGTATTTTTGTACACATAATCATATTTTATGATAATCATCAAATCATATTTTACTCAGTGTTATTACTTATGCAAAATTCCAAAGGGGGTGCCAATTTGCTTTTATTTGTATAGTAACAACACTGGTATATTTTCCCTGTTAGTACTAATAGAGAAAAATAAGTTTTTATTCAGGAGCAAGTCTGGTTATGCATTATGTTCAGACATTACTAAATCATTTTTTTTAATACATTTTTTATATTAGTATTATTATTACACCGGGACAACATGTACACCATCAAGATTAAGAATTGGTATCCAATTGATGGAAAAGTTATATTAAAATACACCTTGCAGTGTATTAAGCTTCAAACAGACATGTACTAGCTTCTCTTGATTTCCCTTCATCTTGATTTTTCTGATGTTTGTGTGACTTTAAAATGAAAATGGAATCCTTCACTTTCCATTGTATTTTTTTTCCAAATCTGCATGTAATTTATTGCGAGAAATGTGTGTATCCTCTTCTCTTCAGTCCACAAACCTGCATGTAAATTGGCACAACATAGTGATACCATGAGTTAATACCATAAATATTGTTCACTATTCTGCACTGATAAATTGCCTCTTTTCAGGATTTGTTGAGAACTAATTCAGCCTAGAGAATAACGTAAAGATTTCAGTTGATTGAACTGAGTTAAGACAGAGTGTGAGTGTATTGACTTTAGACTGCCTCTGCATTGATTTCTTGAAGCATTGCTTTTTTGAAGTAGAAGTATTATTTCCATTATCATGATAAAAATGCATCATCATGCCAAAAACATCATTAGTACTGTAACAAGTAATTTCAGAAGAAGCACAATAATAATATTTAATTGGTAACACTTTACAATAAGTATCCAAGTTACAGTGTATTTACATGGTAGGTACTGTAGCATGATGAGTGGGCAGGTCATAGAAAATAAATAGACTTACTGCTGTCTTCAACCACATCTTGCCTGGTTTGTGTGTAATCTAACACCCCTACCACGCACCCCGCTACAATTGGTGGAGAATGCGGGCAAGTCTGTAAGGGCCAATACTAATCTAGCCCGCACAGAAGGACGGACACCTCTACAAGTATTAAGGACTTATTGAAACAGCTTGTCACGGCCAACACTACCCAGCAGGAGGCCAACAGACAACAAGCAGAGTCTAATCCTCTCCTGTGGGAAGAGCAAAAGAGACTCCAACAACAGATGGACTTGGGTCTGCAGAAACTTGCCACTGAACTTGCTGCTGCCAAAGCAAGTCATCAACAAATTGAGGCCTCCATTCTAGCCAATCGTTTCCTTCAGAAGATGACCCCAGCTGATGACGTTGAGGCCTACCTAAAGACTTTTGAGCGTACGGCAGAATGGGAAGGGTGGTCCCGGGCCAAATGGGCTGGTATCATTGCTCCCTTCCTATGTGGGGAGTCACAAAAAGCCTGGTTGGATTTGGTGGCGGGAGACGCTAATGACTATAAAAAACTGAAAAGGGAAATCCTAGCTTGCTTGGGGGTTACCACAGCGGTACGGGCTCAACGTTTTCATGGCTGGCAATTTAACATGGACAAAGCTCCCAGGTCCCAAATGTTTGACCTTATTCATCTGGCCAGGAAATGGTTGAAACCAGAGGACCTTTCACCAGCAGAGATCATTGAGAGAGTAGTGATTGACCGATTTATATGGGAACTGCCCTATGACCTTAAAAAGGTTGTGAGTCAATCCAGTCCAAGTACGGCCGATGGAGTCGTGGAGTTGGTGGAGAGGTGTCACGCCACTACAGAGCTGCTGAAGCCCACCCGAGGAGAGAAAACAGCTCCAGATAGAAAACCCAAAGAGGTGGGGGGGCGCTCAACCCAACGGTCACCCTATAGAGGCCAGAGAGAAAGAGCCCGTATCTGGGAAGGCCTCTCTGTGGAGAGAGATGGCCCACCCAGCATGGAAACTAGGAGGAACAGTCGGGGCTTGTTTGACACAGACAGGAGGGAGTGTTATAAATGTGGAGAAGTTGGTCACATTTCCTGGAACTGCCCTCAAAAGGACGAACTGATGCAGTCAATGCAACCAAGCACTCAGACTGCCTTGTGATCTCCGCACATGCTTGGTTGTACCAACACCCACCTCAGCTCGACCGAGTACAGGTACATCTTTCCTCACTACCATTCTGTCTATTAATCTTCCCAAAATGTCAATCACATGTATTCATGGTGACTCCAAATCTTCCACCACAAAGCTTCCACAAAGCTTCCACCAATTCCTCAAAAACAAGGAATAGGAGTACAGATCGCCAGTGCCAGTCCCTGGGTCTGTCTGGGAGAAGAGGAGGATGAAATACCTGCCTTGGAGGGTGAGGAAAAGGACGAGAGGGCAGGACTGGAAATTGAGGAGGATGACCCTGAAAATGCAGACGGAGAGGAGGAAGAAGAAGAAACCGAAGGGCCGGGTGTTCCCTCCTGGACTCTCCCAACACAGGGGAAGATTTGGGATGGCTCAGTTGGAAGACCCCACATTGAGAAACGCCTTCCAAAATGTCAAGGTAATAGATGGATTACCTGTAAATCCTGCCAATGTACTAATTTTTCCTCATTTTGCCTTAATAAATAGCCTTCTGTACTAGGTCTCAAAACCAAACAACCACATAGAGGAACAGCTGCTGGTGCCAGCTCCCTTCGGGGAGAACGTCCTGAATTTAGCCCACAGTCACCTACTCGGAGGACACCTCCAGAAGGAAAAAACAACAGAGCAAATCCTACAATGTTTTTTTTGGCCTGGAGTCGATGCAGCCATCACCAGGTATTGTCAGAGTTGTCCTGACTGTCAGAGGACTGCTCCCCTTCCCTCTTAAAGAAACCCGATTTCCCTACCTATCATTAACATGCCCTTTGACAGGATAGCTATGGATATTATTGGTCCGCTACCGCGGTCGGCTAAAGGCTTCCAACACATACTTGTCCTAGTTGATTATGCCACCAGGTATCCAGAAGCCATACCCCTGCACACTGCCACTACGAAAAACATTGCCAAGGAGTTATGGCAGATGTTTTCATGAGTGGGGATTTCCAACAAAATACTAACTGATCAAGGAACTCCATTTATGTAGAATGTAATGTCCGATCTCTGTAAGCTACTCCGGAGAAAGCGGCTACACACTTCGGTCTATCATCCGCAGATGGACGGCCTAGTAGAGGTTCAAAAGGACATTGAAAGTCATGCTGAGACGAACCATGGAACAAGATGGGCGCAACTGGGACCAGTTGTTACCTTTCCTGCTGTTCGCTATCCGAGAGGTACCACAGGCGTCCACAGGGTTTTCACCATTTGAATTGTTTTTTTCCAAAGACCAAAGAGAATAGGGAATGGCAACCCTGTCCGCACAACAGTTATTGAACACATGGAGGAGATGAGGGACTGCATTAACTGTGTGATGCCCATTGTGAAGGAACACCTCCTGCAAGCTCAAGAAGCCCAACAGAGGATCTACAACCGGCCAGTCCCACCCAGAGAATTCGTTCCAGGAAATCGGGTCCTTGGTTCCTACGACTGAGTGTAAGTTTCTGGCCACCTGGCGTGGCCCTTATGAAGTGATGAGACAAGTGAGGCCAGTCAATTACCTCGTAAGACAACCTGGACGAAGAAAACCGGAGCAAATATACCATGTAAATCTGTTGAAAAAGTGGTCAAGAGGTCAAGAGGTGTGGTCTGCAGTCCTTTTCCCAAACAGACATGTACGTCCATAGGCGGTCTCCCGGACAGAAGCCTTGAAGAGGTTACCATTGGTGATGTGACAGCTTCACAAGCCCAAGAACTACAGGAATTTGTACAGAGAAATAAGGAAATTAGTATTTTCTTTCCTACCAGGTCATACCCATGTGATCCAACATGACATCATCACTGCCCCTGGAGTAAGGATCCACCAGAAGCCCTATCGGGCCCCCGAAGCTAGGCGGATGGCTATTAGGGAAGAGGTGAAAAAGATGCTAGATCTTGGGATTATTGAAGAGTCCAACAGTGCCTGATCCAGCTCCATTGTCTTGGTGCCAAAACCGGATGGCTCGGTTCGGTTTTGCAACAACTTCCATAAGTTGAACAATGTGTCCCAGTTTGATGCTTATCCGATGCCCAGAATTGACAAGATGATTGAAAGACTGGGCACTGCCAGGTATATTAGCACACTGGATCTTACCAAGGGCTATTGGCAAGTCCCGTTGACCCTAGCAGCCCGGGAGAAAAACGCATTTTCTACATCGGATGGACTGTTCCAGTATGTCATGCTACGTTTTGGGCTCCGGCCACCTTCCAGAGAATGATGGACCAGATCCTCTGTCCCCACCGGGCGTATGCCACAGCCTACTTAGACAATGTGATAGTCCACAGCCATACTTGGGAGGAACATATAGAGTGTCTGACTGCAGTGATTGGGGCCCTGAGACAGGCTGGATTGACTGCAAATCCAAAGAAGTGTGTTCTAGCCATAAGTGAGGCCAAGTATCTGGGGTACTCCATTGGACAGGGTCTAATCAAACCGCAGGAAAATAAAGTGGCAGCCATCAGGGATTGGCCATGGCCGGTCAATAAGAAACAGGTACGTGCTTTCTTAGGAATAACAGGATATTATCGGAGGTCTAAAGACTTTGCCACTATTTCAGGACCCTTGTGTGACCTGACCCGGAATGCACAGCCAGCCATGGTGAAATGGACTCCGGCGGCGGAGGCCACCTTTCACAGCTTGAAGGATGCCCTGTGTACTGCACCAGTGTTGCATTCACCTGATTTTTCTCGCCCCTTCGTGGTACAGACTGATGCATCTGACGCTGGGTTTGGGGCTATGCTTTCGCAGGATTTCGACGGTGAAGAACACCCGATCTTGTTCATCAGTCGTAAGTTGTTGCCACGTGAAACCAAGTTTGCCACAGTGGAAAAGGAGTGTTTGGCAATGAAATAGGCACTGGACTCCCTTAAGTATTATGTGCTGGGCCGTGAATTCCTCTTGATGACCGACCATGCACCGTTCACCTAGATGAAACAGCATCGGTATACTAATGCCCGGGTTACCCAATGGTTTTTGGGACTGCAGGCTTTTCGTTTTCGGCTGGTTCACCGATCTGGCTCTGCACATGGTATGCCGATGTCCTCTCGAGGATGCACTCCATGTTTTCGGGGTCCGCTCCGCCCTTGGGGTTGGAGCTGAGGGGGGAGGTATGTAACAGGATGAGCAGGCAGGTCATAGATGACTACTATGTGCTGCTCGGTTTCTCTCCTTTCTGGCCAACAGGACCATGGACAACAGCATGAGTCTGGCTGCACTTCCAGGAACAGGACCACGGACAGGGGTGTGGAAATTCCCAGAGTGCAGCAGAGCTGACACAGATCATGGCTGAGGCAAACAGCACAGGTGAAACCTATCAGACCTGGGCTATATAATCAGGACACTTTTTCACTCCTGTGTCTCAGTAGGTGGTTAGTGAAGGGACAAGGAGGGTGTGCTGGAGATCAAGAGCAAGAGCGAGGAGAGACCGGAGAGTACAAACAAAACCAAAGGCTGCTTTTACGGATAAGGACTTTTCTTCTGGATGACAACCCCCCCTGGCATTTGACCCTGGCCTGTGACCCAACGATGGATTTAGAAAGAGAGAACTGTTTGTTTGCCCTTTGAACCTCATTGTCCTGGTCAACCAGGAGCCTCAGGCAATAGAAAATAAATAGACTTACTGCTGTCTTCAACCACATCTTGCCTGGTATTGTGTGTGATCTAACACCCCTGCCACGCACCCCGCTACAGTACACAGTAACTACATTTGTAGTTACTCATAAGAACAGTGTAATTATGCATTATTACAATGTACTTAATGTGTAATAATGATTAACCGTATATGTAAGTACACAATTGTAACTACATGTGTAACTATGTGATCTCATATAACACTGGTCTGGTATTTTAACCAATATATATATTAATAACATTTATATGGGAATAAATGCATAACCATATACAAACCAACCATTAAGGAAACCATATATGATATCTGGAGATACATTTGTATATATATATATATATATATATATATATATATATAAACACAAACAAACAAATAAATAAATAACACCTGACTTTTGTATTTTCAAATTGAAATGATATTCTCTGCATTTCAGTCATGGCTGTTAAAAATGAAGTCTGGCAGAGGTGCTTCAGTTCCATCACAGAACTAACCCCCCACACAATCAATTTGTAATGGAACAGAAAAGGCATTTAAATATAAATGCCCGCCATAAGGAGACAGAGTACTTTTGGTTCAGCAAAGGTCAGCCATGTTTGGCAATGGGGCTGCCCCTGAGATTTCTTTGTTTGGTTTCATGATGTGAAAAGCATTTGAGAGCTGTAAACCGTGCTCACTTTTCATATGGTGGGGACAAAAAAGGAATGCAATGAAGCAGGAAGAAAACCTTCTGATCTTGCACTCTTTCAATTACAAATGAAACAAGGCAGTCTAATTTGGTTAAAGCAACAGATTTTCCATTACTGGTAATTTTTCTTAATTCTGTGGTTCTGGCATTGCATTGTGTTTCAAGCAGAAGTAATTGAAAGATTAACCATTAAGCACATGCTGCAAAGGGTCTCTGTAAAGATGCTTAGAAAGCAAAACTACCATTGACACATTTTGATACAGGCACAATAAACAGCACGGCTGGATGCTTTCTGGGTACTATTGAGGGATATCAATATAGGAAAATTAGCAACAGAAAGTAAAGTAGCATTGTTGTGGACTAGGTAGCAAACAGAGAAAGATAAAATAACTGTAATCTTAAGTACACATGTTTATAGTTTATTTTATATAGAGAGAGTTTAGCAATCATTGTAGGTTTATAGAACAACTATACATGTGTATAATGGTGTTTTGATTCATGGGTGGTGGTGAATAGTCAATCTATTAAACTATAAAATACAACAATATGAATATAAATGTCTTAATAAAGACTGATAATATTAATAATTTCAATCCTTTGGGTACAAAAGCCAAGCCATTTTTAGTATTTTTTTCACAGATTATAGTACTTTACATATAAATAATGACAATGTTTACTTGGCAGGATTCTTCAGATTGAAACTTTTAAAGTTTCTGTCAATTATATATATATATATATATATATATATATATATATACACATATACATATATATATATATATATATATATATATATACACTGAGAGAGAGAGAGAGAGAGCACTACATTTAACAATAATTTAACACTTTAATAACACAGATTGCTTATTTTAACAAAACATCCCCCATTCTTCAAGTTCATGGTATTATCATTAATGCTACAATCAGGTTGTGAACTGGATGCAGGAATACTTAAGATGAACCACACTAATTTTGACAATGAAGGATGGCTTCTCTTGATACAAGCTGACAACAGTTGCAGTCAAAGGAAGTCAAAGAACAATACTATGACCCTGACTGCTACCAGGTTTCACCCTGACTCGGAATGCGGAATACTTTCACAAAACAGTACAAAGCGAGACATCTTCACAGAAGTCAGTTTCAATGTTGCCCATCCAATTTTCAGTCACACAAGGGATATATTGTCAGTCGGGGTAGTGCTAGGTAGGCAATGTTATTTTCTGAGTTCAAGGGGTTTATATCAGCCCTTTAAGAATTTTACTGAAATTGATAAAGAGATGAAAGTGACGTTTTGACAGATGTCTTTTCAAGTATATCCTTAGTGGGAACACAAATTTAGATTTTATTTTACATTTCTATCTGAAATAAATCAAGAAACAAATACAGGATGTTACCTATATTTTGACTGTAGGTGAATTTAGTTATATTTAATTTTGCATAACTTTTCATGGTATATAAAAAAGGATTTAAACAATTATGCTTATTACATTATATTAAATGTTTGCTTTATTAACGTTGTCAATTACCAATAACACAGTTCACATATTGTGATATTAGTTTAATATTATACTATATTATACTAAATGTATGCTGATTGTCAATATTTATTATCTCAGTAGAAAAAATATTAGTTGTTTTTTCTTCTGGAAAGCTAGGTTGCATTAGCTTCCAGATAAAAAAGGACAACTAAACAGTAAAGATTGAGAGGACTTTATGAACAAGTCTGCTCCTGGAACTGTATAATTGGATCCTTCAAGGCCTGTGAGAGTATTTCTGTCAGACAAACAACACAGACAAGGCCATCTTCTGTTTTTAGTTTTTTTGAGGCAGGATAATTTTATGTAAGGGTATAATATCCCCCAGTAGTATATTGCTAGCTGGGATTTATGCATCTGTTCTCAAGTTATATACTTTTTATGGACACCAAAGGAATAAAAAACAAGAAAGGATATATTTAAAAAAAACTTTTCTGGGTGGTGAATTATTTCCCTCTTGAGGTAAGCTATCTGTTCATAATACATGAGCTTCAAGGAGGAATTGTTTGGGAAATCATTACCTTGAGGAAAAAGTTTGACTACCAGTCTGGCAAAATTAAAAGCTATGAATAATACTAGTAATTACAAGCCTTTATTAATAGGTATAAAGGGCCTATTTGTTTTCATGTTAGTGCCCACTGAATTGATCTCTGTTATATTACAAGCCGGAGTCTAGATTTATTAGCGTCTGTTTCAATATTAAGACATAAGAGGACTGAAACAGTGTAGCCAGTAATGCCTGAAGGAAAGTTAAATTGAGCTTTCACATAACCATAAATTTATGACAGCAAACAGACAACCAGAAGTGGTTGCAAGGGCCCTGAGGTAGAATGGTCTTAGACTTATTAAAGCATTTGCAAACATAAATAGTAATTCTCGTCTCTCTTGATTCATTTGATATAATCTATAATATTAATCCAATGGATATCGCACTTAGAGAAGTTCTAAAATAATATGTTTTGCTATTTGTAGATGGTGAGAAAAGCACGTGAGCTGAACAGAGATCTGGATTAAAGCACACCTGTGAAAACAGTGGGTTGGCCTGATCCTGCAATAAGCATATTTGAGTTATTCATCAGAAAGCAGTTGCCTTAAAGATAAACAAATCAATAAATACATTCATAAAGGAGAGCTGGGTTTCACTGATCATTTATTAACTTACTTTTGCTGGTGCATTTCTTTCTCTGTCTAGACAAAACTATCTGGGAATTTACTTGGATTACACTTGTGGAAGAGTGGTTTAAGTTAATTGTTTTGTTAGAAGGTACTCTTTTCCCATGTTGGCATCTGAATCATGTTGCTGTTGATCCTCCGCATCTTTTCTGTGTTTTGCAGGTTTGCTCCTTATCAAATCAAGGTTTTCTTAGAAACAATGTCTCCAATGGTCTCAGAATTAATCAGAATTACCTTGAGTTACAAAAGGATATTTTCAACAACCACAAATCAAGACAGTGAAATATGTTTTCTGAGGGTTCTATGTTCTTCTTAGCAAGGTTCAGATTTAGAAAGTGTCACACAGGTTCACATGAAACAATAAAAAAAAAAATCTATTTACAATCAGAACATGGCGATGTATTTGTTTTAAATGAAGTCAGAATATGAATGTGATGTCTACCTAAAACAGCATTGATATTTGTAAAGAAGAATAAAACAAAAGCTGTGAATTCAAACTTAAAGAATACACAACAGTATAGAGTTTGTATATGTCCAACTTTTTGGGATGATCTGCAGTACATTTTATCAAGCAGTACAATATGTCATATATGTATATTCTGATATCTTTAAATCTTTTTTTTGATATCTCAAAATTAAATTGTTATCTGTAAAATATTTCATTTACCTCATCTTGAAGCTATCTTAAAATCATTTTCACATATCTTAAAATGAAATAGAACTATCTCAGATGAATGTATGTATGGACATCTTAAAATGCATTAAATATATCTCTAAACAGACTGGATGTTATTTCAGGATATCTCAAAATATATATACAATATCTTTAAATGAGAAGGAAGTTATTTAATGACATCTCAAAATCTCAAAATGAGTTTGACATATCTGAAATTAATTTTGTTGGAAAATCATGTATAATAAATTAATTATTTATCCATGTACAACACGTTATCAGCACATAATAAGGCATTGCTGTAATTGCTCCAAAATGTTTTATTTATTTGTAATATCTTGTTGAAGTTAATAGTAATATTAAACTATATGTTTTAGTAATCTTACTTGGCACGTTGGTTTTCCAAAATATTTTCAGTTTTATAAATATATAAAAACAAGTATATTTTGCTTAGGGCAGACAATATGGTGTCTCTGTGTGTTATTATGCTGTTCTGCACATTACATTAATTAAATTACTCCAACTGATATTGTTTTTCTAGTCTTAATGGGCTGCATCTTGGGACAACACAAGCACCCACTGGAGCAAAAACATGCATTTTGTAATCATAAACTATTGGTGACATTTTCAGAGCAAAATATTAAACATTTTAAAAGGTAAAAGAGGATCCATCTGAATTGTGTTTCTGTTCATTGATTCCTTAAGCACTTCATCATCTTTTGAAGGCTGAAGTATATCCCCTGCTAGCTGTTAAATTAGTAAATAAACATGCCATGAGGCTGAATAGTTTTTTACAAATTGATTTTAGTTTTTAATTCTAGTAATTAACTAGGGTTAAGCCACAAAACTGTAAAAGGTAAAAAAATAAATAAAATTAAATTAATTAAAATAAAAAAAATAAGGGGTTTAACATATTGTATAATAAGTTGTGAATACATTTCCATGTGGGGTTAAATATAATAACTACCAGTGAGAAAGATACACACAAAAACAAGTGGAAAAAAAGTGAAATGTTGTGGCAATGTGAACATGAAGCGAAGTGTACAAGAAATAAAATGGATAAGTTGGGCCACATCAAGTGAATGGGCACAATTGTAGAAGAGATGCAGTCCCAAGATCTGAAGCAAGGCAGCAATACTTCCTCAGAAGTTAAGTGTAAATTATTATTTCCATTGTCAGGTAACAGGGAAGTTCAATCAGCCCTAATTCCATTTGGCATAGCAAAGGGAGATCGTTTGCCTCCAAGGCAAAAAAAGATCCACACTCATCACAGACTGATATATTCATTATATTGTTGCTTCTTTTTTAAATGCTTTTTAATATTGTCCAATTGATATAGAAACATCAGTTTGTTGTCTTTTTGAAGAAAACAAATACTTTGGAGAACATCTCATAACAGCATTCTGTAATTTGTAGTTTTATTGTGTGCTTCAATGTTGCAACGAATCTGTCACCACCTTTTCCTGCACTGCTAAATCTAATTTGAGTAAGTGTGCAAATGGATCTATACAGCACACAAGTGAAATAAGTCAGCTCTTATCAACAATCACAACCACAGAATCACCAAAGGGGCGGAGTTCCTTTTAATCAAGGAAGACGATCACCTCGTCCCCAAGCTCAAACAAGCATAGCAGCTTCCTCCCACGGGTGACCCCATGCATTTCACTATGTATTAACAGCTGTTCATGATCGACTCGCAATGCAGAACACAGAGCCTGCAAGCAATGAGAATTCAAAGCACTTATCATAATACAGTTTGCAACCTTGACAGCTGCATTTAAAATATTACATTCAGCAGACATTTTTTCAGAGACCAGTTTCACAGTGCAGGCAACGGCGTTGCCACACAGATCCAAGGACGCAATCTTACACAGCTTTAACAGAGCCCCATCTGTAGCACATGCAGATCTGCTATCCAAAGCCTTGTGATTGAAATTAGTTATAAAGACATGTCCTGTGATATGGCTCTTGCTGGAAAACCTTGAAAGTCACCTTCCCATGTATAGCATGGCAGAAAAAAAAAAAAAAAAACAGAAGTGTAACACAGTTGACATTATAGATTCTGGGATACAATATCAATGAGTATTTTATTCAATCTAAATGACAAGCTTTTAAGAACTTCAGTTAAACCTTCCAGAGATTTTACATTCACATCCAAGGTTTTCTATTTTTCAACCATGGCCAGTCCTTTAACCAATTGGAGTAGCATATTTCCAGTCCTGATATTTCAGAATTTCAGTTTAGTGTCAATATGACTCTCACCACAACACAAAAATAAAAATAACACTTACATATAATATAGATAATTTTGCTAGAAAATCTGGACATTTTCAATATGAATACAGGGTGTTTATAACTATAGATTTTTAATCAAATCACATTAAACATAATAATGAGCTGTTGAGAAATCTATGCATTGGTTATCTTTCAGGTTGAGAATGCCAAAGGGGGTGATACATTGTCCTCAGTGATCATAATTGTCTAACAATACTGCCTGTATAGGCCATCATCAGCATCATTCATGCAGACCCTCCCCCTACTGCCTACTTTATCTACTGACTACTATCTAGCTCCCATGGAAACAACAATGTCCCACCCCCTTTGGGTTGCATTCCCTTCTTGAGCTAACCAGGGATGCATTATCTGCAACCTATCATTTTATTTATCAGATCCCAACCAGGCCTGTAGGGGGTAGCAAAGGGGGGTTACCCAGACTGTTGTAGTCAGAGCATGGGTAGAAGGACAGGGTTCAACCAGGATCCCTGCTGATTGCATTAATACAGATCTGAAATAAATCCCACTACTGATGTAATCTGCTCTATTGAAGGGATAACAGATTCCCTGGATTTTGAATTTGTGTTCCATGTAAATAAACTAATTTCCTCATATTTGAACTTGGGGAATGCCTTTAGAGGAAGACGTCTATTACTGAAATAGTTATTTAGTATTGCAAATAGCACTCAGTAGAAATAACAACACATAGTCAATATGGATTCTCCAGATAAGTTATGCAACAAGGACAAAATGGCCATACATTGTGGAACATGTTGATGATATAAATTGTTAAAGTCACATACAATGTCGGAGGTAGGTCTCCTTCCTTCTCCTCTGAATAATAGAAAGAGATAATGGATATGCTATTTTCTGACACTGATTAGTAGAATGTCCTCAAAGACGATCACTTGCTACCAAGATGTCTTCCTTCTTAGTTCTGCATTTATTTGATCTGAATAAATGAATATATCAAGCACATTAGTGTTGGCAATTGTACCCTAAATGATAATTGCATCTCAGTGTAATTGAAGCAGTTCTAATTTCCCTAACATCCCTATGGTATGAAGGATATGATGGATAATATAAGAGTATACTGTTGGGAGGGTTATCCACTTGAAAGGGCTATGATAACTCCGATAAATTTTCACTGGGCAAACTGATAACTGTTTTGTGTGTTTGTTTAATTTGAAGCACAAACAATAAAGCTACTTATAACAATAAACACCATAAATAATAATAATAATAATAATAATAATAATAATAATAATAATAATAATAATAATAATTTAATTTAAAAATTGTATTTGTGAATGCAATTGTAAAGAGTAATTACATATATTATTTTTGGTCAAATTTGTACACCCACACCAATGAATCCTATCACTTACAATCTGCAGTGAGTGTGGATGGTGTTCTAATTAATCAAATCGTTGTGCCAACAAACACAAACAAACGGAGAAGCCTTAAAAATGCCACAAAAAATAATGCTGATTGACATCCAAAGGAAATCTTAGAAAGTTCAGAATATGTCTCTGCAAAAGTCTGCATATTATTACATCTTAAAATAACAACACAGAAAAGATGTAGCCTGTATAGAAATGGTGGAATTACAACACATGGCCCTTTCAGGGCAGATCCATTAAACCTTCATGGCTTTCCACCGTCCCAGAGGACCAGTGTCACAGCAATGTTCTCTGTTGTATAACCTAAAAATGACCTCAAAAAAGGCAACATGAGCATCATTTGGGGGGAGCACACGCTTCTTGCAAAGGCTCATGGAAATATTACAGCATCCACTTGGGATGAATATGTGAATGCATAAATGAACATTGGCTGTTGCTTTGAGAGGTTAGCATGCCTATTTTATGGAATATAGAAATGTTCTTTGAAAAGTTTGTCCATTAAATGATTTATTTGCTATTTAATTCTCCACAAATATGTGTATAATGCATATTTATATTTGTATAATACAATAGATTCTGAACTCAGATTCTTTTCTATCATGGCATCATGGGACCCAAGTCTGCTGGTGTTTTTTAATCAAATAGTTTTTGTAATGAGATCCAGATCAAATGTAAGTGTGTACATTTGCAAGTTTCTACACCTAACCAAAGAACCAGGCAGATTATTTCTCTGCTCACCCATTCCTTTTGTGATTCACTCCTCTTCTCTGGCACACATGCTAGAGGAAAGATACTGATTTGTCTCTCTAATCTAAGGGAGGAGTAGATTTATTCTTTGATCTAAAGCAGGATGGCATGCCAAGCTTGTTGCAAGTAATCTATAATTTATCTGTCATCTAACCTGTTGGGATGCTCTTTCAAGGCAAAAAGAAGTGGAAAACAAGAGCCGCAATGCAGAGTTAAGTAAACCATGCTTCATGCTGCTAACACTTCAGACTGACATCAAGACTGCATCATACTTTCCATCTGTCAGGAAATGTGACAGATCAGGCATTTGTGACTAGTGCATCAGTCAGATACCAAATATAATATAGCTTGGTTAACTTGAGATATCGGTAAGGGATTTCAGGAACAAGGAGATGTTTTAGTGTTAAATGCAGTCTCTACATTTAAAAATGTTTTCCATTTTTGTAGTACTCTTATTGCTAGTTGTCTGGAGAAAGTACTTAGAAAGTAAGAAAAAACCTCCATAATACTCTCTGGTCTGTGTTTTCTGATTCACAGTGATATGTATTTACAGTTAGCTTCAAATGACCAAATACAATTAAGTCCCTGATTATATTAATTGAAAATGCTATGAATCCATAAAATTACATATATATAAATGAATGGTAAGAGTAGAGAATGGACCAAAGGCATAATATGTCATAGCTTAAACTAATTTGGACCAATCATTTTTTATTTTATTTTTTATTTTGGTAAACTTGGTATAGATGATGTGTAAGGTTATGGGTATAGATTTAAAGTAGCCTGTATAATGCAAACACCTACACATACACTCACCTAAAAGATTATTAGGAACACCTGTTCAATTTCTCATTAATGCAATTATCTAACCAACCAATCACATGGCAGTTGCTTCAATGCATTTAGGGGTGTGGTCCTGGTCAAGACAATCTCCTGAACTCCAAACTGAATGTCTGAATGGGAAAGAAAGGTGATTTAAGCAATTTTGAGCATGGCATGGTTGTTGGTGCCAGACGGGCCGGTCTGAGTATTTCACAATCTGCTCAGTTACTGGGATTTTCACGCACAACCATTTCTAGGGTTTACAAAGAATGGTGTGAAAAGGGAAAAACATCCAGTATGCGGCAGTCCTGTGGGCGAAAATGCCTTGTTGATGCTAGAGGTCAGAGGAGAATGGGCCGACTGATTCAAGCTGATAGAAGAGCAACTTTGACTGAAATAACCACTCGTTACAACCGAGGTATGCAGCAAAGCATTTGTGAAGCCACAACACGTACAACCTTGAGGCGGATGGGCTACAACAGCAGAAGACCCCACCGGGTACCACTCATCTCCACTACAAATAGGAAAAAGAGGCTACAATTTGCACAAGCTCACCAAAATTGGACAGTTGAAGACTGGAAAAATGTTGCCTGGTCTGATGAGTCTCGATTTCTGTTGAGACATTCAGATGGTAGAGTCAGAATTTGGCGTAAACAGAATGAGAACATGGATCCATCATGCCTTGTTACCACTGTGCAGGCTGGTGGTGGTGTAATGGTGTGGGGGATGTTTTCTTGGCACACTTTAGGCCCCTTAGTGCCAATTGGGCATCGTTTAAATGCCACGGCCTACCTGAGCATTGTTTCTGACCATGTCCATCCCTTTATGACCACCATGTACCCATCCTCTGATGGCTACTTCCAGCAGGATAATGCACCATGTCACAAAGGTTGAATCATTTCAAATTGGTTTCTTGAACATGACAATGAGTTCACTGTACTAAACTGGCCCCCACAGTCACCAGATCTCAACCCAATAGAGCATCTTTGGGATGTGGTAGAACGGGAGCTTCGTGCCCTGGATGTGCATCCCACAAATCTCCATCAACTGCAAGATGCTATCCTATCAATATGGGCCAACATTTCTAAAGAATGCTTTCAGCACCTTGTTGAATCAATGCCACGTAGAATTAAGGCAGTTCTGAAGGCGAAAGGGGGTCAAACACAGTATTAGTATGGTGTTCCTAATAATCCTTTAGGTGAGTGTATATATAACAATAAACCATTTCCAGAATGTTCAATTACTGTACACTGGACTCCTGGAATTTACTATGAAACATTGAATAAAACTCTCAAGTCTTTAATAAAAGCACCTGAATACAAAATGAAACCTGTAAAGACAAAGGGATCGATTTCTGTCACTGCAGGATAATGTATTTAAGATGATTTAAAATCTAGGTCATGGTGAAGAGGAAGGAAAATCCATAAACATGCATTAAGTATTAATAATACGTATGAACAGCCTAATATAAAACATGTTAAATTGTGATGAACAACATAAAAATACCTTTATGTGAAGATATTGCAAAGTGAATCATAATTCCAAAGTGATAGACTTCTCTTAAACAAAACATAAAATGAAAGTGCGGGCACAAGACAATTACAATGCAGAAGGCCACTCTGCCCTTTGATGATCTTCTAGATAATTCAATTGGCCTATTATCTATTCTACTCTTCTCCCAGAATTTCAGTCAATTGTTAAACACTGTAGGGTGCGATTGCCCATTTGTTACCCCAGAAGTGTTTTTTTGCCTCGTATTACATATAGCTGAACTTACTTTACTCCATTCGGGATTTGATAACCTTCAAGTCAGTTCAAAACTAATCTAGTCAGGTTACTCCTAACATTTCCCAAGTGAGAAGTGTATACTGTAATCTTAGGGAATTCACAAGCAAACCTGGCCAGTAAATCAATTTGCTTCCTTGTTTAAATTGGACCTACCAGAAACACAATATCTGTCTATCTTTCTATACAGCGGCTATAGAAAGTATGCACCCTCCTTGGACTTTTTCACATTTTGATGCATTGAAATGGGATTTTACATATATGCACATATAGAAATCAGGTTGAAGAACTTTCCTATTAATTTACTTTTTTCTGATTCTTCCCTTCCCTATGCTGTATTTAATTGTTTATCAAAATTTTCAAGTAACTGTGACAGAATACAGATATAGATACTAAATATTTGAAATAACTCTATGCATTGAGGTGTGCAATATTGCTGTATAATTACCACTGTATAATTGATTTAGTAGACCCTGCAGGGGCTCAGAAAGACTTCACACCTTATTGGACCTATTAACTTAAAATTATTCTCTTTATTTGTATTTTAAGAAAGGGAAAGCATCAATAATTAATAGTTGAGAATACTATCCAAAGGGGGACGGGATATTGAACATTTATTTCTAACAAAGCTGCATATAGGCAGTCAGGCAAACCCTCCTTCTGCCTGCTTTAAATAGTACAACGCACAGACATCCTGGCTTTTTTTGCTGAAGCCAACAGGCTCATGCATGACCTCGCAGCCTTTGGGTAGTATTCTCTTTTTCAGATAACTCGGAGGCCACAGCCTACATGGAGGTGAGGCCTCAGCTTAAGAATACATAACAACAACATAAAAGGGGGGCAGGGAGCAACACACCATCAATCAAATCAAATCCAGGAACCAAGCTCTACTGGGAGACGAAAAGGACAAACAGAATGTGAAGCAGGGACACTAGAGGACCAGTTAAAGTACTGAGTACTAGTTAAAGCAGGCAGAGGGAGAGTCTGCCTGAGTGACAGCGCACAGCAGCCTATAGGCAGCTTTGTTAGAAAAATAAGTTTCCCATGGTAACATGCAATGCCACACCCCTTTTGGGTAGTATTCTCTTTTTCAGATAACTAGAGTTACATTCATAACCTATTGTTTGTGCGTGCATATGCATGTGCATGTGTGTGCGTGTGTGTGTGTGTGCATGTTGAAACATGTGCATGTTCTAATACATTTACACATTTCCTGTATAACTTGGGACTGTTAAAGTGTACCAAGCTATGTTTTAACTCTTTTAATTGAGCAGAGCCAGTGCATCAGATGTAGAGCATGACAAAGGCTCCTGGCTGGCCACAGGGACAGACAATGTGTTTCCATCTCTTTTGGTGCAATCAGTTAGTAACATAGCTGGATTTGAACAAAGGCTCTCTGGACCTAAAGCACTGTGAGTAGATATCATCAAAAGACAGAAAAATAAAATAAAAAAGAAATACAGAAAGAATGTCATCGCCAAAGTTTCTTTCATTACTATTATCATTGGTAGTTTTAATTATAGAAATTCTAATTAATTTAGAAATTATAAATCAAATATTCAAATTACAGAATGTTGTGTGGTTAGGAGCAGTGGCAGAAAACACCAGGAGAACTTACTCTAACAGCTTCAAGGGCACCACTATCCCCCGATGTTCAGTCTGTGGAATTCCTACTATGAGACCCACCTACCTAGTGAAGCAAATTGTATGCACTCCAGGGATGGAAGACCCAGGCTCTTGCAGACACAACTGTACTCTACTAATACATTTGCTCAGCCCTCAGATTTATTATTAATTTCTGTTAAAAGCTTACTGAAGCTTTGATTGCTCAAGTACTTCAAACCTCAAGGATACATAAGAGAAAAGCAATTAAACTCCTACTAGGGATTTGGCTGGTCCAAAACAATCATAAAATAGAGCAATGAATTTTAGCTTACTAAAGATTTCATGGTACTGCAGTAAAAAATAAACTTTGTCTGAGTAATTTCACTTTGCCTACTGCTATGTGTTACATTGGAACACCTGCTGTCCAATCACATTTTTGAAGCAGCAGCTTTACATCAATTTAATGCTAAACTTGTTGTGGTTATCTCCTGCATTAAGTGAATGTAAAGATGTCGTGTTGGTTGCTTCAGTGGCTTTTTCAGTCTTGTCCCAAGCTTGAGAAAGCAACCAGCAGTTGTTTTTTATTTATTATTGTGCTGTTTTTGTTATAAAAGGTATATTGGACTAGAATCAAATTTTGAGGACATAACATACCCAAGGGCTGGTCTTCACTTTCTGGTGTTATTCCTCTTGTTTACAAATCCGAATGACACTATGGATTTGAAGATATTAAGCAATTTCATATTGCATTCTATCACAGCATTCTCAGGTCACATCCACTATTGACAGCCAACACACTTGAAGGTACTCAAGTGAGTGGGGGTGACTTTTATACAGAAGCATTACAGTTCCCCAGTGCTATAAGCATTTCCTAAAAAAGTATTTCTGAAGCACATGCTTTAACACTTTTCAGCCTTACAGAGCCACCTTAAACAAATCTAAAGATATATATATATATATAAAACAATTAAGCGGTTATCAGAAAAAGAGAATACTACCCAATGGGGGATGTGACATTGCACGTGACCATAGGGAACTCATTAATCACTTTTCTAATAAAGCTGCCTATAGGCCACTGTGTGTTGTCAATCAGGCGGACCCTCCCTCTGCTTGCTTTAACTAGTACAGCACACAGGCCTTGTAGCCATTGCTCCTGATTTGGTCTGATTGGTAGTGTGCAGGCACCTGTTGGTCCCTACTTCTCATTCAGTTTGTTGTTTTCATCTCTCAGTAGAGCTTGGCCCTGTGGCCCCTGCTCCTGAATTGAATTTGATTGATGGTATGGTCCCATTTTATGTTGTTGCTTTAAATAGTAAAGCACACAGACATCCTGCCTCTTCTTGCAGGAGCCAACAGGCTCATGCGTGACCTCACAGCCTTTGGGCAGTATTCTTTTTTTCAGATAACTCAGATGCCTCAGCCTACATGGAGGTGAGGCCTGAACGTAAGAATAAATAACAACAACATAAAAGGGGTGCTGGGAATCAACGGGGAGCCATACACCATCAATCAAATCAAATGCAGGGGCCACAGGGCCAAGCTCTACTGGGAGATGAAAACAACCAACAGAACAGGAAGCAGGGACCAACAGGTGCCTGCACACCACCAATCACAACTGAAAACTAAACTCAAGACCAGGGGCACGGGCCAAAGGCCACGCTCAGCTGGAACAATATTCAGGCATTGGAGGAAGCAGTTCAAGCAAGCGACATTTAAGTCCAATTGGCAGACAGGTACAAATCAAAAACAGGTGAGAGACAGAAAATAACACAGCAGAGGCCAGGAGCATGTGCCACACAGTCTACCAAGACTCAACTGAGCATACAACAACTCCTGCAGGAACTGCAGAATCACTGCCATAAGGCAGGTGGTTGGGTCATGTCCTCTGTCCAAACACCTTCAGGTGGTGGTTCACATGCCTCAGATCCAAGATGGGGTGGGAACCAGAAAGTGTCAGAGGAAAAAGAGGCTCACTGCAAGCGTTATTGGAAAATCGCTTGTTGTTTTGCTTACCTTTTATTTGTGAGAGAGACTGGACAAACTCTGGCTATAACAGAGCTTGTCAGAGAGACTAGAAAAACATAAAAGTATTTATAGGGACATCCACAACAATCCAGAATAAGCTGTTAGATTGCATGTGTCAAGTGTACAGGGAGGACATTAATAAGGAGCTCTCAAAGCACATTTGTTGCTGTGCAGGCAGATGAGACAACAGACGTGTATAAAAAATGAAGTCAGCAATTGGTGAGTGTTATTTTGAATAAATTATTAATTTATAGCTACAGTATAAGCTATAGATGAATCAGGGGAGCATGCGTTTGTATTATAATCATTGAGATTTGTTTTTGACACATTTTTTCTATGTAATCTATGTATGTTATATTGGTTAATATAATTGTTATTTATGTCATTGTAGCTTAATTAATCAGAATTTACCTTAAAGCTACCATAATGTATTGTTTTTTATATATACGGTGCATCAGCACATAATTTACAATTGATTGTGTTTTGTAACATAATTTGTATTTCTTTTACAAAGAACAACATTCTGACAAATCACAATTTAATATTATTATAATACAATCTCAATGTCGCAGCAGATACATTAACCATTGTATACAGCTAAATGCATAGTTATTTATTGTTTTAATATGCTTTCTTACGATTATTGGTGCTCAAAAATGGCAGTAACTCAAAAAATTGTATAATTGACCATACTGTGACGTCATCTTCACTCGGAAATCACTTACCTTTAAAACTTTTTGTACGTTTTTGCGGGAAATTTAACAACTGCGGTGCATATCCATTGTTACATGTGTTTATAGGTTTTTTGTGCCCCACCAGTTCATAAACCCACCACCTGCCACTGTTTACACACAAGACAACAAGTATTTTTGCTGGTTTAAAATTCTGAATTCTAAAGTCTTCTCTTAGTAACAAGAGGTCCTATAACAATTTTAAACAATTCAACACAATCACAAACAATATACCAATGGTGCTGTATTGGGGTGAGGAATTGGTTTCAGGTTTTTATATTTATATATGGTTTAAAATAACTTGTATACTATAACACTTCAAAACCAATGTAGCTCTTTAGACAAGCTGTTCCCACAAAGATGCTTTAAATAACTGTGTGAATAGAGCTCCTTGAAAAAAATTGAAAGAAAAAAAACATCTATAAAAAATCCTGGAGCGCAATGGAACTTCAAAAACACCAATGCAATTTTGTAATTTGGTTTCCAATGCATAGAGCTTATATGCCAACTGTTCACTCCGGCAAAATAACTTAACACAGTAAGATACTGGTTTATTTTCAAATGTAAGTTTTAGCAAAATCTGTAGAATCAGTTTTTGATTGAAAATCTCAACTAATGAACAGCTATTCTCAGGATTTCTCTGAAAACACATACTGTACTTTCAGGTGGGAGACCCTGTAGTACATTACACCACTTTCTTCAACCCCTTGAGAATTCCTCTTGATTTCTATTCGTACTGCTCACATAATACTTCTGTTTGGTACTGGTCTGATAATCTGGAGTACTAAGCACAAAGCTGAGAGATAACTCATGTTAAATCAAGATTTACATCAGCTGAAAGCAGCTGGACGCTGAAATGTAATACTTCACAATTCATTTGAAAGACTGCTGCAGAGGGAGACTATACTTTCTTTATCTGTATCTTGTCTACATGCAGAACTTGCATTTCTGGATAATATAAATTAAGAGTTACAAGTGTTACTATCTATTAATGTGTAAGTGTATATCTATATTTATGTCTTGCTGATACACACACCTTAAAAGCTGAAATCAATAAGTAATAAACCAGTTACATTTATCATCAAACATTTAAAGGTATCAATGATTCCCTGAAAAATGTACACTGGGTCACAGGTAAAAATATACAAGTCTCTCTCACAGTTTAAAATGTACCCACACACATTGTGGATTTGATTAAAATGTATTTGACTTATTTTCTAGTTCATTAATTCTAGTTATGCCTTTTCTGTTCTATCTCTCTATCTAGAAATGAAAAAGCTAGTACCAAAGGTCTACAGTATTATTGGACTTAAATGACCCTTGTTCTAATTTCCTTCATCTTCCTCTTGAGTTATACATCACATGTTTTGAACTTTTACATAGTTGAAATACTCTCTTAATCTTTAGATTAAGCTGTTAGTAGATAAAATAAGTCTATCTGCATGCTTAGGTAGATGATTTGAAAAGACCACCACCTTCTTAATTACCTTATGCTGTTCCTCAGTTTCTCAGCTGGCTGGCTGTAAGGAAATTGGAAAAAAAAAAGCTTAAGACTTTGTTGGATGCACTCACAGCTTAAAGGTCTAATAAGTACCCAGCCAGAGAAATTACAAAACCATTAAGGTTAATCAAGGTCTACATTTCCTCATATGTTTTTGGATGCCATTTTTTTCCTCTTTTCTGCAGTCTAATGTGTAATGGTTATAAAATGCAAATGCCTACATCCTGTGGCAGTTCTTTTTATATTTCCAAACAGTGGACAATTCCATTATGGGCAAACACAGCTAAAAAACAACCCTAGCAAAACAGACCTTTGATTAAGTGATTTACTTACAAAATGGTGCTCAAGCTGTAAATGAGTGTTGATTTTTTTATTTTCTTTAATCTATTTTTTTCTTTAATTTGCCTCCTAGTTAATTAATAACCCTTGCTGAAGTGTAATTAGTAAGTTTATTAGGCAATGACAATACTTGTATTGAATATTATTTGACAAATAAATAAAATGTGAAAATATGAATTAGTATAATATTTCAAGAAAGGGGTCAGTCAAATTCATGTAAAGAACATAATCTATATAATATATCCACATTTATGTGTCTATTGTGGCAATCGAAGTGGACCAGAACTCGTGGAGATTTGGGAATATATTCATGGGCTTTCTCTAGGTCATTCAATCTCACACAGCAAATGTGGGTAGCTATGCCATAAATGTATAATATATACATACACAGACATTATATTACTTGTTTTGGGAATAACAGAGAATACAGAAGGTGAAGGCTCAACACCTCCATTCTGGACACTTTTTTTCTTGTAAAACCTGCTTCAATTACACATCATTAATTATGAATAAGATTACCATCCAAGCTCGGTCCTCAGATTTATTCAGCTGTCTTCACTGGATCAGGCCAGTGGGTGACCTTCTTATCTACACAGTTGTCAGTGTATATTGCTGTATGACTATTTATTTCCTGGTGTATAAATAAATAAAGGTATAATAACAACACCTTCTACACTGCATTAGAATCACTCATCCCCGTGGATATACTGTAAACACTTAGTATCATTAGAGGTGTGGAAAGTCCCATGCCTGAATGTTTCATAGCTCAGATGGTAAGTATGTGGTCCCCAGGCTAACTGCATGACTACTCATTCAGAGTCACAACTTTGAAACTTTAACGTCAGAGAAGAAGCCAGTGAACGCCCACTTGTTCCTGGCCACCACGTTAATTGTTCAGCCTACAGTACTAATAAGGTGTGCAAGCAGAATATGAATTCCTAAGGTTCTGTATATGATTAATTTCAAGATATCAAATGGCACATTGACTTGCATGTAGAAACACAAACATTTCTCTGTGCTTTTACAATAATGCATTCAACAACCCTAAGTAGTAGTCCTTTAAGTAATTAAATACGTAGATGCTGCTCAGGCAGATCCACACCATTGCCTACACATCACGAAAGACTGTGTAGGTAACATATTGATTGAAGATCTCTTTTGATGTTATGTGCATGTATATATCTTGGGATCAGGCAGTTCTGTAGCAGCGCACGCTGACAGGACTGACATAAAAGTATAACCTACATTCTGCAGTCATTGTTAATATTGCATAGCCCTGACTGTGTCAGATAGGACTCACAGTAATTTGGGGAGTGTTAAGTGTTTGTTAGGGCAAGCCAGTAAAATAGCTGTTCCTGTTCTTTGTACACAGATGCATCTAAAATACTTTGAAGACCAAAGGAAGCTGCTGTAAATGTGTTTTGCAACCCCGAAGGCTAGCTGTGTCACCTGAGCCACATCTGCAAACCTCAGTGGGCCTAGAAGACACCAGGATACAGTATGTCAGCATGCAACACTGCCGAATTCGCTAAAATATAATCCTTTGCATAATGATACAGAGCATAATTTTACCAAAGAACAAACTCAAGCTTGTAATGGGAGAAGTTCCGGCATGTGAGCATCTCATTTGTCAAACAAGCGCAGTGGGAGTTTGTCTTTCCATTCTAGAAGCACAAACATGTTACAGTCGGTCAGTTTCATTGTAGATTTGGGACTAGGGTTCCAGACAGAGACTGCTGATCTACTTCTTTCAGTAAATATTCCCTAAGGCCTATTTCAATTCCCAAATATGCATTTAGAGTAATATTTTTAGTAGTACATTTTGAATATAGGTTAATTGTATGACTTTTGTTCATGTACAAAATTAGCCAAATACACACCATTGGATTTTCTTTCAGAATATTCATTTATATTCATTTTTTTAACTTTAATACTAGATCAATTGATTAATGTTGACCTTGCTGTTATTTGTCTGTTTCTTTCACGTTTTTGATTGACTCATATCAGTAGCTTCTGGGATGTGAATGGAGACTTCTCAAGTGTATTCACTTTGGGAGAATATATTTGTAATGCCTGTCTCTGAAATGGATTAACGTATCCTGCTAGGTACTTTATCGGAACACTTGAACACATTTAAGACCCCGTTTCATTTTATTGTTAGCCAGAGGGTCTAAAGTGTAAAATTTACTTAAATGCCTGTTTTAACGCCACTGGGATATTTCATCGTTTTAAAATTTACTGAGCCTAGTCATGATAGAGAAGAAAGGATTAACTTCACTTGGGTCATATGCTGTACATTTAGAGATAAGCTTCCTTTCTCATAAGGATTTTATCACAGCCGTATCCTCCTTCAATCATTTGAGGCTTTAAAAATTAATACATTCAAATTAAATAAAAATGTTAATTAATAAAAAATGTTTAAATTACAGAAATGTGTATATGAACAGATGATAACAAATGGTGGAAGTTTGTGCCAAAAGAGAGTTCTGTTTTTTTCAATCTTAATTTGCAGGCAGGTCTATGTGCCTTTGAAGCTTACATGAAAAATTGCTAAGCCATTTACATTTCCGAATTAAAGAGCTAGTATCATTTAACTGCACGACATTAGAAAATGATTATATAGAGAGAGATAGAAAGAGAGAAAGAGAGAGAGTGAGAGATAGAGAATATCGATCCACTGCAGGATGAAGGCCTCCCCAAGATGTTTCCAATTCGATCTACAGCTTCCCTTTTCCATGTCATGGTTACATAGTTTATTATTTCATCAAATATGTATGAATATATATTTATATATACAATGCCATGCAAAAGTATTCAGACCTTTCCAATGGTGTCCCGTCTTGCGAAATTATAAAATGATCAACATTTAAAACAAATATGATATTTTACTCAAAACTTGAATGCTCAAACTGAAGACTTCTAAAGGTTTTAAGATAAGATATATGTTTATTACATATGTATTCAGACCCCTTAACTCAATATTTGGTGGAAGCAGCTTTGGCAACAATTACAGCCACAAGTCTTTCAAGTGTCTACCAAAACGGCACACTGTCTAGGTGCAATTTGGATGCTTTTTTCTTGGCAGATTTGCACAAGCTCTCTCAAGTTGCTTGAGGATTGAATGAGACAATGCACCATCCTTTTCTTGATGATTAAGTAGACAGGCATTTTCAGAGAATTTTTGTGTTTTTTGGTGACTTTATCCCTGACACTGAAAGGAACCTCACAGAGACAGGTGTTTGTATTCTGAAATCATTACAATCACTATTATTACACACAGGCAGAAGCCATTCAACTAATTGTGTGGCTTGTTAAGATAATTGTGTGCAATTAATTTAGGTTTGCACACAGCAAAAGGTTTGAATTCATATGCATTTTTTTTATTGCATATTACAGTAATTATCACTTGTTAGGTATTTAGACAGGACTACTTCTTATATTAAAAATGTTTCATTTATTGAATAACAACGCATCTTAACACTACTGTGTCTTCATCAGGTAGCCATCAGGTATATATATATATATATATATATATATATATATATATATATATATATATATATATATATATATATATATATATATAATCTAGAAAGATAGATAGAAAGAGAGAGTATTTTTTGTTTTTCTACAGTTTGTTGTCTACAAACAGAGATGACAACTCTTCATTGGATATATAATGCTACTAGAATCAGCACAATTTTGAGAACCTATACAAAGATCAAGCAGCTTTCCTCTTTATGCACAAAATTATCAGAAAACTCTATTACTTAAAAAATTATAAGCAGGTGGCATCATCTCAAGTATTATTTACATTTTAATTAATCTGCATTTATAAATATTTAATTATTACATTCCTTATTTATTACAATTTAGCATACTGATGTTTACTGGGTCTTTGTCATTACATTGGCACAGATTATTTGCTAACTTATCTAACTGTCCTGTCAAAAAACAAATTCTGAAAAGTGTCCTGCATTGTATTTTTTAGTAATGAAAGTATTTAGTCAGCATGGGAAATAACAATCTAAGCAGAAACAACATCTGAGGATCACACAGAATTCATAATAGGGTATAAATCAAGTGAGAAATTAAATAATGGAAATGGAAATACTGTTTCTCCATACAATAAATGCTGTAAGTGAAAGAAATCACTCTCAAAGCTGGGAGCGCATTTCAGGGGTATGAGTAACTCCTCTGGCAGAGTACAAATATAAAGAGAGGCGTACTTCTTTGTGAAGATATCCAGTAACTCTTACATTCACATTACCTCATTTACTATCTCCCTTTCTTGTCCAACTTACCAGCAACTTCCAAATAAGCTGATTACTCAGCACATATTTAACACTATTGTTATCACAAATAAAATGTATTTCATTATTCCACCATTCAATAAGAATCATTGTAATTAAGTTTTGCATATTTAGCAATGACAAAATGGTATTACACTTCCCCAGTATCATTGTGGGCCAATTTTAAATTACTTTCAATGGTATCCTGCTGCAACAGCCTTCCTAGAACATGACAGCAAAAGTTTAGATTCCAGCCATGCTTTTAAAGAAAATTACATTATAATTGTAAGGTATTCATATTTAGTTATCAGGAGGATAATCACTTTCAAGCAAGGATGAAGGTCCTCATGTACATTGTATGTGGGATCCCAGTGGATGTCAAGTAATGGTAGTACTGCATAACAATGCGGGATGTGAATAAAAACAGTGCAGTGACTGAAATAAAAATAAAATTCCTAGTCCAAATGACACTTTCACTCTGAGTAAGTCATATTTTAAATGAGCAGAACCCAATGTCAGGTGTACAAGAAGCACATCAAGCTTACCTGCCATATAATCTGTATAGAGTCAGGCTCAGTATTTTTTCTTAACACAGGAAGTTTCAATTATGCAACTCTTTGAACAGTGGGAGACGGGTTGTTGGCATCAGCACAATCTGCATTTATTTTTTTGGCTGATAGACAAGCAGTTCAAAACATCCTGGAGACCTATGATTACCTATAAAGACTGCAAGAATGTGGTAAAGGTGGAAATTAATAAGGTTAACAAGTTAGCTGAAGCGTTGTTAATTAAGCATGAATAATTAAGTAATTATTTAATCCTTTGCATAATGTATGAGCCTGCAAAAAAGTAACTGGAAAGCTTAAAGGTCAACTAAACATTATTACTTTAAAAATATGTGATTACTTAAAATTCTTCCATTTCCTTTTCAGTATTTAAATGGCGTGGTGTTTGTTTGCTTGTTTTGTTCTGGAGTTCAGTGCTTGTTGTTCTATTGGAAAACTCAGGATCTCCAAGTTTTTGATTTTGTTTCTGTGTGTCTTTTATTTGTTGAAAAGGAAATGGTTAGATATAAGTTTTATGTTAGAATGTTTCTCCTGTTGAATCATAATGAACCCGTTTCCACTTCTTGGAGGTGTCTCTTCTGATGTGGGCCTCTGCTTCAATGCAGACTGGATTAAACAATATTTTCTCCGAAGCACTAAACTTCCAAAGAAGTGAAATATTTTATGTGTTGCTTTGCTATGATGCATGACCCACTGTTTGCAACGTCTTTGTTGTGTGAAATGAAACACAGTGAGTGACAGATAAATATTACAGTTCAAATCGGTGTGCTCCACTCATTCCAATCACCAGACCTGCTGCTGGGAAAGACAGATGTGTTCTTCATGAACAATGAGTCCTGGGGTTGTGTCAGGAATGGAGGTGCTTGTTATAAACACTCAGAACCGCTGGGGGTGAAGAAAAGGGAGGACGAAAAGGCAGGCAGGCTGTTGACGTCCTACAATGTTATTAATATTGTGGAAACACTGTTAAAATAATGGCTGCAATTTCCTTATGAATTTCACGAAGATGACTAGAGAGTAGCCTACATCCTAAATTACTTATTTTTAACTCACTCACATTAGACTTTACCATGACTCTTCTGAAATTAGTTTTGATATACATATCTGTTCAAGTATCTTGCTGACAATTAAATATGAGTAGACTATTATCGCTAAAGTAAAATAAAAGAAAATAGAAAGTAGAGTTAAATATGGATATGAAGCTCTGGCAACATCTGAGAGAATCATTTGTTTCTAATTGTTGCACACTGACAATAACCCCTCAATGGAAACATCAATGTTCTGTGTGTCAAAGCTAATAATATTTCAAGTGCAGAGGCACAGCACTAATAATACTGTACAATATTAGTTTTTTCTCAAAATCAACTGTCTAGAGGTCCATTACACTTTAGTATTTTCGAGTTAGATGGGATCAAATTGTAACCAAAGTCACACTGTGCTGCGCAGGAAAACACAATAAACAAACCACTAATGATGAAAAGACTAATTGGATTTTTGAGAGATTGTCTGTAAATCTGATCTGTTATATATATATATATATATATATATATATATATATATATATATATGTTTATTTATGTACCCAGTTAGAAGGATTTTCATCTGACTTGAAAAATAAAAGAAAATAAGACTTAAACAAATCAAATTAAACTTGACACATGACCCAGTAATTAAAGATGTTCTGCAAAAGGACCTAGTTTCTTTAGATCATCTAAACCGCAAATTGATTGACGGAAAAACATTCAACCACATAGGAAGCAAGTAACCTTCTTTCTAAACTATGCTTCTTTATTGCACATAAATATTGACGTTGATTAATATGGCTTTAGCATTTGGTATGATAATGAAACAGCTAGCACTAGATCTCGATTAGTAATAATTAAACAGCCATGTGATAGGATACATTTATGCTTTCTTTACTGTCTGACACAATGCAAAAATTATATTCATGATATATATATATATATATATATATATATATTCTCATAGTAGTAGCATCGTGGAGACACTGCTGTTGTACTTCATATAGACTGTTCTAGTGAATACCCAGCTATGTAAATGGGTAAAAAGAATGTGATATACTGTAACAATTGTTATGAAATTTAGTGATTGTATTGTACATAGGTACAATAGACCATTTTTAAATTGAACTTAAGCATTTATTGTGCTCCAAAATAACTCTGGACCCAAACCTTCTACCCACTCACCAACTACAAATTAAAAATGCAGGACTAGATGGTGAGTTTACATTAGCTTGAAGGAAGAATAATCTGTCAATCAAAAAACCATATACACCACGGGGCGCGGGAACAAACTCATGCGCCACCCGCGGAACAGAGGAGCAGTTGACGCCTGCTGATTAGACCAGCTAACACAGGGCAACATTAGCTCTACTGTGCTGACAAATTAACTATGTACACAGCGGAACTTGAGAGCCATCTCAAGTGCTTACCACTGAGTACAGCAGCAGTAGACTCTTGCTCTATGGCACACAGCCAGAGCGGGTCACAGACCTGCTGACCAAGGAACTATGTACACAGCGAGGCAGCAAAACTCAAGTGCCATCAGCTGGGAACAGCGGCAGTGAACTCCATTCTGCCTTGAAAAAAGGCCCATGATGTGGCAACACCTCGAGTCAAGTGGGCCACCAGGTGATCAGGCACTGGGGTCCCGGTGGACTCATAGGCCATGGTAATGGTGTCCACAATCCAATGTGAGAGGCGCTGCTTTGAAAGCGCCTGGCCCTGTGTCCGTGCTCCATAAGACACAAACAGTTGGTCTGAGCCCCGAATGTCCTTAGTGCGTTCCAAATAGCACCTGAGGTCTTGCACAGGGCACAGCAGGTGAAGCCGACTCTCTTGCTCTGAAGCAAAGGGAGGAGGATGAAAAGCCATCAACTCGATAGGCCTGTTGACATGGAATGGAGACAGCACTTTCGGGAGGAGCGCAGGGTTAGGCTGTAGCATGACCCTGGAGCCATCTACCGCAAAACGGACACACGATGGGTGTACGGACAGGGCGTGTAACTCGCTCACACATTTTGCAGAGGTGATTGCCAGCAAAAACGCAGTCTTAAGTGACACCAGCTTCAGCTCAGCTGAGTTCAGTGGCTCAAATGGAGCTTAGGAAAATGTGTCCAGCACTACATCAAGACGCCATGCGGACAGTGAAGGGGTGCGGGGAGGCCACAGCCGTCGAGCTCCCTTTACAAACTGCACAGCCAAGAAATGAAACCCAGGGGGCTGGACATCAATTCGGACATGACGTGGAGATGGCCGCCAGATACACTTTGAGCATGGACAGGGACTTGCCCTGGTACAACAGCTCTTGTAAAAATTGTAATATGACCCCAATGGGGCAATGAATTGGGTCTTGACCGCCGTCTTGGCATCAGGTGCCAAACGTCCATCAGCGGTAGGAATACTGTGACCTCATAGAGGGCGCTCTCGCCAATTGAATAGTGGCTAATACCGCATCTGATAGACCCCAGGCAATCAGTCGCTCCCTCTCAGGGGCCAGGCCCAGAGCTGGAGGAGGCATGGATTGGGGTGCCAAAGTGTGCCCTGCACCTGGGACAACAAGTCCACTCTCACTGGGAGCTGCCAAGGCTCTCCAAGGAGGAGGGCGATCAGGTCTGCAAACCAGAATCTGCGAGGCCACCATGGGGAAGGGGAAACGGTGGGAACATGTAAAGGAGACAGCTCGGTCATGTGTGGGCTAGCGCGTCGATCCCTAGGGTTCTTGAGCAAGTCCTGTCCGTCTCAGGAACCTGTTCGTGCCTGGGACAGCCAGAGCTGGTGGCGCGCTGCCACAATGGCTACCAAGGATCACCCAGTCGCCCTTGTCCCATGACGCATCACCGTCACCAGCTGGTCAGCCGCCGATGCTATCTCCGAGATAGGGGGCAGGGTATTGAACAGGATGGTGAACAACACAGCCATGAAGCCAACCAACCAATTAATAATTGTTAAATAACAATAAAGAGTCTAATGCATAGACAAGACACAGAGAGCTCACATTCTTGAGTCCAGGCGAAATGGCAAAAGAGGATGAACCTACGTTTCATAGAACAGGAAGTGGGAAGTGACCTGTTCAGCGTGACGTGTGCATGGGCCAATGGCAGCTTTGATAGAGTGACGTTTCGATCGGGTTCCTACGGAAGTGCACAGAAACCCCTCCCCCTTGGGCAGTGCTTCCGACTGTAAATAACTGTAAATTGTGATCAACAAATGGGTCAAATTTGTGATTTGGTCTGGACCTAGGCAAGACTAATTATGATACCATATGGCCGTGGTAATTCAAACCGATCCTCAAGATTCATAGGATTGTCTGAGATTTGTTGCAAAAAAATAATAAAACTAGCATTTGCCTAGCATATATCTTCAAAATATTGATACAGAAAACTTGTCAAGCTAAAATGGAGAGACAAACCAGCTGGTCGGTCACTGGTACAATGAACTCACCAAACTCCAGTAACAATTAAGTTAATCATATGGAACTGATGTTTATATAAATATAATATATAGATGAGCCATAGCACTCAACAATTCACCACAATGTCACAAATCCATATAATAAGGAAATAATTAAATTATTCATTACTAAATTAATTAGTGAATTAATAATTAACACAATTTAATCTCTGAATTAAGTAAGTAATAATTAGATTAATTAATTAAATGTTTTTGACTGCTTTAATTAACAGTATACTAAGAGGATTCCATTGAGGTGAATTTACCACTCACGGTAACTTTGATAAAATGGTTCCTGACATCATATTAGCTAGAAGATCACTGTCAAAGGTACCCAGTAATTTCAATTTTTGTCAAATCATTGCAAGCTTTCTATCTGTCCTGGTGCTGAATCCCTGCTGTGATACAGGTGGGTTTCTTATTGGGGAACATTGATATTTCTTCTGAAAACAGACAATTAATACATGACAGCCACCATCTTCAATGCCTAGAACTGGATTATTTGTAAAACTAATAATGAGACAAGATGTTCCATATGATACATTTCAATCAGTATTGATAAACCGGAGATGTATATTCGATAAGATAAATGTATGCAACGTAAGGCATTGCAAACAGGTCATTAGGCCCATCTTGGCCTCTACCAGTATATTAATTTAGTACAGGGTTGACCCTATCCTTTACATGGACCATAGGCGAGATTTGTTTGTGGGGCCCCTCATCTCGATGAAATACATTTAAGTGGTGCCCATCTTTATTGCGGAGAGAAATGTTTAAGTAAAACTTAAAGACACACAAACATTTCAATAACACACATCACAGAACATGTATTGCACTTTAACATACACTGTACATGTTGGAAAAAAATACATGTAGTAATAAATACAAATGTAAATTGAAATAACAACAATAACTAAGATAACAGTTCAGGTAAAATAACATCCACACAAAAATATACTCAGTACTGAAAATACTATAGTGCATATAAAACAAATTATAATTAAATAATACAATACTATCAAAAATCATTAGCTGACAAACTACTGTAGTAATTAACTTCTAATCATTATCACCATTTGGAAGGCAACTGCATGGCAATAGGCTAGCTATCAAAGTGATGTGACCCTCCCCCACGAAAACATTAAAAAATGAAATTATTCATACACTGCTTGCAATATACAAAACACAGAACAATAGTTACTGTTAAATTTCAGCTGATAGTCTCTTTATAAACTCCTCAGCTATATACACTTATATCCATCATATTTACATGACATTTATCATACATATCCCTGACGTGTGTTTTGACCTCACTCTAGACAATATGCTCGAGTCACAGATTAAATGCCCTCTCGGGTTTACAGTTTATTGCACTAGAGATGAGCTGTTTACCTGCAGCCATGCAAAGCACAAAGGATTGTCTTGTGCCTTGCTCCTTTTTGTTAAATAATTTATTTTAATGATCTTACGTCACTGATGGAGCTACAAATCCATGAATAGAAGTGTTTTATAAAGTTAGGATTACAACATTATATACAGTACTGAACAGACCCACATCAATATAGAGAGCATAATGATATTAGGAAACAAAAGCACACTGCCAATAACCATAAAACACCCAGCAGCAACTTACTTTACCTTGAAACCCACAATAAATGCAGCAGGCAGTCTTCTCGCACTTTTAAAATGTGTCCATTTTGGGAATATTACACGGATATGATTATCTCAGACATTAGTATTTACATGTCAACTGTGGGCTTACATGTGAAAAATTGGTGCGTTTTTGTCATTTCTACGCCATTTAATTTACTGTTGTTTTTGGGATTCATCTTCTGTGTGGCCGTATACCTTGATTAAATGCCTGCTTGGTCTGCTTGAGCAGGTGGGTTGAAATGACGTATGTAAGAGGAAAGCCAGAACTTTGTTTTGATACTAAACATCACAGCTTTCATGACACACAATTATTATATTTAAGTGACTGAACTTATAATAATAGCTAACTTGTTTAATGGATTACACACAAGTTTCATTCAACACAACTGGTGAGCTGTGAGGTGAAATAAATTATGAATTACCTTGCGCCTTCTTGTCCTCGTCGTTTTTTCTCCTCTTCCGCTTTTCTGTAAAAACATTTTTTTTGTCATATGTTAGGGGTCCCTCGATATTTTGGGGCCCTAGGCAACCACCTAGTCCGCCTGTACGTTGGACCGACCCTGATCTAGTATAATAATTTAATTAAGCTGTTTCTGTAAGGATCCCATGGGATTCATTTTTAATAACATGGATGTTCATTTGCTACAGATGTAGATTATTCTTTATGTAAAGAAGAGCCTATGACGTAAATATACCTATAAATATATTCCCACTTGTGTCATTGGGCCTTTGTTTTATTGCTGAGCTGGAAGTAGTGATTTGGGTTGGCTTTGTCAATATCCTTCAGAATTTGGAATACTTCAATCAAATCTCCAACACCTCATAGAAAGTCATCAGGATCAATAATTACAAACCTATACTGGAATGTGATGACAATAGTGTGAGTGAAATGAATATAAACATCATCTGTAGATAAAAATAACACTGGCCCACTGATCACACTCTATAAAGGTGAGATGAGTTTACATCAAACCACATGATACATTAAAAAACAAAATGTAAAAATGTATTGCAAAACACAGTCATATTGATTCCATAATTAAGAATCATTTATAAAAAATAAACCTATGCCCATACCCCATCAAAATCAATTGCAAATTACAATTTTTGGATAAATGAAGCCAACTTTTATTTTCTAAACCAAAATCACCACTATCAATCTTATCAATGTAACCCACATGTAACTTCCTTTAAACATTTTACAATACTGCTTTTGCTTTATTTGCTAGAATTCCCCTATTTAAAAAAAAAAAAATCTTAGGATTTCCAATAGATTTGGCTGTGAAGTTTGATGAATCAGAGAGCAGTTTGATTAAGTATATTGGCTACACTACAATTCTCTACTGCTCTGGACAGTAAAAGACATGCAATAACAGTACACATACTAAAACAACAATAAAAAAAAATGTTCTGGTCTCTTCCCTTGTACTACTTCCTTATTGGCCCTGCAATGCTAGTAATGAGATAACATCCCTTGTTAGTCCTTCACATTTAATTAAGGACCTTTTGGCTCAGACTTTGAATAAGAATGCTGTCGAGCTGCATAATTTTCAATAATTTGATTTAGACCAACCCAAACTTCTCACAGATGTTAGGAGCTGGTAGGCTCCTGCATGTATCAAAAGAGCACGCCACCCACAACGACTTACACAATATGCAGCTTTGGTGCTCTCTATTGGTACAAAGAAAAATAACATCGTCCCATACTGGGCACTGTCCCATCATGGACAACCATTCACTACATCCCCTCAAAAGATTAGTGCAGCTGTTAAGGAAAAGTAGTCAATGTCATTTCAGTCTTCAGCTGAGGCAAAGAAAGGGCTTTTTTCCTGTCTAATGTTATGCATCCATATATAAATACAGGATTCGTTTTCATTACCTCTAATAAGATCATTAAATGGGTTAATTTCAGAATGAAGTATATCACAGATATGTGCGTTTCCCTAATATGAACAGTCAGCCACTCATTATAACAGCCAAGGTACTCTGATACCTTTCGTCTTTACATTAAAGTCGCCTCTTGCAGATAAACTAATAAACATGTATCCTGCATCAAAAATCAGACAGCCACGTTACAGCTTCCCAACAGTAATAATGAGGAAAGCAATGCGTAGAAGATCAAAACTGTTAATACAATCCGTAAAGATGTACCTAAACATATGAATCATGCCAAAGCATCTCTCAATATCCTGCTGTTTTTCAAAAGGGCAAGCAATACCCCTCTCCCCCCCTTATTATTATTATTTTTACATCTGGGAGTTCTACAAAAAAAGACAGCTATCTCAGGAAGCACTCAGCACAAATGCATGGAATAAATCATGGAAATATGCTAATGTGCTGAATCAAAGTAAATATCTGTAGGCAAAACCTCTTTGTTCTAAAAACTAAAAGGAAGATAAAAAAGCTTAATAATTTTAGATGTAGGTCAGCTTTTAAATAGTGCAGGAATTTGCTCAGTGATTATAGGACTTGGAAAGTAACAAAATAGATTAGATTTTAAATTATCCATTGTAACTTTACATTATTATTATTATTATTATTATTATTATTATTATTATTATTATTATTATTATTACTTAAATAAATTAATTAGACATTGTACAAAACATCAAAACAATCTTTAAAGAGGCACAATAGGTTTCACAATGTAGCCATTTTACACAAGACACAGAACGTTTTATTTTGATTCATGCTTGCTTCAAACATTTCAAAGCTTGTCCAACTCTACCAATATATATATATATATATACATATATATATATATATATATATATTTTTTTTAATCTATACCCCTAAGCTACAGTAAGCGTCAGGCACATTATTCTTATGACCAGAGTTATAAGACAACAACGGCGCTACAGAATATGATCATATGTTCATAATAGTTGATAAAATATTGTTATTGAAGATATAATTATTTTATTGGAACAACTATCTATTGCAGTAAAAACATCACTGTTTTGCTACACTAGCAATGCCACTGCTACAGCACAAAAAACATAGAAAACATTCCCACTTGTCTCAGGTTGCCAATAGCCTGGTTCCTCCTGCCTTTCATTTTCAGTAATGGAATAAAAGCAGTATGAGAAACCTATATATAAAAAATATTACTTAAAAGCTGTTTTTTATTGTATTTGTATTTCAGGATTATTCATGTATATACAATTACAAAACATTGAGTATGAGGAGGCAGCCAACACTATCCTTGATGATTCTTCATTTAAGAACAGCATTGTTGTGTATTTTTATGCATATAAAATCCTCTGTATTGTTGCCTACCTTTCCCTATTCCCTTTTTGTTCACATTGTCTCTCTCATTTACATGTCATAAATTGTTAGGATTTTCTCTTAGTATAGTTCTTAATGAAGAAATACTTAAAGTAAGATTCTAGAATCAATCAATCAATCAATCAATTTTTATTTGTATAGCGCCCTTCGCAGGGTAGCCACAGAACGCTTTGCAGACTGGTAAACATACAACAAACGTATAGCAAAATAAAAAACATAAATACAATAAAATCAAATATAGACCTGTAAACATTTTACATGATCTAGAATAAAGTGAGTGAACATTTAAGTAAATAAACCCTTTAGGCACGGAGGAGAGAAAAACAAAAAACTCCTATGGATGGCATGTAGGAGAAAATGAATCTCTGGGGGACCACGGCTTAGGGCCTAGGCCTAATGGTTGCCTCCCCTCCAGGCAGTATAGTTATTACAGCAGCAAGGAGGTCAGAAAGTTCTTTATCGGTGCTGCTGGCTGTGCTCTTCCCTCTGGAGGAGGCATCTTGCAGGCCATCGGGGGTGGAGGGTTTGGACCATCAACAGGCTTTGGGTTGCGATGGCTCGTCAAACCTTGGGTGTGAATGCCCTGTTAACCCTCCGTGGTGAGGTGCTACTGGGATGGGTTGTGCCTCATCAGACTTCCATGGTGGGGGACGAGGTGCCTCGTTGGACCCTCAGAGGAGGCTGTTGCTGGAAGACAAGAGGGCAGTCGTGCTCAGATACTGGTCATGCAGTGCAAGACATTTCCAAAGACAGTTGTGCATTGCATGTCCATGGCACACCGGCAGCACTATGGGCTGGAAAAACAGAGACTAAACAGATGAGTCTTCAGACATGATTTAAAGGCTAAGACAGAGGGGGCATCTCTTACATTGGCTGGAAGATCGTTCCACAGCTTCGGGGCCCTATAGCTGAATGCTCTACCACCTGCGCTTTTCTTGTGTATTTTAGGGAGCGCTAAGTAACCGGCTTCCTGTGATCTCAATGGCCGACCTGGAGTGTATTCGATAAGGAGATCTTTTAGGTAGGGAGGTGCCAGTCCCTTTAGTGCTTTAAATGTTAATAAGAGAACTTTAAAGTCTATCCTGTAGTGCATGGGCAGCCAGTGAAGAGAAGCCAATACTGGAGTGATATGTTCATGTTTTTTTGTTTTTGTTAGGATTCTTGCAGCAGCATTTTGGAGTGCAGAAATAGCTCTGTTGTGCTGCCTGACAGAATGGCATTACAGTAATCCAATCTAGATGTAACAAATGCGTGTATCAATTTCTCAGTTTCCTGTAACGAGAGGAATTGTCTTAGTCTAGCAATGTTTCTAAGCTGGAGGATGGAAGATCTCGACACATTCTGAATGTGTGATTCAAAAGATAGATTATGATCACAGATGACACCCAGGTTTCGTGCCATCTCCTTAGGGGAGAAATTAAAGTTATCATTACTCAGTTTTGTTAGTGCATGATGAACAGTTCGATTTTTGTCTCCTAAAATTATGACTTCTGTTTTGTCAGAATTAAGCATAAGAAAATGTGTTGTCATCCATGTTTTAATCTCAGCACATTAGTTTTTCTAGGTCTATGGTGTTGTTAGGATTTACTGACAGATATAATTGTGTGTCATCTGCGTAACTGTGAAAGTTAATATTATGTCGTCGAATGATATCACCTAAAGGGAGCATGTTTAATGAAAAAAGTATAGGTCTGAGGACTGAGCCCTGTGGGACTCCATACTTAACCTCAGTTAAATTTGAGTGCTTCTCATTAATCTGTACATATCAGAGTCTGTTTGACAGATATGATTTAAACCATGAAAGCACATTGCGAGCCAATACGGTTTTCTAAGCGGTGTAACAAGATTTTGTGGTCGAAAAGCCCCACTTAAGTCTAATAAAATAATAACACTGGTGTGCCCTACATCGGAGGACTGAAACACGTCATTCAATACTTTTAACAGGGCCGTTTCTGTACTATGGCCGGAACGGAAGCCTGATTGAAGTTCTTCATAAAGATGATTATTGGTTAAAAAAGCTTGCAGTTGGTTTGCAACTACTTTCTCTAGAACCTTAGAAAGGAAGGGAAGGTTTGAGATAGGTCGATAGTGTTTAAGTTGGTTAGGGTCGGCACTGGGTTTCTTAAGAAGTGGTTTAATTACAGCTATTTTAAATGAATCAGGAACAGATCCTGAGGATAAAGAGACATTAATAATATTGTGTATTCTGTGAATAATTAATGGCAGAGATTGTTTTAGCAGTTTAGTGGGTATAGGGTCTAGTGCGCAGGTTGTTGTTTTCATTTTAGTAATTAAGGAGACCAATTCCTGGTGATTTACTACGTTAAACGAGTTCAAGGTAGGCAGAGATTTCAATTGATACTATTACTTTTAAAAATAAAACACATCTGTTTACTTATGTTTGATGGGGGGGGTCCCAGGGGATGCGATAACCCCACAACCCTCAGTAGGGCTACCCTGACTAGGCCACCTTTCAGTAGAGGTTGGTGATTGATCACTCTTGTACGCTGGCATCCCACACAGGTTTGCTGATCTTAGGCACTAATGACGGATGACAGGTAAGTGAAATACATTTTTATGTTTGTCTTTCCAAGAGTCTCACACAGCATGCAGGGCAAGAAGTCTGTGCTTTCAAAAACACAAGGGGAATTTCCTAAACACTAAAACTAATCCTAAAAGTGCCTTTAATAAAACCTCGGGGCGAAACTCTATAAAACCTAAAATTCCCTAACCTAATAATGAAGAAAAGGATGAAACCAAAATCAATCCCTATCCTACCTAAGACCTACACAAAAGCTAAAACTAATACAAACCCCCCAAACTCTAATAAACAAAAGACAAACAATATCAGCACAAGACGTTATATAGCAGCAATACGAACAACAGCAGCAGAGAAAGTCCAAGTCTTTGTCCATAAGTTATAAGTACACCCAATGTCTCTCTCATGGCCCAAATTAATTAGTTCCCCTCCTCTTGAGGCAAGTCTTCACTCCCTCTGTTCCTCTTCCTTCCTCTCAGGGCTGCAGATTACAGGTTTCCCAAGGCCCGGCCAGACGGCACTAAATGCAGTGAGAGGGAGACTCAGTTGCAGCCAGAGGGATCTCTCACCCAGGAGCTACAGGTGGTTCATCAGTCATTTACTTTTTCCAAACAAGTTCAAACAAGTCTCCTGTTTTCCATCTTTAATGTCTTGAAGCCCAATTTCCATTTGTGTTGCGGGTCTGTGTGTCCCTGCTGATCTGAAAAAGCTCCTCTGGTCGATGCTTTTCATGATTTTGAAGACTTGAATCAAGTCCCCACGTAGTCTCCTCTGTTCCAGGGTGAAAAGGTTCAGTTCCCTCAGTCTCTCAGTAGGACATTCCCTTCAGACCTGGAATAAGTCTGGTTGCTCTCCTCTGAACTGCCTCTAGTGCAGCGATATCCTTCTTGAAGTGTGGAGCCCAGAACTGTACACAGTATCCAGATGAGCTCTAACTAGTGCATTGCACAGTCTGAACATCACTGCCCTTGTTCTCAATTCTACACTTCTGACAATATACCCTAGAATTCCGTTTGCCTTTTTTATTGCTTCCCCACATTGTTTGGATGGAGAAAGTGAGGAGTCCACGTAGACTCCTTGGTCTTTCTCATGTGTTACTTCATCTAGTTCTATTCCTCCCATAGTGTAATTATAGTGGACATTTTTGTTACTCGTGTGTATTACCTTGCACTTGTCCACATTGAATTTCATCTGCCAGGTGTCGACCCACAACTCAAGTCCCTTTGAATAGCCTGTGCTGCAGAGATTGCATCTGCTGAGCCACCTATCTTAGTATCATCTGCAAATTTGATAAGTTTGCTAACTATCCCAGAGTTCAGCTCATTAATATAGATTAGAAAAAGCAAAGGCCCTAGTACTGATCTCTGTGGAACTCCACTAACAACATCACTCCAGTTAGAAGTGACTCCTCTAATCGACACCCTCTGTTTCCTATACATAAACCTGTTCATAATCCATCTACATTACCCTGAATGCCTACAGTTTCCAATTTGAAGATAAGTCTTTCATCAGATGTGGAAACTAATATGCTGCTACAGTAAAACACAGGGAGCAGAGGGGAGTGCGGGAGCGGGTGTAATCCTAGCAACAGTGCCCAAACCAGTCTGCTGTCCCACAGCCTTAATATAGATAATAGAATTATTTTCAACAGTGTCTTGTTTCCTAAATCCTTTGCATGCACGGATACAATGCAGGTTTGTCCTCCTGTTGTCTACTCAGGAGTATCCTCACTTTTGTCCGTTACTCTTGGGAATATCCCCGACCGTCAACCTGTCCATGCAGTCCATGCATCCTGTCCATGGAGTTTCTCCATTATACTGTGGGACCGGCTTTCTCTCTTCGTACTGCTGCTTGCTTCTGTCCTCTCTCCATTCTGTCCAAGCTATTATCCGTTTGTGGTCACTCTCTTTATTCTCGGGTTTTTCGGGGGCTTAAACTGCGATGGCACCTCAGGGAAGGGGAACACTGGACAGCGGAGGCAGGATTTGGTGGCGGCATGGGGTGGCCAGCTCTATCCCACTCATTCTTGGGCCCTCTGGTAGGTGGTCAGGTGCACTGTACCCGCCGTGCATCTTCCACCCACCTGGCCCTGGGTCAGAGCTGCCACCTTCTCTCTGCCCTCTCTTCACCCCCTTGCCCAACCACACACTCACCCAATTCCAGCCGCCAAGTGCACTGGCACTTCTCTGGCTCCGTCACAGCGCTTGTCAATGTCTGTCGACCTTCTCTGCATCTCTGTATGGTGACTTTGCACTTATACACCAGGCAAATCTGTTAGAAGCCATTTCAGGGAATTAAGCGCAGGTGTGGCAATTAATGGCTGGCAGCAAGGGTGATGCCTGAATTAGGGTCGGTATGAATGTTTCAGGTGTGTCAGCTTGTGTGGAAGAAATACATAATTAAACAATTAAGAAACCATACCAATGACACAAACCAATGAATAAAGACATAACTGAAAAAGTAATATATGGAAAATGTTAGTGATTCAAATAAACAGTGAAGTGCAATAAAGACTCAAATAAGTGTTAAAACAAGCTTCTGTCAGCGTCTGTGACTAGCAATCCATCAGTATGGACTGAAGAGAGAGAGGAGTATTGTATATTAGAGCAACAGAGCAAAATCTTAAGAATAAGAATCTTATTGTTCTCTCAAACTTGCAGTCAGATTTATGAAATTAAAAACACACCCCAAACACTTTTGAACAACTCTATACTTGCAGATATATCTACAACAATTGTCCTATTGAACATCATTCATATCAGCATTTAAAGACATCGTATCTATATATGTTGTGTTTTTATTTTATTTTATTTTTTCTCTCTGAATATATCAGAACTTATTTCACATAGAATTAACACATACACCAATCAGCCATAACGTTATGACCACTGACAGGTGAAGTGAATAACACTGATAATCTTGTTATCATGGCACCTGTCAGTGGGTGGGATATTAGGCAGCAAGTGAACATTTTGTTGATGTGTTAGAAGCAGGAAAACTGGGCAAGCGTAAGGATCTGAGCGACTTTGACAAGGGCCAAATTGTGATGGCTAGATGACTGGGTCAGAGCATCTCCAAAACTGCAGCTCTTGTGGGGTGTTCCCGGTCTGCAGTGGTCAGTACCTATCAAAAGTGGTCCAAGGAAGGAAAAGCGGTGAACTAGAATCACAGTATAGACCTTTACTAGTGTAGTCTGCAGAAGTGCTACTTCAATATTTATTAATTACTTTGCTGGACATGCACGTTTAATTTAATAGAAGAAAATCTCAACCTTTAAATAATAATGTGAATGATATGACATACACGTTTAGTTTTATAGAAGAAAATCTCAACCTTTAAATAATAATGTGAATTATGTGAATTAAGATTTCACTTAATTCAATTAAATTGGAATTACAAATACAAATAACTGTACATGGTGGCTTAACTATTCAACTATTGGCAATAAAACTGCCTTCCTTTTAATAATTAAATTAACAAATGAGTATTATATTTAGCCAAGTCTTTTTTTCTGATGGGGAAACTCATCACATTTTTTTTTAAGTATTTGGTAAGATGTTGTATAGTTATTAAAACTTGTGATGCGCTAGTTTAACAGAGATGGTGCTGAATTTACCATTCATTGTGTGAAGCAGCAATCATGTGCATAATGAAAAGACCTTTTCATTTGGTATTATGCAGTATAAACTGGCTATAGAAAATAAGTTCCAGGATGCTCTCTGACTAAGGGCTGGATTAAATCAAAACTTTGACCCACCCGCTAATAGAAATCTACAGGACTGTAATCTGTTGTGGCTTCAATTTCAGTAAGATGCCACTTTCTTCTAATCATAAATGATTTGTAGGTTTGTAGTTTGCTATTAGTGAATGGGTCAAAGTTTTGATTTAATTTGGCCCTAAGTAAAATGAAACAAGTAAATCAATATATACTTGCATTATCTCTTATTTTATAGTTGCAAGTACATTAGTATAAAATGTAAAGCACAGTATAGTTTATACAATTCAGGAAGCTTTCTTCTTCACAGCTCTGCCATAGACAGCAGATTCATGCAGCTGTCACTGAATGGCAGACCCTGAAGACCCCTATATCCCAGTGCTGGGATTTCATATCAGGATATGCCATTACAGTAGTGTTCATAGAAACTGACACTGTGGCCAACATTGGGATGTTCATCTGCTGCTGTAGAGGCTGTTTTTTCTATTGTACACTGTACATTTTTTTATGTAAATAGGCAGTTCCTTCCATATATGTATACAATACTTTCAATACATTTACATGATCTTTATTCATAATCAATAACCAATTAATTCAGATCAGGGTCATAGTGAGCCAGAGCTGGACCTAATAGGCACGTGCCACAAGTCAGGGTGCACCCTAGATGGAACAGGCAATTTACAGTAAACAATCAGCCTAATTAACATGTATTTGGGATGTGGGAGAAAACCAGATCACACACAGAAAAAATATATATAAATATATATAACTTGCACAAAATGCATAGCCTATCATTATTGACAACAACTTCAAATATGGTCTTCCTCTACAATGTGTGTGACTGAAGTAGTTTAGAAGCTCTAAGTTGAGAGTCTATGGAACTGCTACAAGTCGGGTTGACTGGAACTTTGTCACTAATCGGCCTCCCTGGGATTACAGGATTGAATGGGTTAGTTTCCTTGTCTCTCCTCAGCTTATTATTGCTGCCAATGAAGGGAATGCAGTCAACATTGTATTATTGCACTGTAATAAATGTGCACAGTGCCGTTCTTGACTCTTGAATTTATTAATGTAGTTTTATACTAAATCAATTAAGCTTTGGTAAAGTTGCATGTCCAGTAAGAGACCAGCATCCCTTAACTAGAAAAGTAAGGTCCTGTACCATTGTATTTGTATTTCAGTATCACACTTCAGTTTTGTATAGCAAATAGTCTGAATTATCTACAATAATCAAGGTATAAACAGAACTATAATACAAATTGTATTTATCTCTCTTGATCTAAAAGTTTATCACATAATCCACTCGACATTTGGTATAATTGAATCTGTCAGACAGCACTGCTAATTTTATTTGTAAACTGCATTGCAAAATCCAAGGACAATCGTCAATGCTGTGTGACGATAAAGATATATATATATACATATAATCTCTATTTATATGTTTTATATTTTCTGTATCTCTGGTAAATTTACTTAAAGATGAAGTTGCTCATATATATGTATATACAGTCATGACAACAAATGTTCTCTTCTGTAAAACAAATACATTGGTTTCTGACTTCTGTAGACCAAATGATCTGCAACAAACAAGTCTTTCCTGCTTATGTGAATGCACACACAGAATAAAATGACAGCAATTTAATATGTGGTTTAGCAGTTGGAAGTTACATTTACAATTTTTGAATTAGGCCAGCTGGGTTTTCCAGTGCACTCAAATGGATTTATATCAAAGTTAGAGTACTTACAGTTGAAGCTTCCCTCCAGTCTGCCTTACTGATGCAGTCTACAGCTGTGTCAGAACCGCTTCAGGTTAAAGTATCTGCAAAGTATCTGGCATCTGTTGCTGACAATATTGTTTAATGACTTAAAGATTATACTACAGTAAATATATGTATTTGCATAGAATGAAGTCTGATTTTTGAAGGAGATCTATATAATTAACCAAATGTGTGTTTTCTGATGGCTTACTCTCCATGTAACATCAGCTACATGGAAAGATGGGGACTGTACTTGTGTTGTGAAAGGAGAGAATGTATCTTTTCAACATCAGAACAAGTAAAGGCATGATATTTTGTTGTATTCCCTTTCCTGGCAGTTAGACAGAAGATCTACACATAAACAAAGAAGTGGTGGGAAGGAATACATATACAATGTATTCATAACAATAACAAATTCATTTGAAAATGACTGGTTATTTTTATGTATAAAATGAATGCATTTATATTTAGAACATGACACTGTGAATAGGAAATAAAATCACATATGGAAGATTAAATAAAACATGTAATCATAGATACTTTCAAAGAAATAACTCAATGCCACAGCTATTATTATAAAAGTGGTGTAGTCTGTGAAATAGAGACTCATAGGAAATTACTCAAATGCATCTACTCAAGTGCAAAACAACACATTTTCCTGTAGCTGCTGTTTGTCTAAACAAACTGCTGTATTGATCTCTTGCTCTGTAGAATTGCTTTTCCATTTCTAAAGTGAAATTTATTTTAGAGCACTGATGAGCATCTTGGGAATTGCAAATGGTTTAAGACCAATCTTTTTCAAAAGACAGACACGACCCAGGTTAAAAAATGGTCGGTCAGAAATGGCTTAACATTTTGCAGAGGTGTCTATCAGATGTCAGTTCAAAGCCATTTGTCTATTAATACAGCTCTTTCTAACTGCAATAACAATTATTCTACATGTCAAATGTTAAAAACCTCTTAACATGTTAATATAATTTGTGGAATTTCGGTAACACATTATAATGTGCTGTGTATTAATGTTTAATAATGTTTTATATACGTTATAAAGCATTAATAGTTAGTTTACTCATTTATAGCATATATAGCAATACATGGAATGAACACAAAGTCAAACAGGTAGCTAAAAAGTGTTCCTTTATTAATTGTTAATATATAATCAAAAAGTGTAAAATAATATATTAGGAATGTCAAAGTAAAGTAGTAAAGTTTGATTTATAATCTGTTCATTATTTGAGAGAGGGACACTTTTTAGCTACCTGTTCGACTTTGTGACCATTCCATGTATTGCTGTATATACGTTATAACTAATTTACAAAACATTATTAATGCTTTTTAAAGTATTATTTTATTATATGTGTTATATGTTTATTATCTGTAAATACCTTATAAAGCATTAATAACATGTTAATAAGCAGCATCATATTATACAGTGTTACCACAATTTAGACTTTTAGTTACAGTGCCAGTATTGGCACTCAAAGTTTAGTAGAAATGTGTTGAAAGTGTACAACACTTCCTGCATTTTTGTATCTGAATCTGTATGGGAATATGGTCAAGGTGGGTGTCAAAGAAGACACTAAAGAGACATAATAATGACATAGAGCACATAATAGATCAAAATAAAGGATTTAAAGAAGTTAAAAGTACTGTCCATTTAAATACAAAAGCTAAGGAGTGAATAGGAAACAGATAGAGTTGGAAAAGAAGAGAGAAGGGAAGAAGGAAAATGGGGGAAAATAACACAATTGCTATAACAAACAAAAAGGGGTGGGAGGATGATTAACAAAGACACAATTACAGCATTCTCCCCAGACAGCCCCAATTCCATTAATTGATCGGACAATCAGTACAAGTCTTCCCAGAGTGTTGTGTTCTCACTGCATCTCCCATTAGGTTATCTCCTGAATCTCTCATTATTTTTCCCTGATTTTGCAACTGTTTTTGTATTGCCTTGACATGCAAGAGATTAAACATTCTCATGGAATATCTTGAATTGCCACAATTTGTGTTATTTTACCAGAATCTAAGATATCTGAGATAGACTCTGACTTTAGAAATAGTTTACAATCGAACATTTGCTATATTTGGTGATTTTATGAAAGATAAAATATAATCAGGGTCAAGATATTTACAACCTAAGCTCATGAATTGAGATTCACATGGGTGTTCTTATAACAGTAGCAGAAGAATTTTAACTGAACCAGTACTCATTTTGATTTGACCTCAAAAGTTGATTCTTTGCTAATGTTAAGCAATATCATTTACACTTTTTCTAACACTGCTACATATTTCCAACCATTATAATGACCCATGAGTAGAAAAGCAAGAAATAGAAGTTAATTTAGTACCTAAGCACACGCCATTCTCACACCTTTGTATATTATTAACCTTAATATCTTATGTAACCAGTATGATCCTTAGCAATAATTGCTTGGTTATGACATTTGGGTCATGACCTGACAAAGTAATGTCTCAGTAATGGGAAAGCCTTTTTGGAGAGCAAAGCAATTTGGCCTGCCCTCTGTTCAGAGAGGCAATTAAAATATAACTTGAATACATATCAATATTCATATGTCAATTTAAAACAATAAAACAAAAAAGGAAATAATAACAAGAAGAAAAACAAAAACAAACAAAAATACAAATGTGGCAAGAAGTTATACCTTAATGTTGACCCCAGACAACAAAATTAATTTCAGACCAAAGCAATCTACAAATGGAGCACAATTTGAAACAATGTAAAGGATTTGTTTTAAACTTTATTGTTTTTGGGGTAAGAGATCATATAGAGAGAGATTTTGACTTACAGTCCAGCACATTACTAAAGAGAAATATTTGAGAGTAAGGAAGAAGTGTGAAATGTTGTATCTGTCTAGAGTAAGACACATTTGAGACTCGATACAGCTTATTTCTCATGAGAATGTTTTGAGACGGACATAAAGTAAGTCTTGTTTACAATTCATTCTTGTTTCTGCTCAGAGAAAAGAATGAAAAAATATTTGAGTGCTCTTGAGATGTTTTGATTTCTTGTGTGAAGCCATTTGGGAAGGACATAGTAATAAATAAAACATCTCTGAATACTTCATTGATGTTTGTGATATTGAGAAATTGACAATATTACCATTTGGTTAGTGTGGAGCCTACATCTGAGTCCTTAATATTTAATTTGTACACATATTGACCAGGTATAATCACTAATAGCTCCTATTTCACAGAAAAAAAGCTTAAATTGATAATTATTATTAAATGTTTACTTTCTAAAATATATATATATATCTTCTTAGACCTGCAATAATATTGTAATAGCCCAAACACTGTTTTTTGTAATAAAAAAGGAAACTACATACAGTGAGGGAAAAAAGTATTTGATCCCCTGCTGATTTTGTACGTTTTCCCACTGACAAAGAAATGATCAGTCTATAATTTTAATGGTAGGTGTATTTTAACAGTGAGAGACAGAATAACAACAAAAGAATCCAGAAAAACGCATTTCAAAAAAGTTATACATTTATTTGCATGTTAATGAGAGAAATAAGTATTTGATCCCCTATCAATCAGCAAGATTTCTGGCTCCCAGGTGTCTTTTATACAGGTAACGAGCTGAGATTAGGAGCGCTCTCTTAAAGGGCGTGCTCCTAATCTCAGCTCGTTACCTGTATAAAAGACACCTGTCCACAGAAGCAATCAATCAATCAGATTCCAAACTCTCCACCATGGCCAAGACCAAAGAGCTGTCCAAGGATGTCAGGGACAAGATTGTAGACCTACACAAGGCTGGAATGGGCTACAAGACCATCACCAAGCAGCTTGGTGAGAAGGTGACAGCAGTTGGTGTGATTATTTGCAAATGGAAGAAACACAAAATAACTGTCAGTCTCCCTCGGTCTGGGGCTCCATGCAAGATCTCACCTCATGGAGTTTCAATGATCATGAGAACGGTGAGGAATCAGCCCAGAACTACACAGGAGGATCTTGTTAATGATCTCAAGGCAGCTGGGACCATATTCCCCAAGAAAGCAATTGTTACACACTATGCCGTGAAGGACTGAAATCCTGCAGCGCCCGCAAGGTCCCCCTGCTCAAGAAAGCACATGTAAAAGCCCGTCTGAAGTTTGCCAATGAACATCTGAATGATTCAGAGGAGAACTGGGTGAAAGTGTTGTGGTCAGATGAGACCAAAATCGAGCTCTTTGGCATCAACTCAACTCGCCGTGTTTGGAGGAGGAGGAATGACCCCAAGAACAACATCCCCATCGTCAAACATGGAGGTGGAAACATTATGCTTTGGGGGTGTTTTTCTGCTAAGAGGACAGGACAACTGCACCGCATCAAAGGGACGATGGACGGGGCCATGTACCGTCAAATCTTGGGTGAGAACCTCCTTCCCTCAGCTAGGGCATTGAAAATGGGTCGTGGATGGGTATTCCAGCATGACAATGACCCAAAACACACAGCCAAGGCAACAAAGGAGTGGCTCAAGAAGAAGCACATTAAGGTCCTGGAGTGGCCTAGCCAGTCTCCAGACCTTAATCCCATAGAAAATCTGTGGAGGGAGCTGAATGTTCGAGTTCCCAAATGTCAGCCTCAAAACCTTAATGATTTGGAGAGGATCTGCAAAGAGGAGTGGGACAAAATCCCTCCTGAGATGTGTGCAAACCTGGTGGCCAACTAAAAGAAACGTCTGACCTCTGTGATTGCCAACAAGGGTTTTGCCACCAAGTACTAAGTCGAAGGGGTCAAATACTTATTTCCCTCATTAACATGCAAATCAATGTATAACTTTTTGAAATGTGTTTTTCTGGATTTTTTTGTTGTTATTCTGTCTCTCACTGTTAAAATACACCTACCATTAAAATTATAGACTGATCATTTCTTTGTCAGTGGGCAAACGTACAAAATCAGCAGGGGATCAAATACTTTTTTCCCTCACTGTAGATTCAGAAAAAAATATTAATTAAAACAAAATGCTTTGATGTTTTAATGTACTTTCTGCTTATATTGTTAATTAGTTAACATCCAACACAAGGATTAAAAAGCATTTAAAAACTGAAAGCAAAAAATATTTGATTGCATGACTCTGAAAAAAATATGTTTTGTTAGATCCCAGATCCTGTGAACATAGAGGGTTGCTGGCATTCCCCCGAGGATTAATAAATCAGAAGTGCATCAGATTCTAGTAGAATATAATATTGCAGGGATAAGCACATTCTGATCAGTAAGAGAAAGTACTGCTGAATATGTTATGTAACATTTAATTAATGTTCATTTTCACCCTATTTTGGAAAGGCCCATCCAAGAAGATGGAGAATGCTTCTTTAAAAAATATATGATAATAATAATATGCATATTATTTAAAACAATACATCTTGGTTTTATCATGAGATTCTACCACATACATGTTTACATTTCTGTAGTGCCGATTGAAATGTAGTAGGATGGTGTTCAATTAATTTTCATTTGATTTTCTAACATTGCCTTTTTAAAGAAGTTGTACTGTTTCAGAAAACCCCAAGAGATTAAGTCACTTTTATTAGCATACATTGGGTGAGTTGCTTCACTATCTTATATTACGTTGAAGAATGCAAATCTGTTAAATATATATATATGTTTTAAATGAATGTCTCAAATATTTCTTTTTCTAAGTTATTGCCCAAAGTAAATTACTTCAGGGAACACTGTAATAAGATCAAAATGTGCTTCATATGAATCAGGAAAATTTGTATATGCCAAGAATTAAAAATAAATAAATACTGAGACTTTGCCCGGATGTGATAAGCACTGCCTTTATTAGCATTAAGTTTTCCCAGCTCTACAGTTTTATGGTGCTAACCATTTTTTGGATGTAGGTTAACACTTTCAAACAATTTTGTTTTTCCCTTTCAATGTCTGTGAAGATCTCAATCAAGTTACAGTTCAGCTGTCATTAAACCATTTAGCTGAAATCAATATTTTACCATATCACATGCCTTCCAACCCAGGATTGAACAAGGTACATGCCAAAGAATAAGAGCTGTTGAGCTGCCATTGTTATTTGAGATTTAGCACTGATATACAGCCAGAAACTGCAAAGGAAGTGACAACCTTTCCAGGAGACTCAGTAGACTCTGGTCCAAAACAAAGTCTACGCTGGTCCACAATTGTGAAATTAACACTTGGTTTAATCTAGAATAATGGCATGATCTCATAGTAATATTTACAATAATGGTGAAGGTACAGATCTATCAAGGAACTGCCAGTTAGACAGCCCTCCGCTGCCTCTCAAACCCACATCCCCTGCTCTTGAGTTCTTTGAATGCCAGGCTTTAACAGGTAGAAAGTGAGTCATTCAATGGTTTTGAAACTTCCACTTGACTCTGCCTTACACAGCACAGGATAATATGTTTCTACCTCTATTCTCACTTCATTAGTTTTCAGAAAAGGTCTCTTTTTCACTCTTTCCAGAATCTTCACATTGTCATATTATTCTAAAATGCACAGCTGGGGAAGACTGCTAAACTGGTTTTCAATAAATTGGTAAATGTTCAATTCAAACATTTATCAAATCTTATTGCAATACAGAAGAGAAAAAAAAACATATCTGCAAATGACAACAAGTTGCTTTCCATTCTAAAGGATATTCAAAGTCTGTCAGTGGCAGTAGAGTATTTGGATCCTGGGTAAGAGGGACTATACACAGTCTGTGCTGCCTGAGTGGTGAATCCTGACAGCAATTTCTCTTGGAATTAATCCTATAGGTACTTCTGATGACAGCCCAGCCAGTGGTCAGGAACTCTAACCTTGATAAATGATGTTTTATGTTCACTGTACAAAAGCCAAGTAACCTTACAATGAGATGAGTGAGGGGCTGCATAGTTTCTGCCCTTTGGGATTAATAGTATGTCAGCGTTGTACCTTTTTCCAAAAACAGGCACACATGCTGTGTGTTTCTACACCTATAGGTAGGCTATTGGGAACAAAAAATCAGTCAATACTTTTGGAAAACACAAACTGTAAGAACCCACAAGTCATTTACTATCTTTGCTTTTTCAGAAAACTAAAACAAACAAACAAACAAAAAATATGTCTTACTATATGTCATTTCAGTTCTAAAATGATTCTGTTTCTCCTTCAGTTACACATATCAATTTAAAGTAAAAGCTTCTGTGAAATTGATCATAATGTATTATTGATTTCTACTGTGGTGAAAGGCTGAGATGCTTCTTAAGTGGAATGTTGAACAACATTTTTTTGTATCCATTTTTTGTTTGTTAGTTACATAAGTGTTGCATAAAATGTAATAGTAAGTTAAAACTTTAACCTGCCCCTGAATCGCAAAATAAAAACGTACCCTACTGCATTTTTAAGTAGTAAAAAGTGATTTTTGACCATAACTTAATGAGTGAGTAAATTAATTTGTTTTGCTTTGTACTAGACCCAGGGGCAGAGTCAGGGGGTGGGCTACTGGGGAACTGCCCCCTGCTGAAATCTGATTGGCCCCCTGAGTGCCCCCCCAGTCACTCCAAAATGTTTGTATAATTCATAGTCAGTTTCCCGTGTTCATATTCTGGTCAATGGGGTACTTCGTAAGAATCCAGGAAGGAGAGAGGAGGAGATATGAATTTAACACACCCATGTTGCTGTTGATGCGGTCTGCTCTCCGCTCCACACAGCCACAGCCAGACTGCACGGTAGTTTCAGTTTATGGTAAATTGACCATTTAAATACTCTTGCTGTGCTAAATTTTATTTCTGCTATGACACTGACAATTTGATAAATAGTGATAGCTAAGTTACACTAGTTTAGGGTTACCATCTACTTTTTACCTGACATGTCTTCTTTTTCAGTCCTTTAATCTCTGTCTGGACAGATTCTTTAAATATCTAAAAATGTCAGGGATTTACCTTGCTTGTCCTTTTTTCAAATACTGAACTACAGCTCCCTGGCTGTGTGTTTTACCCTTCTGATCTGGCAGCACTACAATTTGATTGTATATGGATAATGATGAGTATGGTGATATACCATTTTTGAACAACTATGAGTTGTCAATAAATGACTTACATCTGTCATGACTTCAACAACCAATCAGGAAGGTTTTATTTAGTTGGGGCATATTTGCTATAATATGTTATAAGATATTTAATAACATTCTTAATAAAAGGCATTATAACATGACATTTTCATGCCGACATCAATCTATTATCATAATCTGCCTTGCCATTTATTTGCTGCTATTAAACATCTTATAATGCTATTTAATTACATGTACTATAAGAAGACTGCATTATATGTTATACCTCTACCTATAAGGTAAGCTTAAGTACCATTTATAAATCAATTTTACTGATGCATCTCTGAATTGTGATGTTTTTGCTCTAAGTCTATTCTATGATATAGTATATCATTGTGTTCTATTTGCATGTTTCTTATTACATTGCCAGTTATTCCGAAGCATTGCTCAATTCTCCTCTTTTTTAGCCATCTAATTTTAAGGTCATGTTGGTGGTTACTTTATTTTCAATATTTTTTTGAGTCTTCTATAGTGTCAATTTCCACCAAGACATGTCAATTGCCTGAAAAATGGAAAATACGTTCTTTAGTCAGATGTGTGACAAAATTAGGAGTACCTAAAAACTGGTCCATTTAAATTTCATTCTAGTATTCTGACTGAAAAAGCTATTTCCCTTTTATATTACACTTTAGATTAATGTGCTGCTTATTAATGTGTTATTAATGATGTATACATTATTACATGATTAATATATACTTTATAAACTAGTTACAATGCAGTTATAGCACTCAATGGAATGGTTTCAACGTTTACCAGGTAGCTATAAAGTGTCCATTTTCACTTCTGCTTTGACAATATTTTTTCAGTTTTTAATCATGATTTTTTTATATAGAAGATACACTTTTTAGCTACACTTTTTTCAACTGTGGCCATTCCATGTATAGCTATAACCAAGTTATAACTAGTTTGTAATGTAGTATTAATTATTTATGAAGTATATATTACTCATCTATTAAACATTTATACATAATTAATAACACATTGATAAGCAGCACCTTATTATAAAGTGTTACCCAATTTTACACACACACACACACACACACACACACACACACACACACACACACTAATATATATGTCTTCTCTCTAAACCTGTATAATATTTAGCATATTTAGCAAACAGTTGCCTTTAAAGCAAGTTTTCACACAACAAACACCCCCATAAGAAATAAAAGAGTTGGACCTGGGAGATTACCAAGAAAGGCAAATGACTGTAGCTGATGTGATTACAAGCTGAGAAACGCAAGTGGAACATTTAATTTTAACTGACTATGTTCAAGAGAATTGTGATTTTAATATGCATATACTTATAATACATGTAATGTGAATTTAAAAGTTTATGGGTAAATGACTGCTATTTATTATTCCCCTCATTGATTTGCTTATTGTGTTAGTTTTGTTGTATCTATTATCATAGATTAAAACAGGTGATGGATCTGTGTGCATCTGCTATTCATATTGATAGTTTGTATTTAATAGTTAAAATAAATTGTGCAGAGGAAAGTGAGTTCCCAGAATGAGCAAAAATACATAGACATTGTATATATTTAACTTTAAACACATTAGATGTTTGCGTAATTTCTATAGAGATGCACTTCTGTGTACATATTGCAGCTATGATGTTAGTGCGCATGTTTTGCGGCGCTGTCGCTTTAAGAGGAGACTTCAGGGGAATTTCCCTCCATTATGTTTCACTGGAAACTTCACTCTGACCCCTACATGTATACAGGTAATGACCCTTGTCTTTATTTAGTTTGTTAAATATTGCTAATTCCTTAACGTAACGATTAATATTGTGTATATACATATATAGTATCAAGTCAAGTATCAAGCATCACCCACTCAAGTTTCCGGTATCAGGATCATTACTCACCCCTCCCTCCCGCGCATAATAATTAAATTGATATAGTGAGATATAGTGGCAATGAGCTTGACAGAGGAAATTACATGGTGTGAATTCAAAGTATCATATTAAAAAATAAACTGAAAACAGAAATAGGAGAGCGAAATAAAATAAATAAGGTCAATATATGTTTTGTCTTTCTAACATTTTTGTTTCTTTGAAATCTCAACAGTTTAAAGTTGATACAGAAATCATTCTGGAATGGCACACAAGGAAAATAGTACAGTGGACATCAATGTATATATGTAACATCTATTGTGGTTATATGTATTGCTGGTTTTACTACTATTGTATATTACACTCACCTAAAGGATTATTAGGAACACCATACTAATACTGTGTTTGACCCACTTTCGCCTTCAGAACTGCCTTAATTCTACGTGGCATTGATTCAACAAGGTGCTGAAAGCATTCTTTAGAAATGTTGGCCCATCTTGATAGGATAGCATCTTGCAGTTGATGGAGATTTGTGGGATGCACATCCAGGGCACGAAGCTCCCGTTCCACCACATCCCAAAGATGCTCTATTGGGTTGAGATCTGGTGACTGTGGGGGCCAGTTTAGTACAGTGAACTCATTGTCATGTTCAAGAAACCAATTTGAAATGATTCGACCTTTGTGACATGGTGCATTATCCTGCTGGAAGTAGCCATCAGAGGATGGGTACATGGTGGTCATAAAGGGATGGACATGGTCAGAAACAATGCTCAGGTAGGCCGTGGCATTTAAACGATGCCCAATTGGCACTAAGGGGCCTAAAGTGTGCCAAGAAAACATCCCCCACACCATTACACCACCACCACCAGCCTGCACAGTGGTAACAAGGCATGATGGATCCATGTTCTCATTCTGTTTACGCCAAATTCTGACTCTACCATCTGAATGTCTCAACAGAAATCGAGACTCATCAGACCAGGCAACATTTTTCCAGTCTTCAACTGTCCAATTTTGGTGAGCTTGTGCAAATTGTAGCCTCTTTTTCCTATTTGTAGTGGAGATGAATGGTACCCGGTGGGGTCTTCTGCTGTTGTAGCCCATCCGCCTCAAGGTTGTACGTGTTGTGGCTTCACAAATGCTTTGCTGCATACCTCGGTTGTAACGAGTGGTTATTTCAGTCAAAGTTGCTCTTCTATCAGCTTGAATCAGTCGGCCCATTCTCCTCTGACCTCTAGCATCAACAAGGCATTTTCGCCCACAGGACTGCCGCATACTGGATGTTTTTCCCTTTTCACACCATTCTTTGTAAACCCTAGAAATGGTTGTGCGTGAAAATCCCAGTAACTGAGCAGATTGTGAAATACTCAGACCGGCCCGTCTGGCACCAACAACCATGCCACGCTCAAAATTGCTTAAATCACCTTTCTTTCCCATTCAGACATTCAGTTTGGAGTTCAGGAGATTGTCTTGACCAGGACCACACCCCTAAATGCATTGAAGCAACTGCCATGTGATTGGTTGGTTAGATAATTGCATTAATGAGAAATTGAACAGGTGTTCCTAATAATCCTTTAGGTGAGTGTATATTAAACAGCTTAAATGTAACACAGAGGTTATTCCTCAAATTCAAATAATAAGTGTATATTTACACATGCTTGTTTTTGGTGAACCATTATAACTTACCATTATCTAAAAAGAATGCACCCACCAGAATTTTTGTTATAAGGCACACAGCGAGAGTGATCTAATGGCTGTCTTTCAACTGTCCATTGGGGGAACAAAAACAATGTAAGAAACTCTGTCTTACATTGTCGAATAACAGACTCTGAAATGTAGTTTTTGCCATTTAATAATACATTTTACAATTTACTTATGTAAGATATTTTAAGGTACAGCAAAGTATTCTACAATGTAGAATTTCTCCATGGTAAGCCGTGACTCCTCATAGCCTGCAGTTTAAACTTAACTAGTGTGTTCTTGTATTGACCTTAAGTATGGACAGAGGAGAGGGGCCCATGTAAAGCATGGTCTCATCATCCATTGAGCTCATGGTATAGAGGTTTTCCACTATTATTGACTTAGTAAGAAAAATATAAACTTTTAAACTGAACAAAGGAGCACACAAGAAGAACAACAATGACAAGGAGGAGGACAGGAGGAAGAAGAGAGAGAGAGAGAGACACCTGGCTGCCTGCTGCTGACTAGACTGACCACAACTGCTGAGGAACAGTGAGAGAAATTGGGTTTTATCTGTTTCTTTCCCATTACTTGTTTTAGCAATATAATTAAATTATATTAGTTTTCTATTTGTCACAAATAAGTGATTATTGCACACCTGTGACTTGACTGTGTCTTGCCTCTAAAAATATTCTTATTGAGGTATAAATTTGCCTATGAGATTTATTGGATTATTTATTGGATTAACTGAAAAACAAGCATAGAAAAAAATCCTCTTACATTTATTATACACTTGCTAACTTAGTAAGATTAATTTAGCAGTTGGCTTAATTAAATTCAGTGATTTGTGAGTTTCTTTCAACTGTCCCAAGAACAAAAAACTTTTCATCTTAACTTTTCCAATAGCAGTCCCAGAAATAAATGTACATATTTACCATTTATTACTTCATAAGTACATAAGAACATAAGAAAGTTTACAAATGAGAGAAGGCCATTCGACCCATCGTGCTCGTTTGGTGTCCATTAATAACTAAGTGATCCAAGGATCCTATCCACTCTATTGTTAAACGTTCCCAAATTTTCTGCATCTACCACATCGCTGGGGAGTTTGTTCCAGATTGTAACGACTCTCTGTGTAAATAAGTGTCTCCTGTTTTCCGTTTTGAATGCCTTGTAGCCCAATTTCCATTTGTGTCCCTGGGTGCGTGTGTCCCTGCTGATCTGGAAAAGCTCCTCTGGTTTGATGTGGTCGATGCCTTTCATGATTTTGAAGACTTGAATCAAGTCCACACGTAGTCTCCTCTGTTCCAGGGTGAAAAGGTTCAGGTCCCTCAGTCTCTCCGTAGGACATTCCCTTCAGACCTGGAATAAGTCTGGTTGCTCTCCTCTGAACTGCCTCTAGAGCAGCGATATCCTTCTTGAAGTGTGGAGCCCAGAACTGTACACAGTATCCAGATGAGCTCTAACTAGTGCATTGTACAGTCTGAACATTACTGCCCTTGTTCTCAATTCTACACTTTTAACAATATACCCTAACATCCTGTTTGCCTTTTTTATTGCTTCCCCACATTGTTTGGATGGAGAAAGTGAGGAGTCCGCGTAGACTCCTAGGTCTTTCTCATGCGTTACTTCATCTAGTTCTATTCCTCCCCTAGTGTAATTATAGTGGACAGTTTTGTTACCTGCATGTAATACCTTGCAGTTGTCCAGATTGAATTTCATCTGCCAGGTGTCGGCCCACAACTGAATATTATCTAAGTCCCTTTGAATAGCCTGTGCTGCTGAGATTGTATCTGCTGATCCAATACTATTTTAGTATCATCGGCAAGTTTGACAAGAATCCAGATCATTAATATAGATTAGAAAAAGCACAGGCCTTAGTACTGATCCCTGTGGAACTCCACTAGCAACCTCACTCCAGTTAGAAGCAACTCCTCTAATTGACACCCTCTGTTTCCTGTACATCAACCAGTTCATAATCCATCTACTTACATTACCCTGAATGCCTACAGCTTCCAATTTGAGGATCAGTCTTTGGTGTGGAACCTTATCAAAAGCTTTTTGGAAATCTAAGTATATAATATCATATGCTTTCACATGATCTACAGCTGCAGTTGCATGTTCAAAACTTAAGAGTGAAAATGCATTACAGATAAGAATTACTGGCATTCTTAATCATCTCAAAGTATACTAAGCACTGAAAGTCTGTAATTTTTCTTATAATAATTGTTACTATTATTAGCAGTGGAGTTATTCTACAAGCTAACTTGCATACGTGTGATTATATTATTCTCTGGTATACACCACACACAAGCACTGTAAAAACAAAAGTATTACTTATAGGCACCTGGTGGTGACAGTGTGTAATCACCACTGTAACAGGGCAATTCTCATGGTTTAGGGCTCGCAGTCCATTACACCTATTCTCGACTGGCCTGACTGAGGGAGGGGTGAGTAATGATCCTGATACTGGAGACTTGAGTGGGTGATGCTTGATACTTGACTCGAGGACGACTGATGTGTGAGGATGTCCTAAAATGGACACCGTAGACTGTATTGAAAATGAAGTAAAGGCCCACGATTCGATTGTATGCAAATGATTAAATGAGTGATGGAATTGACTTATGCAAATTGTCAATTTATATCATTGAAACGGGGCACTTTGAAATGTAGTTCGCTCTGGATTTACTGTTTACAGATGTGAAGCTATGAATGCCTTTGCACCTGAAATAAATACGCTTTTGAATATCAAACTGCATTGGCAGACTAGTAATATGTTTGTGTGTCTGTAATATATATATATATATATATATATATATATGTACATATAGCATATATATTTTTGAAAGCATTCTTACTTTACAGCATTTTTTCACACCAGCCTAAAACTTTTGCACAGTACTGTATATACATATATATATATATATATATATACAGTACTGTGCAAAAGTTTTAGGCTGGTGTGAAAAAATGCTGTAAAGTAAGAATGCTTTCAAAAATGGACATGTTAATAGATTACATTGATCAATTAACTAAATGCAAAGTAAGTGAACAGAAGAAAAATCTACATCAAATCCATATTTGGTGTAACCACCCTTTGCCTTCAAAACAGCATCAATTCTTCTACGTACACTTGCACACAGTTTTTGAAGGAACTCAGCAGGTAGGTTCGCCCAAACATCTTGGAGAACTAACCACAGATTTAGGCAGCCTCAGTTGCTTCTCTCTCTTCATGTAATCCCAGACAGACTCGATGATGTTGAGATCAGGGCTCTGTGGGGGCCATACCATCACTTCCAGGACTCTTTGTTCTTCTTTAAGCTGAAGATAGTTCTTGATGACTGTCGCTGTATGTTTGGGGTCATTGTTATGCTGCTGAATACATTTAGGGCCAATCAGATGCCTCTCTGATGGTATTGCATGATGGATAAGTATCTGCCTGTACTTCTCAGCATTGAGGAGACCATTCATTCTGACCAAATTTGCAGAAATGCAGCTCCAAACTTGCAAGGAACCTCCACCATGCTTCACTGTTGCCTGCAGACACTCATTCATGTATCGCTCTCTGGCCCATTTGAGTCATCAGTCCAGAGCACCTGCTGCCATTTTTCTGCACCCCAGTTCCTGTGTTTTCGTGCATAGTTGAGTCGCTTGGCCTTGTTGCCACGTCAGAGGTATGACTTTTTGGCCACAAGTCTTCCATGAAGGACATTTCTGACCAGACTTCTCCAGACAGTAGATGGGTGTACCGGGGTCCCACTGTTTTCTGCCAATTCTGAGCTGATGGTACTGCTGGACATCTTCCAATTGCGAAGGGAAGTAAACATTATGTGTCTTTCATCTGCTGCAGTTTCCTTGGCCGACCACTGCGTCTACGGTCCTCAACGTTGCCCGTTTCTTTGTGCTTCTTCAAAAGAGCTTGGACAGCACATCTGGAAACCCCTGTCTGCCTTGAAATTTCTGCCTGGGAGAGACCTTGCTGATGCCATATAACTACCTTGTGTCTTGTTGCTGTGCTCAGTCTTGTCATGGTGTATGACTTTTGACAGTAAACTGTCTTCAGCAACCTCACCCTGTTATCTGAGTTTGGCTGTTCCTAACCCAGTTTTATTCCTCCTACACAGCTGTTTCTGTTTCAGTTAATGATTGTGTTTCAACCTACCTATTGAATTGATGATCATTAGCACCTGTTTGGTATAATTGTTTAATCATACACCTGACTATATGCCTACAAAATCCCTGACTTTGTGCAAGTGTACCTAGAAGAATTGATGCTGTTTTGAAGGCAAAGGGTGGTCACACCAAATATGGATTTGATTTAGATTTTTCACTCACTTTGCATTTAGTTAATTGATGTATATAATCTAAGCATTCTTACTTTACAGCATTTTTTCACACCTGCCTAAAACGTTTGCACAGTACTGTATATATATATATATATATATATATATATATATATATATATATATATATATCACACTCACCTAAAGGATTATTAGGAACACCTGTTCAATTTCTCATTAATGCAATTATCTAACCAACCAATCACATGGCAGTTGCTTCAATGCATTTAGGGGTGTGGTCCTGGTCAAGACAATCTCCTGAACTCCAAACTGAATGTCTGAATGGGAAAGAAAGGTGATTTAAGCAATTTTGAGCGTGGCATGGTTGTTGGTGCCAGACGGGCCGGTCTGAGTATTTCACAATCTGCTCAGTTACTGGGATTTTCACGCACAACCATTTCTAGGGTTTACAAAGAATGGTGTGAAAAGGGAAAAACATCCAGTATGCGGCAGTCCTGTGGGCGAAAATGCCTTGTTGATGCTAGAGGTCAGAGGAGAATGGGCCGACTGATTCAAGCTGATAGAAGAGCAACTTTGACTGAAATAACCACTCGTTACAACCGAGGTATGCAGCAAAGCATTTGTGAAGCCACAACACGTACAACCTTGAGGCGGATGGGCTACAACAGCAGAAGACCCCACCGGGTACCACTCATCTCCACTACAAATAGGAAAAAGAGGCTACAATTTGCACAAGCTCACCAAAATTGGACAGTTGAAGACTGGAAAAATGTTGCCTGGTCTGATGAGTCTCGATTTCTGTTGAGACATTCAGATGGTAGAGTCAGAATTTGGCGTAAACAGAATGAGAACATGGATCCATCATGCCTTGTTACCACTGTGCAGGCTGGTGGTGGTGGTGTAATGGTGTGGGGGATGTTTTCTTGGCACACTTTAGGCCCCTTAGTGCCAATTGGGCATCGTTTAAATGCCACGGCCTACCTGAGCATTGTTTCTGACTATGTCCATCCCTTTATGACCACCATATACCCATCCTCTGATGGCTACTTCGAGCAGGATAATGCACCATGTCACAAAGGTCGAACATTTCTAAAGAATGCTTTCAGCACCTTGTTGAATCAATGCCACGTAGAATTAAGGCAGTTCTGAAGGCGAAAGGGGGTCAAACACAGTATTAGTATGGTGTTCCTAATAATCCTTTAGGTGAGTATATATATATATATATTTGCATGTTTGTTTTAGTTAATAAATTAATGGGCAACACTTTAAGTGTCCATTATAAAAAATCTATTAACGTGTTATTAATTGTTATATGATTATTACAAATTATAAACATTTGTATTTAAACTTTTTTGCTATAATACATTATAATATATTTAATAAAATACTTAATAAAAGGTATTATAACATGACATTTGTATGCCGACATCAATCTATAATCTGCCATGCCATTCATTTGCTGCTATTAAACATCTTATAATGGTATTTAATTACATATACTATAAGAAGACTGCATTATATGTTATAGCTCATAAGTACTTATAAGTACATTTATAAATCAGTTTTACTAATGCATCTTTGAATTGTGATGTTTTAGCTCTAAGTCTATTCAATGATATAGCATATATTCTAATTACATTGCCAGGTATTCTGACACATTGCAAAGAAAATAAATAAGGTCATCAACTTTTGTTTTCACTTTTTATATCCTGCAAAACATGTAACTGGGATAAAAACATTACATATCCCAGTGAATAGATGATGTCTATACCTTCCATCCAGACCTGTGGATACTTGATAACCATGTGAATGAAATTGTTATTGAATTGTGTCTTATACATCCTACAATGTGTTTTAAGAGGTAATACATAACCCAGGTAAGTCACCATCATAATTATTTAACAAAAGACACATATTACAACTGTAATTGCTTGCTTGTAGTCATCAAAACATGTTTTACATTGTTGGATCTTTATCACATCCTGCATCTTTTTACATTGGAGGGTGTGGTGGATACACTGCATAGCTAAACCTTCTCTGACCCATGTCATTAACAAACATACCGTACTCGAAAACTCATCTCTGAAACCTGCTAGCTCTTCAAAGGAAATGCCTGGTGCCGACTGGCAATTACTTGCTTTCATTTGTAATAGTAAGCACAAATTTAAACTCTAACACCATTATATAGACCTATGCCTAAAATACAAGGTGTTTACATTTAAAATAACTGTTGATTTTAACAAAAAAAGGACACGTAAAAAGATTAGAAAGTGTTTTATTATTTTTTTATTTTTACAGGAATAAGAAGTACCAACCTTGAAATATTAAACGTCAGAACTAAATTAGGTTAAGGTGGATAAACAGTGTTTAATATTAAGGTAACACTGACAAAGCTTAAATGTGAAAGGCAAAATTGAGATCCTCAAAATATTACAAATATATATATATAAATGAGGTTGATAATTTCATTAACTTCTTTCAGTAACTAATGATTCTGTAAATATCTTTTAAAGGTCAATAGTATCAGTATAGTCCAATTTAAAGAATTCTCTGTTCTGTTCCCTCAAAGATGCCAGATCTAATTTGGTGGTGATTTAAAAAAAGTGCTGATAGCCTCGGTTAGCCAAATTGCCCCGGTATCTCTGTAGGACTTCTTCTGGATTTTCTCCTAGAAGAAAATGACAATTAATTAATCACTGACACAGCAATCAGCGCTATTCAATTCTAGCATGCATCATATTACTAAATTGTTATCATATTTCACATACACACACAGTGTATAGATAGTGTTGTGCAAAAGACAAAAAACAGCAGTGCATATAATAATACATTTTATACCTCTTTGATCACAAAAGGGAAAAAAACATTTAAAGATTGCTTTAAACATTAAAATTTCAAATTTCTGTTAGTACCTTTCAGATGCAGCTCTATAAAGTGTGTGTGTGTTATTTATTATATATATATATATATATATATATATATATATATATATATATATATATATATATATACACTCACCTAAAGGATTATTAGGAACACCATACTAATACTGTGTTTGACCCCCTTTCGCCTTCAGAACTGCCTTAATTCTACGTGGCATTGATTCAACAAGGTGCTGAAAGCATTCTTTAGAAATGTTGGCCCATATTGATAGGATAGCATCTTGCAGTTGATGGAGATTTGTGGGATGCACATCCAGGGCACGAAGCTCCTGTTCCACCACATCCCAAAGATGCTCTATTGGGTTGAGATCTGGTGACTGTGGGGGCCAGTTTAGTACAGTGAACTCATTGTCATGTTCAAGAAAGCAATTTGAAATGATTCGACCTTTATGACATGGTGCATTATCCTGCTGGAAGTAGCCATCAGAGGATGGGTACATGGTGGTCATAAAGGGATGGACATGGTCAGAAACAATGCTCAGGTAGGCCGTGGCATTTAAACGATGCCCAATTGGCACTAAGGGGCCTAAAGTGTGCCAAGAAAACATCCCCCACACCATTACACCACCACCACCAGCCTGCACAGTGGTAACAAGGCATGATGGATCCATGTTCTCATTCTGTTTACGCCAAATTCTGACTCTACCATCTGAATGTCTCAACAGAAATCGAGACTCATCAGACCAGGCAACATTTTTCCAGTCTTCAACTGTCCAATTTTGGTGAGCTTGTGCAAATTGTAGCCTCTTTTTCCTATTTGTAGTGGAGGTGAGTGGTACCCGGTGGGGTCTTCTGCTGTTGTAGCCCATCCGCCTCAAGGTTGTACGTGTTGTGGCTTCACAAATGCTTTGCTGCATACCTCGGTTGTAACGAGTGGTTATTTCAGTCAAAGTTGCTCTTCTATCAGCTTGAATCAGTCGGCCCATTCTCCTCTGACCTCTAGCATCAACAAGGTATTTTCGCCCACAGGACTGCCGCATACTGGATGTTTTTCCCTTTTCACACCATTCTTTGTAAACCCTAGAAATGGTTGTGCGTGAAAATCCCAGTAACTGAGCAGATTGTGAAATACTCAGACCGGCCCGTCTGGCACCAACAACCATGCCACGCTCAAAATTGCTTAAATCACCTTTCTTTCCCATTCAGACATTCAGTTTGGAGTTCAGGAGATTGTCCTGACCAGGACCACACCCCTAAATGCATTGAAGCAACTGCCATGTGATTGGTTGGTTAGATAATTGCATTAATGAGAAATTGAACAGGTGTTCCTAATAATCCTTTAGGTGAGTGTGTATATATTAAGAAATGATACTAATCATTCATGTTATTGATTGTTATAAGCTATGTTTTAGTACACCATTTTTGTGTTTTGTCTTGTTAAAGCATTTTTGTACCTTTTTGCCATACAACCATGTATTGAACAAATACATTTTTTTGAGGTCATAACACTTCGTTGTAAACACCTCCAGCTCCCCACTGCCACCCCCACCTTTTGGAGTGTCCTCTTTATTGAAAGTTCAGATATAGTAACCCTAGCTAGCTCTGGTTATATCAACTTATAATCAGTGGAGCAGTTACTTTATCTAATGTCTTAAAAGGGGCGTCTTAATGTACAGTGTTGCATTCCAGTGATTTTGGGGGGTTGTGTACCCATTCTGTCCAATCAGATATTCTTTATTTTTGCATATTGAGGGGACCCTATTTTGTTAACTAATATCATTCCCTCTTGGACTGAACAGATGCTCAGGGATATATCCATATTGAAGCACTTTTGGGGTGAGGCAGGTGGAGAAGTTGTCTATATTGCCTAGATTACTGTTGTCTATTGTGTTAATGTCGATTTAAAATTAATTGTGTCACTAGCAAATGGTAGCAAATATGGCAGTACATTTTTGCTGGATTTGTATGAATTGTCAAGCTTATCCTTGTAATTTGCTTCAATCTTAGCTTACAAACTGAGTTTTTAAAAGCCATTTTACATTATAAAATGGGAGCTTGCCCCCAGACCCCGCTAGCAAATGTTGGCCCCTCTGTAATAATCATGGCCCCCTTACAGCCCCACGATTTCCAAAATCCTGGAATCGCCCCTGACAAAGTCATTGACAGGAAGTTGCTATTTATGATTAATTCTAAATAAATAATGCATTATTGTTGGTATTATTAATATGTAACAGGGAGATGGGAAGACAGAGGATTCGGGTTTTCCATTTTTATTAAATCAGCTTTAATAAAAATAGTATAAACGATATCCTCCTCTGAGACTATCCAAAAAAGGAAAAACTAACAAACCAAACCAACAAAAGAAAGGCAAATGAAACTAACAGGCACAGGGACTAGCTTTCGGATGCTTTGAGGCTTAATACCAGTTGCGGTGCTGTGGGGTCTTGCTGAAAGAAATGACAGGGGGGTTAAATAAGGTGAGGCACAGCAGTGGTGAGAGCGCTGATTGCCATCTGTATCAGCGTGGCAGGTGCGTCCAATTACCCGGTGCCAAAGCACCTAATAGAGACACAGCCGCCAACGTTGATGAGACAATCCAGCCTTCACCATCAACTGTGCTGTGACAGGACCAACCTGTCACATAAGAATGTTATTAATTATTATTAATAATAAATCAATAATAATAATTAATACATAAATCAATAATATTGATAAATGTGCAATTTGTCATGCATTCAATATATACTAATGTGTTATATATAGTCATGCTTAATTAGTTTTGAATTTAGAGAAAGTGCAAATTATATTCAACTCATATGTTTCTCCTATAATAGTTGCAATTGTTTTTAACTTCTGCCTATATTGTTAAAATGTTACTGGATACATTTTCTTAACTCTTAAGAGAAGGCCTTGTGGTAAAAATACTTTCAAGTGGTTTGATTTATACGTTTGCATTCAATTCTTGAACTTGACTTGGGAATTATTGTTTTAGGGGAAATAAACACAAAGCTTTGTGCAAAGAATGAAATGTACCTGGCCACATTCAAATCCAAACTTTTAAAATGTGTTAAGGTTTTTAAACTCTTTCTGTTGTTCTATGTACACATCAAATAGAACCCCCACAGTGTTTAGCAGTGTTCTTTAGAAAAGGCTGGGAGCCAGGGAAGCACTGACATGGAGATTATGATATTTGTCACCAGCACTTTCAGGGCCAGTAGCTGAACATAACCTTAATCTTTGTCCCTCACCTTTATTGTGCAATACATTTACTAGCACTGAAGCAGAATTAAATGATACAATTGCATCTGCATTCATGTGAAAACACCTATACCAAGAAAGAACCGATATTGTATGCAATTTTCCATCCTAACTAACAATACATACTACACTAATGAGTCGCAATTTATTAATTTCAGCATCAAGTAATCTTTTACAAATCTTAAAATAAAACCATCCAGTATATCTGAAAAATATTATTAATATTATTAATATTATAAACTTTTCCTATAGGTAGACTGAGTTTCAGATTGAATCTGTATAACAAAGATTCATATCAATACTTTTTTAATGATTTTTTGCAAATTATATTGAAAATCTAACAAAATGAAATTGGATTGTAATAAATAAATAAAAATGTACTGACTTGGTGAGAAATCATATGTGAATATATTGTCCTCCCTACATCACAAATGTATTATTTATATATATATATATATATATATATATATATATATATATATATATATATATATATATATATATATATATGGGGGAATGTGTGTTGGCTTTTTCACCATTAAATGTATTCTTGTTTTTTAAAATTAAATTATATGAATGAATATCACAAATACTACATGAGGCATCAGCTATGTGTATATTTCATCTCAGCACTGGCAATGATCCATAGACCAAACAAAATATATATAGAAAGAAAAAAGAAATACAGAAATAAAGCAAAGAGAAGCTGACATAAAAGGTTATCCACCTAGAAAAGTGGCTGAGCACAGCTGTGTTAATTGATTAAAGCCATTGCAACAACTGTGATGCCAAATCTATTCTTTAACTCCTGCTGTCAGACCTGTTTCATTTTCCTTTCTACATTTCACTTGGGGAGCTTTCTGCAAAGGTATATTCTTTACTTCCAGTTACCTCTGTGATAAAATTAGGTATGTATTGAGTTGTTTGTAAAACAGCATATCAATGACGAGTTTACAATTTTAAGAACTTCTAGGGACATTTTTTATTTAATTTTTCTTGAATGACAAACTTCCCTTAAGCGTCTGCTTCTGGCACTTTCTGACCTAAATCCTTTCCATTATTTCTCCTTGGCTAGTGTCTACCCTTATGTTATTTTATTTTTCAAGATGTTAAATTTGTTTCAAAGTTGGCCTGGGTTTCTCCTTAAATCACTGCTGCTTGAGCTTATTGGATACCCCATAAAATAACCCAGGGCTTGGTTTACTTCTCTAAGCCAAAACCTTGTGAGAATTCAACTCTCTTCTTGCTGTCTGCTGCCACCCTAACTTAGCAACTGAGGAAAGTGGGACCTGGTTAGCACACAGGAGAGCCAGGCTTCTGAGAAAAGGTCTCTCAAGTAATTTGAATGGAGGAGGCACATTACATAATAACAAAAGCAATCATACAAACTTTGTGCTCTAGGATAAAACATTTAATATATACCAGCTGGAGTTTAAATTTGGAAAGTGGAAATTTAAGGCAGAGTATCTCTTGAAAAGAAAGCTAAACCCAGTCATGAAGAAAACAGTAAAATGTCCCCAGTCAGCGGAATGGTTGGGAACTACTAAAAGGAATCCCTTTAAAAAATGAACATAGTATAAAGGGTGATTGGAATCACTTAATTTGTGTGATAGGGTGATTAGTCAAAATCAAAGCCGTCACAAAGCTTTGGTTATAGCTCATACCAAAATGGGAAATTCTGAGAAAATATAAAGAGCTACTACTACTAGAGTCACCTCTTTTTACTCTTATTATGGCTGAGACTCAAATGTTAAATTGTGTAAATGTATAATGTAAAAAGCATGTGCTACAAGTTAGACTGGTTTTTATTAAAAGTCAGCCATTAATATATGTTTGATTAAGCATTTGTATTATTATTATATTGATCAACTAAAATGTTTCCCTTAAAATGGTATTCTGAGAATTTCAGCTCTCTGAAAACAGGTTTCAACTCTGGAGAAGCAGGTGTATATGACTCTTTTGTATTGTTATCTCCTACTGTGATATACTTTACTGAGCGTGTCATTGGATCACATTGTGGTTTTTATCCTTGGTATATACTTAATGCAAAATATTGCTTTCACTTATGGAAACGTTGTGATATGTATTTTTTTTCAGACGTCAATTAAGAAGCAATTTTTAAATATATACATATATATTATAGGCAGATACTTAAATGTATAGCTGTCACTATAGTTTACCGTGTCAACATGGTGTAGTTTAATTTACTGGATTATCACACTGATCAGAGCCATGTCTGTAAAGAAAAAAGAGTTAGTATCAATATTTCCCTTAAGCAAGTCTTATTTTATGCCTTTGATTGATCTTCTAAGTCTAAAGGCAACCTAGGTAAACATCAAGTCAAGTGTTATATTGAGTCCACTGCAAACAGCCCAACCATTGGGAATTGTTTGCAGTTGTGAAGTATGTAAAGTCTACAGTCAGCTACATTGCTGGAGGCATTTGGATTAGGAACAGCGTCAAAGCTTTCTTACAAGTTCAGGAAGCGCCATCAGGTAGAAAGTATTACAGTCTTCTTTGTTTTTATTTTTTTTGGTGTTCTTTTTCATTTAGTCACATTGTTTCAAGTGTAATATAAATCTCACCAATTTTTCAAACTACAGAAGACACCCTGGGGCAGAGAGAAGGTGATGTATAAAGTTATATGCATACAAAACCATCTTTAATGTGCATTGCATATGGGGAGGGAAATAGGGTGTGCATAGTTGCCTAATTTTATTCCTCTTGCAAAATGGTTTTCACAAAATTTATAGAGCGTATTTGCCCAGTGATGTTAAATAATACCTCAAGTGTCTACACGTGTACCTGGAGACCTAATTGTGTCCAGATCAGTCCTCCGTGCTTTGTTCTCTATGCACCTCTGAGCTAGCAGCTTCTTTGCAAAGTGTCACCTTTTCATTTCCTCTCCTTACAAGCACTCCTGCTGTCATCACCACTATTTGCTTCTTGGTCTCCTAAGATTCCCTGCTGTGACAGTCATCTCTTCATCTGCAGATCTCAGGAGGACCTCCTATGTGACAGTCATCTTTATATGTTCTGCTCATCCTGCTGTGATTAAGCATTTGTCACTTTTTTTGACAATGAAATAAAAAGGAAAGAAAAGTTTGTGACAGATTCCAGTGTAACACAGTGTTTTAATTTTTTTTTTTGTAGCTAAACAGTCTGTCCTGGTGTGCAAAGGCCTTGTGGCTTTTCAATAAGCAGCCTAGTTCCATCATATTAATACACTCCTTTAAGAGAATAAACAGAAAACACAGTGGTCAAATTGTATATCTACTGTACCCTGCCTCAAGTCAAGGTAGAATCTCTCAGTATAGAGTAATGTGCATTTCATAAGCCCATACCTCCAGGAGGTTTTGATCATTTGCAAGAAGAAGCAGGGTGGCATCTGCCCAGCATGGTAAATCAGGGGGTTCTGCATTAATATTAGTGTGACGGGGGGGTCCCGGGGGGGATAGAGGGTCTCTCCACTAGAACCACACCCACGCCACTAAACCTCCCTTCCAACCACACCACCCCATTTTTATTGAGGTGAGGGCGGGGGCCTTAGTAACACCCCCTCTATTACAAATCCTTCCACTTACAGGTTCAGCGCAAGAGGAACCCAACACAGAGACAAAAGCAACTATCTTTCAAAATGTATTTAAACAACAATATAAACTTGGAAGCAGAAACATGAAGTCTGTCTCCATAAGTTACATGAATAGCAATTCATTATTCTAACTAAAAAGCCTTTAATAATAACCTGAGCTATCTAATCTCTAAAACTATTACAAAAAAACTAAAACCAATACATATCGTGAGTGAAACCAACCACGAAGCTCCCCTCTAAAACTCCCACACTGCTTTTTTTAACCAGTCGTTTTTATTGTTGACAGAAACAGACAATACAAACTATACTTTCTTTAACCTCCCTCCCCAATGCCCTCCCATGTTCCCTCACCATCTCAGCTGTAATCAGTAAAATAAACTTAAAAAAACTGTGTAACACTACATTAAAAATTGAAATAAATAACTAAATAACGAAATTAAAATAACGAAATAAATGAACAAATAAATACTACAAAAATAAAATAATAAATAATAAACAAAATCAATATATATATATGTTATGTATAGAATTGTGTAAAGAACGTATTAAAGAACCGACTATTTTTTTACACAATTTGAAAAGTAAAATCTGATTGTTAATTCAATTGAGGTTCAATGAAGTAATTGAGAGTTCGATTGGGACAAAACGCAGCAGGGTGGGGTTCAGAGCATCTCAAACACGATTCTATTAAAGACTCGACTCGGGTCAGAGATCATGATAAGAATGGAGACCGGCAGCAGCCAATGAAAGTCGAGCACATTGACGAAAATAAAGTTACATTATTTAGAGTATTTGATTTTGATTTTCATAAATACTTATTAAAATAGTTCAGATAACAATAGTTGTCTTGGGGCAGCCCACCACTTTAAATATCGGTTGGGATTTAAAAAATCGTTCTAGTAGTTCAGAGTCTAGGTTTGATCACGACACTTGTCAAGACACTTTGCTATAACGTTACACAATATAGAAAAGGAATTAATATTTTTTCTCCACGGTTAATATAATTCAGATATTGAACGCATTACCTGTAGCAGTCAGACTGAATTCTGTCTGCTGAGTGACGCAGCGCTGCCGAGACACGCCCCCGGCGCATAGCAAGCTTGTGATTGGTTCTGTCCATCTTTCAAAAGATGGAATACGGCTACACGATTGGTCCTGTCCATCTCTGCAAAATGGATTGCGGCTACGGTATTGGTTATAGAAAGATGGAATAAAAATTAAGCAACAAAAGATAATTCAATTAACCAATGAATAATAAAGTAGCCTTATCCCGTCTGTGACACTAGCTCTAATTATATAATTCATATATATTGAAAATAATTATATAAATACAATTAATACAAATAACATAGATTTGCCTTGCTTTTACAGGTGTCTAATTTTGACAGAATGAATGCAGCGTTAATTAATTTGTATGCTAGGCATTTTGAGCGTACTTGCCTAGCCTGTTTAAATCAGACTCTGCAAGTCCTTGGCATTGGATTAATTTGTACATTTTTAGTCCTCGGCCATGTATACAAATAGTATATTTCAAAACATCTGTGTAACAGCTCCCTGCCAATGTCCCATTGTTGATTATAAGTTTAATTTTCAGTTTCATCCAATAAGCCCTGTAAAAGTGAAAGGGTTAGATTTATCACCTGCAGCATCTAGTTGCCAAATATATATATATATATATATATATATATATGGGGAGGGTGTATTGTTAAACAGGCAGCTCTTTAAATGTCTCTGAAACTGCTCCTTTTTTTAGGTTAAACATACTGTGCATTTGTTTGAACTGAATTAATTTGCATTCATCCGAGCTGGTGTAAAGTAAATAACATAATTGTTTGTGACACTCTTTCAGCAGCAGAGGAAAGCCAAAAGGATATGGACATTGTAAAAAACAACTGGGCTGAGACATGACAAATTCAATTTAACACCAGTAAATACAGAGTATTACATGCACAATAAAACAAAACAAAAAACACACCAAATGGATTGAATGGAAGTGAAGCAGTCTACTAAAAATGATCTCTGTATTTTGTCTTTGACAAATTGCAGTTTGATTAGGTAAATTAGCAATAAATACAATAATTTCCGATCAAATAAGGGCAGGTCATATTAAAACTGTATAAAGTGTTTATCCTAAATATTGTTATCACTGCTTTCCAAAAATGATATTGCAACAATGACAATAGAGTAGAGAATGGCAGTTGGACAGAGTCCAGGTTTGAATGTTGTCAGATGCAGACAGATTCTTCTTTTATACAGGCAAATTAGGTGGAATTAATTTCAGCTCAAGTAGGAGACGTATTGTTTTGGATAATGATACAGAAATTCATGGTAGAGATTTAATACATGATAACTGTATTCAACGCTTGAATATAGCTAATAAAGTCTAGAGTATCGCTTTACAATAGGCCTTCCCAGTTAAAGTGTATTAACATATTAGGTACTCAGTTAGTTACTCATAAGAACAGTGTCATTATGCATTTGTTAACATGTACTTAATGCATAATGATTAACAGTACATGTAAGTAGACATTTGTCTGGTAAAGATGCCTATGGAGCTATACCGGGCATCACAGGAGTAAGTTTGCGCGGGGCGGGGGGGGGGGGGGGACACGTTCATCCCATTGTTGAGAAAACCTTAAATTGTTCCCCCCAACATTGTATGCCCAGCTCCATAGGCGACACATCCCCCCCAAAATTGACAGCACCTCATCCAATATTGACAGTATCCCCCCAGTTCTGAAACGAAACCTATGGCCCTGTCGGGCATGGCACACTTTTTACACATTAAATACATGTTAACAAAGGCATAATTACACTATTCTTATGTGTAACTTAGATGTAGTTACTGAGTGCCTTAATATACTGTAATTAGGAAGACCTATTGTAAAGTGTTATTACACCTGTATTATAGATATCTCCCATGCACGACAAATTTGATATTAAACATTTATTCCTTTGAAATAGAATTGTCTCATCAACCCGCAACCTGCTAATGACAGTCCAAAATTAGAAGAGATGTATGCAGACCTGTAAATGTCCACAAACCTGTTTGGAAAATTATGTGTGGTGACATTACGTAAAACAATATGTCATAACTATCCAAAATTTTATTCATTTCAAGTGATTTATTAAAGGTTATACAAGAAAAAAAAACATGCTTGATCAGTCCCAGAATTTAGGAAAATCTGTTTGAAAATTACAGCAATCTGTTCAGTATTTGGAAAACTTTTAGCATGCTATTCAGGAAAATACAATATGTTCAAATTAAAGTTTCTTCTGATTAGGACATTGCTGAGGAGTGTGAGAACTCACCAATAAGGCAAGGGATGGACTGCAGGTCAAAGGCAACTCCCTAGAATCAAGATAAAATATCCTACTAGTTATTTTCAATTATAAAATGATTTTCCAAGTCTAAGGTCACTTAAACTGCTTTGTAAGGCAGGATTTGTTCTTAAGCTGCAAGGTTCTTTCTCAAAGGCTATGCCTTCTCTCCCATAGATAACAAAATCCTCTGGCTAGAAGTACTCAGCTGTACATATTAAAGTGAGGTAAGTTTTGTCAGTTTAAATAAAAGTGCAGTTCTAACACAGATTTACGAAATGAAAGCGTAACTATTTCTTGCTCCATTTAACACTGACGTTGAAAAACTGTGTAAATTGTCTATATAAATAGGATAAACAAGAGGCCTTTTAAAATACATTTTATTGATAATTTGTCAAATTGAACTATCAGTAAAAATGCAATTTATCTCTGTCAGAAAATGTTACTTTGTAGTGTATTGTAGTATGTCAGTCATACGTGTGTGAGCCATTTATGCTATTACAACTCTGTTAGGGAGTAAACGTGGTTACAGTGTCTTCTACTGGTAAGACACAGTGGTCTTAGACTGCAAAATAAAGGGGAAAGCACACAATACTCACTATCCCAGCAGTTCTAACCCTTTCTGCTGCATTTTCTTTCAGTGATGGTGATGGCAGCAGCAGTGTGGAGTTATGATAAGAACCCTGGACCTTTAACCTGATGGTCTTGAGTTTAAAATTATCCTGGCTGAATTACTGCAGTTGTACCCTTGAGCAAGATACCTCCATATGTTGCTTCTGACAACAATGTAAGATAAATAAATGTATACAATGAAAAATCATGTAGTTTTTTTCTATAGAACAATCTAAAACTCAGTTCTGTCCCTCATATTCCAATATGCTCACTGTTCCTGTTTTCGTATGCCACCTTAAACTTCTGAGAAACATAACATCTTATGCCGGAGGCTTAATTTGCTCATGTATATGTTGGTATAGACATATTGTCTTTGCTGAATCAATTTCTGGAGGTTGTGAATGTGCTCATATACCTTCTTGTGTCATGTCTTATAGGGAAATAAGGCCTGCTTTTGGTGAATTCTCCACAGACCTCAGTAAAAAATAAATACAAATGTGTTTTTACTGTTTCAGCAACCTTATCATATAACTAAACAGACTAGAAACAGCCTTCTCAGACAAATCCCATACAATAAAAAAGATACTCTGCAGTGTTGCATTTTGCTGGAGAAAGAAATGAACGTTCATTATAAATGTACTCTTCAAAGCACAAAGCGTTCTCCTGTGAAAATCTCTCTGAACAATTGGGTTTTAATCAATTTGTAAGCTTGCTAAAAACACTGCCTTTTCAGAGTATCCATTTACAAGGCAGAATATGCCCCTCTGTGTCTAGGCTGAGTAGTGATAATGTACTTCTGCAGCAAACTTAAAATTGCTAATTTCCTCTCTTTATTGGCATTGATAGATGAGGTAGCTCTGGCCTGTGGAAAACTATTAAGTGTTGAAGTTGAAGCCACCTTTGCAGAAAATGGGAGCTGGCGGATTAATGATTAACTTACAAAAAGGGGAAGAAACTTGAATCTTTATTATCTAAAACAATAATCCTGTTTAGTTTCATTAGCAGCTTGGAGCAATTTCTGAGCCGTATTAATAATAATATACCATTTTTTGTGGTTTTCACAAGCTATAAATAGCATGAGTTTCTTTTTTTATATAAAATACATGGTTATAATATGATTATACTATATAATAAATCCAGTCATGCAATGATTAAAAAATGTTAAAAAACAATTGGCCATTAATACAATACATAAATGGCCTCCAAATAGTTTAATTTATATATTTATTATATATTTATATTACTATTTCCCCAACAGAGTGTTCATCTAAATGAAGCCTCTTCGGCTAAAACTTTGGCCCCATTCAAATATGTATTTTCTGCAGGGGTAAATAATCCCCATGGAGTAGCCCCCAGACCTGTCCAACCATGTGTGAGCAGTGTTCTGGAGGCAGCCCCTGGGGTAAAATCGAACCCCCGCTTACCCCTACTCCCAAAGTAGGACAGCCTTAGCTTTACTGAGATTATTCCCACAATGCCTTGCTGTGGTCTCTGCTAGACAATATGGTATTGATTGTTTATACATGTTTTAGAGGCATACCTGTCAGGTCACTATTCTCAAGTTCTCATTGTGGTCTTTACATGATGTGTGTTGTGAATAATAATCAATCCAATCTACTATACATTCATTTATACAGTGCTTTTGGTAAAACTATAAATTAAATCAGATTCAATACAGGAAAACCAAGTCAGACATAGGAAAACAGCACAAACATTCAAAGTCTGTTTTTTTTAGTTAAAACCATTACCTGTCGCAGCACAGAATGGATGAAAAAGGTTGTAGTTGTAGGCTGACTAGTACAGCACTATTTTATTGAGGATTGTCCCAGGTTGCCTACTGATTCATACTTAATGCAAAGGTTCAAAACCAATCAGGACAAGCTGATCCATAGTTTTATTTTGGCAGCAGAGGACTTAAAGGATTTCCAAACCAGATGTGCAGCAGGGTGGGTTTGCATTCCAACTGATTTCAGTTCATTATTCATCAGAACTTTTGAAGAAGAGTGATGTGCTAAGCTATCGAAGTTTTCTGCAGAAACCTCTCAGCTAGCACACTATGTTCTGGAATCATTGTGTTTAGTTGGCATTTTGTTTCTGCCAAATATGACATAAAAAAATTGAAGAAACATCAAAATGTTGCTGAAACTTCATAATTCAGAATGTTGTTTAAGGTTATATGTATTTATTTAGATTGATATATGTTCCCTAAATGTTGCAAAATAACACTTCTCAGAGTGTTCTCTTGAAACATTTTAAAACAGGAAATCACACTTAATTCCAATTCTTTATTATTGGAAAAATGTCTTTATAAATTTAGTTTTAACGTAATGTAAAAACTACAAAGGATCTTGTTGAAATGTGCAAATGTGATTTCTTAGCTCTTCAGCTATTTTCAATACACTGTTGTTTTTTTCAGTTGTAATCAATCATAGTGATTATCTTGAGCTCTAACAATCTTTGCACATTTAACATGGGCTAATATATTGAACATTTAGTGTTTCTGCACAACATTTGCTTGACAATCATCATTTTGTTTTCTCATTGAACACACCCATGAAAGAAAAAACACATCATGACTTTGAATTCTATATCTGGCTCTCTATGAATACAAAATAATTTAGCTAAATTTTCCATGTAACACTCAAACACAAATACTGGATAATTATGTTGTCTTTACCACCGAACCACCTATTCTTGTTTAATGATTGTCCCTATTTTGCATCACACCACCGGCAGATTGGAAGGCCAATTTGATCATTCTTTGTACTCAGGTGCATGCATTACAAATTCAATTAACACTAATTAACACATTTAATTTAGCACATAAAATGAGGCCAGATTCTTAAAGTGACCCTGGACCAGTGCTAATATGCAGTAAAACAAATAATATAAAAACTATAAAAACAAATATGCATGACAGAAATATGCATACCTGGATCTTCTTGTATCTTACCCAGGAGCTAAAATATTACACACTATAGTAACACACTATTGGTGTATCCACATGAGTAGAAATACTCAAAAAAGTTTGTATGAATAATTTGCAGAGTTGGTCCTTGAACCCTTTCCAAAGATTAATAGTGAAGGCATATGAGACAGCAAAATAAGGGACATTTCTTTCTGTTTCAAGGTTTGTTGTTGTGTAATGCATCGGAGCTTCCTGAAGGTCTACAATCCTGAGTAAATTGCAATGATATTGTTTCTATAAGATCTTACTTTTTTAAAGCAGAAATATCAATTTGATGTCATCTGTGTAGAAAAAATAGCTCTGGCAATGTTGTCATTTTACTTTTTGAGACATTTTTTACTACACTTCTTGAAATGTTTGCTTGCTGCGGCATTCCCAGATAAAAACACTTCAGTCGTATCTGCTTTTTAAACCATAAAGAAACCATCGGACCTGTCAGCACCAAAGACATTTTAAGCAGATACTTAATACATTTCCCAATGCTGAGTGGGTTTTCATAGCAGATTAAACATTAATTCACAAGAACCAATTTTTCTCTACTTCAAAAGACAGAATAAAAATGTCTGCATGCTATTATACAATGTGCTAGGATCATTTTTAATTACACAGCTTAAAATAAATTACAATGTTTATTAAATAAATCATATATTATATGTATAAATATATAAATACATTACTGAATACAGTGTGTAAAGAATTGCAGCTTGTCTATAATATACTTAAGTACATGATTATACTTTAATGTATTTTGAAGTGACCTGATTTTATGCACAGCTCAGTCATTAAATGAGAGCAAAAGTTTCATTTATGCTTTAAGGACATCTCAAAAATATTACTTCTCAAATCACAAAGCCGCTTTAGGTCCGACTTTGCAGTGTAAACACAGTACTTGAGAACTATACTGATAATTTAATATACAGTACAGAGCACGTAGGCCTACAACATTGTACTTATAGTATATTGTAATTTTGTTTTATTAAACCGATTTCCTTTTTCTCTTCATAAAACATTTCAACTTACTCAGACTTTGTTACGAAATATATATGTTTAATTATTTAAATCCTAGTTTCTCATAACTGATTTTTTTCCAGGTGATTACATTGTTTCTTAGAAACAGTAAATTAAGGCCAACACCAGCCTTGTTTTCTTTGAAGACACATTCCAAACATGATAGAACACATTTGCAAATAAGATTTTTATAGCTGAATTACTAGTCTGAATATAATAAACTCATTTGTCAATAATTCATGGGACAAGCTGAAGGGAACAGATCCAGTAGTTTCTATTGTGTTTCATCCTTTTTTTCAACCATATCAATTAATAATGTATCATTTAAAGACATTGTATCAGGGAGGAATCATATACTAATCTTAGTTATGCTGTCACCCTTATCAAATATACTGTTTATAGCATAAATATTAAGTTTAAAGCATGGGGGTGTTGATTTATGTGTTCTTGCTATTACATTATAAATGTTGGTATGTAGTAGGTACAGTATGGGTAGTAGTATGGGTAGAATGCGGTTCCGAATACAGCCCCACTCCTTCTCTGGGCAAGCCACTCCCACAAACGATTCAAAACGCTGGCTTTGGTCGATGGAGTAACTGTCAATCATTTTTATGCAGCCAATCACTTTTCAGGATATTCTTGTCAATCATTTTTTTACCGCAGACAATTGCAGACGACCTGTCAGTCTTTTGAAGTGGACAATCGCCTTCTTCTTTTATAACAGGAGGGCGGGATTCACAAAGTTTTTTCATTCAAGGTTCATGTAGTTTAATACAGACAACAGCCTTTGCTAAGTTTTCTTTTTTGTATTTCCTGGTATGGATTAGACATGTCACTTAATTTCTGCATTGATATATATTGAAAGGTAATCTCAATTAAAGTAAATTATTAAGTGCTGTTAGTTTTGCGAATGGTTATAATGAAGCTAGTACAACCCCAATTCCGAAAAAGTTGGGACAGTATGGAAAATACTAATAAAAACAAAGAGGAGTGATTTGTAAATGTACTTTGATTTGTATTTAAACAAAAAACGTATAAAAACAAGGTATTTGATGTTTTACCTAATCAACTGCATAGTTTCTTGAAGGTAAACATTTATTTTGAAATTGATGCATGCAACACGTTCCAAAAAAGTAGGGACAGGGGCAATTTAGGACTAATAGTGATGTGACAGGTGAGGCAATTGTGTAATCATAGTACAAGGAGCCAGCAAAAAAGGCTTAGTCCTTAAACAGCAAGGATGGGCAGAGGCTCACCAATCTGCCAACATATTATTGGCGAATAATCCAACACTTTGAGAACAAAATTTCCCAAAGACAAATCGGTAGGATTTTGGGCATTTCACCTTCTACAGTGCACAATATAATTAAAAGATTCAAGGAATCCGGTCAAATCTTGATGCGTAAAGGGCAAGGCCAAAAACCACTTCTGAATGCACGTGATCTCCGATCCCTCAGACGTCACTGTCTTAAAAACCGTCATGAGTCTGTAATGGATATCCTGACATGGGCTCGGGAATACTTTGGTAAACCTTAATCAGTCAACACCATTCAGTCATCAGATTTGAAATGAGTGTATATTTTTAAAAATAAATTAAATTCACAAAGTCAAACATCAAATTATGTGTTAATAATGTGTTTTCAATATAGTACAGGGTGAATTGAATTTTCAAATGACTTTTTTTTTTTCTTTGCATTTTCCATACTGTTCCAACTTTTTCGGAATTGGGGTTGTAAATTGAAATATCTATTTGATTTTACAGTATGGTCCACTGAGCTTCCACTTGATTTGTATTTACTGCTGTTTTAATTGTTACGCAGTCTATAGCTGACTTCCGGCATATTATTACTTTGTTTTCTATTATTGCTGAATACTACTGACAAATGTGATTTCTGTCAGAACAAAACAGGTTTCATTGGACAGAATGTGTGAATGACAGATCCAGATTTTTAGATTAAATTGAGTGCAGTCATCTGTAGTGACCACTTTGAATGCAGCACATTTTTGAATACTTTGCTGTTGCTGAGTGCAATCAAAAGTCTGTCAAATTCCTATTTTTTGTCAATTCAGTATGTATGTTGGTGTATCTGTCCCATTATGCAAATGGCATGTTGGTTTCTGTAGAATTTCATATTTTTAGCTATCTATGTATATTTAATCCAAATACTTTTTACATAATCATATACCTAATAATGAATCTGTCCAAAACCAGGATACCAATGCCAGTTGCCGTGCCGTAGTAAGAAAACTAAAAATACATAATGATCAAGATTACTGCTTGTCCTGCTTACGACACAACTTCAAACGCATTGTACATGAGGTGAGGATTATTTATATATATTTGTTTTCCTGTGTGCAAGCTTGAGCTGCTCTTGGAATACAGCAGTGGCAACACAGACACCCTTGGTATAGGAAAGGTGAAGCTCAAACCCAAATAAATGTATTAAATATGGCATCAAAAAGTGTGCAAACCAAATTAAAATCTTACTCATAGACAGAAAACAATTGTAACATAATAATTGGAGAAGAATAAGAATCAAACAGTACATAGACTACATGTAGGCTATAAAGTATGTGTATTTGTTGGTTCAAATAAATTGGATATACACCTATGTCATTATTATAATCTATTTTTTGTTAGAGTTGGACCTAAACCTCCTTTAGATGTAGGGCTTAGAGTTGAAATAATGTCATAGTTTATATTTGGCTATGGTTAAGTTCTGATCTTACCATGGGCACATGAGAGACACAATGAATTGCTTCTATCAAATAGAAAATTAACACATTCTGGCCTTCTTAGCTTTCTCACCCCAGCTTGATTCTTTACTTTATGTAACAATATTACAGCATTTGCATATTTTTGGTTGTGTTTGTGTCATATTAATTATAGCTCTATTATAGTTAACCTTTACCTTGAAACATATACTTTGTAGAATTACCATAACTGCCCCTCATTATTAGGCAATAATTTATAATTAGCCAGTAGCTGATATGATGATTACAAAAATATTTTTTAGATCAAGCCAAGAAAGTGAAAAAACAGGTCAGGGAGGTAGGTCACCATGCATTTTGCAGTTCACTATTTATTATGAGCATAATGAGCTTTGTAATATTTTTGTGTATTTGGAAGATGTGTGTTTTTTTAATATTCTGTCTAGGTGTATTGAAAAGGTGAGCCACAAAATAATAAATAACAGTTGCAGTCTTTTCTTGTCAGCAAGAGCAGGCTAATAGCTATGTGTCAAGTGCAAATGAGAGACTACTCACAATTCCAGCTGGGGATTTATCCTTAGATCCTGTTCTGCAGCACTGAGGGTCACATAATTACAAGAAAGTTACCAAAACTCTTATTACTGCTGCCTGTTATGTGGGTGTGAAATAATTGCCACCCTACTGCAGGGCACGGGAGAATTACAATCAAAGGCATGCAAATGAGAGCATATGCATACATTAGCATTGTGTGTCTTCGTTGGTGAGTGAGATCATTCTTAAAGAAGCCTGTATTTTTGGGAGATAGACAAATCTAGGACATTAGCTGGCATTTAAAGTCAGCCATCCTTCAAATGTTTCTCAGAGGCCTCTTTTTATCCTTTCCAGTTAGTTATGCACTCAAATCAAATGCAGGCACACTGCATCATACATCTCATGGCTCTCTATCAGAGTAAGTCCCTTACTTATAATCTATTATTTATTCATTTGTTTAATATATTAATTTATTGAATGATTATAATGAAAACTTGCCTTTTAGATTCCCTCATTCAAGGTTTCTAATTAGCTAGCCGCAGCTTTGAATAACACAAGATGCAAAACAAAGGCTAGAATATAATCACAAACTATGGGGATACCTGTTTTTTAATTGTATGCATAACATGTTTTGCTGATTAATACAATGTGTTTATATTTAAAAAAATTATAATCAGAATGGCTCAGGGACAGTGAAAAGAATATTGAAACGGGGCTAAAGTAATACAAAGAGATTTTGGAAACGAGAATTTAAAAGTCTAAGATGTAACAATTTAATGCTTATGGAGATTAAAATTTTAAATTTAAATGTTTTAATTTTATATTTTATGTCACAGCTGAGGGGGCTCAGTGTGAAACACGTGACCAACTACGCCACCTCAATTGTTGAGCGAGAGAGGAACTTGCAACACCCTTCGAATTCTCTCCCTTGGCAGCTCGATTGGACCCCAAGACACAACAGCAGGAGGTAAGTAATAATAACAATATTTTATTTAAGCAGGTTTGATGTAACATGCACAGGGCACAAAGGCTGTGCAATACAAATGGCAATTACACACAATCAGGGAAGATAACTGCCAATAAATACACTAGCTAAAATCCGCCTTTAATATTTAGGGTGCATAAAAGACTAAAATATCCTAACCTAAAGAACATAAAGAAAAAATTATAAAAGGACCTAATAAAACATGCTATCTATCGATATAAAACTAATCTTCCCGTACTGTAAACATTCACACTAAGCAGCAACATATTCACGCCCCGCTCATGACACTTGAGTAAGTAAAGTAAGTAAAAATAGTAAGTTAAAGATAGACATCCCTCAAAACTGAAATGTCTCCATATAGCTGAGCCATAGTGTGAAAAGGTCTAAGAAAACTGATGACAAACAAATCATGTTTGCCTCATGGTATTGTTGCAATTGTACTCAGAAACTTAAAAAAGCTTGTTATGTTACTGATAACATTTCAACAAGGGATTAATTATAAAATCGCAATTTATAGGAACCAAAAGAAATAGCTGAAAACATCAGAATTGAAAACTGGTTTCTGGGCATAACCCATAACTCTAACTTCAAATAGCTAAATGCATCCACAAAAAGTACAATTCAATTGTTTTTTTTAATTTGTGTTTCCTTCTACAGTATGTCATACTGTATGTTAAAGTACACTGCCATACGTCATGCTGCATAAGCATAATATTTTAAGGTGATTTATGGTTGAGAGAACTGCGCTGTGTACATTTGGAGCCAAGAATTGTGCATATTGCATTAAGTAAATGCTTATTATAAAGTAATGCAACAGTGGGCTTGGTCTGTGATTCCAGCTATGGGGCACACAGTGTTCCCTTGTCAAAGAAGTGTGAGTTTCATTGTTTGCAAGAGTACACTATTGTTTAAACCTTTCCATAGAACAGTGACCATTTATTCAATTGGATCCATTTCACATGGAAAGTGACTGAGATGAGGTGTCATGCTATTGTGCCTGTGCAGTACACGTGTCATTCCACCCTACATTGTCACCTATCTGAGATATATCACAGTTAAATGGAGTTATTTTTCAGCACCACACTGTTGACACCGAACTACATATATCACTCAAACAGGGTGACTTGCCTGCTGTAAAGATTCTGAGTTCTAGTCTTGCTGACATCACATAATGATTGCTTAATTACATCCTGCTGTTAAACACAGATGAAGCAGACACTATTGTACTGGAATATCAGCACTAAATACATCATATAAATGTGTCACATCTTTCCCTAGGCAGCTTTTGTTTGGTATCTAAAGCTGAAATGAAAACAAAATGTAGGTGTCATTTTTGACCTATATAGCTTGTATTCAACATCCTTGAAGTGAGAAGTATTCTGTCCTGATCAAATACTGAAAAACTGCCCTAAACCTTTGTATCTTCCAGGACTGACTAAAGCAATGTCATGTCCATAAGTTGCTGTTTAACCTCTTTCTCCCAGGATGCAGATAAAGAACACAAGAAGGAGAGTGTTCAGCTTTGGAGCTCTAGAATTATGGGACAATTTGCATCGATCTGTTAGTTAAATTCCCTGTTGCAGTCTAACTAGATTAAAAATCTATTTTTATATCCTGGCCTACTCATCTTGAAATTGGAATGTGATATTGTGCTAATAATGTAGTGTAATGTAATACTATTCATAACTTTTTGCTTTTTATTATACCTTTTTTGCATGTGTATTTTATTATGTTTATACCTTTAAGAGTTATTGGTACATTTCTTATTTATATATATATTGTTCAGTAATTGCAGTTCCTTGCAGCATTTTTGCTCCAAACTAGTGTCTCGCTCAATGTTCTGAAAATTCTAATACAAGAATTATATTAGACCTCAGAGGACGGTGGAAAATGAAACATATTCAGTCACATTTGCTGCAACCATAATATATGTAAGTAAAGACAAATCTATGGAAGGATCCAATATTATCCAGCAGGACAACTGAATACATCTTAGTCATCAGCCACTTGTGCTCCAGACTCTACTGATCTATAAATGTCTGTCTCTGGTTAACCCTTTAGTGGATGTCTGAGGTGCAGTATCTGCCAACAAGACCTTTTATTGGTCTTTAGGGTGCAGTGTGATTTCATTCAACCAGAATGAAGGAAAAGCATCTGTGAGTCTCACCTACAAGTGGGTGAACACCTCTGGCTCTGGCTTCCATTGTAATGTACATTTTCAATGGATATTGTATCAATTTACTACATACATGTTTTAGTTATTTTTAATTATCCAAACAAAATGGAGTTGATGCAAATAATATACCTTTTGTGATACAGATCTTTCTCATTGGCAATGCTTCTTTGGCACTTTTTACTGTAGGCCGCAGGACTAATATTTACTGAGAGTTCAAAGCCAATCATACAGCTTCTATTGATTGGTATGAGGAGCAGTCTTCCTTAACAGAATCATTCCAAGAAATGGTTGTAACTTGGCTTGAAAAGTAATTTGTTAGCCACAAGCAAGGTCTGCGTGGATGAAGGGGGGTTTCTATCCATCAGGTTGGGTACCTAGGAAAAGTGCCCTATCAGTTTTGCTCCACTGGTTCATTTATGTAACTACAGTACATACACACATATAAATCCCATCTGCTAGCTTGTCTATCAAACTTTATGGGCCCTTGATTTCAAGGTTCTCCCCATTTACAGGCTAAAATGCCAGTTGCTGAAGCCTAACGCCTCAGTTTATATCTACATACTTCTAATGTGTCTGTAGTGAGCTCTGGCAGCAGATCCTACACTTCTTTTATATGTTGCAACCTGTCATGGTTAGTAGACATCAACTCACCTCCCTATTTACTTAATTTTCATCCAACATATCGTCATTCAACAGCAAGTATTAACATTTCTATATATTAACAGAGAATGTGCTTTTTATAGTAATATTACCCCTCGCCTGTCAGTGTCTAGTCTAATGACATGAAATCAATCCATTTCAATTAATCACACTTAACTATTTGATGTGGGCTTATTGCTGTGCCTTTTTCATGTTAGTGTTTAATGAGATTTCTAAATCTGTATCAACTCGGATAAGATTACAGCAGCCATTTCATGATGACGGCTTCCTGATTGTCAGTTTCACAATGCGGCACATACCAGATTCGCTTTGGTCTAGGAAGCCTAGGAAAGCCTAGGAAACTTTGGCCATGTTCCAAACGTCTAGTTCTGCTATAGGTTATGTCAGTGGGTTACTGATATTAGAACTTCCATTTTGTATTCACTGAGGTGTTTTTATCTGTTAGATGATTGTTTTGTTATGTTTTTGTTTTGTCTTTCAAATGTACTTCTCGCCTTTGTACTAGTATTAGTCTTGTGCTGATCTGGATCTGGAGAGACAGTATCTGCCTTCAAATGAGTTGCCGCTTAGTTGAAGAATCCTACTGAAGACCTAACATTAAGGTAATTCTCCTTCACCATAGCATAGGGTTTGCGACTGTAAGCATGAGGATATGCCTGAAGTACCTATTGTACTGAATTCTCAGCTTTTTCCTTGACTGTCTGCCAGCCAAAGGTATGAACTGCTAAGAGCTTTACTCAGCCATGACTGTGTTGGGAAAATCCTCAGCACAAAACAATTTAGCCCCACTTATGTAATCGCTCTCTGGTGTTCAATCATCATGTGCATGAGCCGATGACTTTGATGTCACTCTTGAATTCTCGAGTGGAGATATTCTGAATGCATGAAGATGCATCTGATATGGCAGATTGATTTAGCCATTTAAATAAACAGCCCAATTATTCCTGTGTTTTATTTTGTTCTTGCACAGCTTTGCATTGTCTTAATGGATAGAGGACACTTTAAACTTGAATGATTTTATTATTGTTAATCTTTAAACAGTGGACACTGTATGATTTTCACTTGCTGTGGTGAGATAATAATGCCAAACTGTAATGTTAGGTCACTCCTGAAAATCAGGCAATTTCCTGTATTTCTGCAATAAAGTAATTTATAAGATCGCATCTTAATGTGGATATAATTGTGTATAAGTAATGCTGAAAATCATGATCTCTGTATTCTAAATCTGAAATGCATAACTCTATGATTATTTTGATATTGTTAATCTGAGCTGAGTTAATCTGGAGTGAAGCTCACTCCAATATTTAAATTTTTCAGTACTATACTAGCTGAAATAACGGTAGGTTGCGAATGCAACCCCGCTTATCTAAAAAAGGAAGCACTGTCCAAGGGGGAGGGGTTTCTGCGCACTTCCGTAGGAACCCGATTGAAAACATCACTATCAAAGCTGCCATTGGCCCCTGCGCTCGTCACTCAGAACAGGTCCCTTCCCCCTTCCTGTTCCATAAAATGTGACGTCTGCACAGGTTCGTCCTCTCTTGCCGGGAGTTAGGAGTCCCGTGTGATCTTGCAACCCCTGGGCAGTGCTTCCTTTTTCAGATAACCTGGGTTGCATATCCCACCTATCGTTATCTTTCAAGTTGGAAGCACTGCCCAAGGGTTGGGGTCACTGTATAACAAAACCGTCGCAAGGGAGGAGGCAGCGAGCTGATAAGGGAGCCTGCCCCGAGGTGTACCACTAGGGGACCTTGGCAACACGACTCCAGACAGTAATCTCAGGGGCCCCGTAGGGCTGCACCTGAGCCGCCCAGGAGCAATGGCCACAGTCACGCTCTTACCGGGAACTGTCTAGAATCAGGCGGGGCTACAGAGGTTAACTCTTACGCCCTCTGCTTACAATAGCAAGGCCGGCTGCTCTACTAGTGCAGCTACGAGCGAGGCCGTAATCTACTTTACACAATATTTGTGCAAGCAATCAAGCAACTTGTGCGACGTCCGTGCATTATCATGGCAGTTGACCCCTGATCCAACAGGAGCGGGGACACGGACCCACTGAAACACAACATAATACACAGCCAGCTAGTCAACAGAGTAGCTGAGCTAAAAACAACAATATGTATAGCGTGGCTGCAGGAACATTCATGCTGCCTTCGCACAGCACAGGAGCATCCTACTCAACTGAACAATACAGAGTGGAGAGCTCCACTGTGTTGACAACTTAAAATGTCGTACAAACAAACCATATACACCACGGAGCAAAGGAACCAACTCATGTGCCACCCGCAGGAACACAGGAGCAGTTGACGCCTGCTGATAAGACCAGCTAACGCAGGGCAACATTAGCTCTATTGTGCTGACAAATTAACTATGTACACAGCGGAACACGGAACCACTGAGGACAGCAGCCGTGGTCTCTTGCTCTATGGCACACAGCCAAAGCGGGTCACAGACCTGCTGACCAAGGAACTATGTACACAGCGAGGCAGCGAACAACTTGTGCGCCATCAGCTGGGAGCAGTGGCAGTGAACTCCATTCTACACAGGCTAGAGTGGAGCTACAGTCCTGCTGTTTACACATGTTATATATACATAGTGGGGTACAGGCCAGACGCCTGCACCACCGCAACACATTTCTGTAATAAACTAAGTATACACAGGGCGGCCTCGTAAGGCAACATACCTGGAGGCCGCTTGACAGACCCTGGAACACATTGACAGGCTGTCAGCAAGTCTAGGAGCAGCTCGCGTGGATGCTCAACTGGAAGGCATAGTCCGGTGGAAGGGAAGACATGGTTCAAATAGCTCCATCAGGATGCGCTTAACAGGTGCAATTGTAAAATACAATACAATACAATGACCTTTGTTTCACGTTGTTGAAATGCAGTCTGTGGCAAATGCACTGCAGTGTTGAAAAGTGCGTTCCTGCATTGATGTATGCAGCTGTATACAGACAGTCAAACCCATTTCAAAGCACTTTCACGTTGCATAAGATGTTATATTTTAATTTTATGCTTTTTTTGATCAGAGCTTTATATCTGTCATCAAGGGAATCACTCACACGGCTAGGAACACAAACAGTGATACATGTTTGTTTATCGCACTTCCGGTGTTCTGACAAACAAACTACTTGTCAAAATGAGCTTCCTAATGAAAGTGTGCATGCGCAATGAACAATTTCAAAACAAACCCATAAATCATCTTGATTGGGCAGGTCAATTTGTCAGGTTAATCTGTCCATTTGAGCTGCCTGTCAGGATGTGCTGCTTTCTGAAATCACGCCTGCGTAGTGACCCCATACACGCCCATAAAAGCTCCCATTGACGGTAAGTTTTCAATATAACAGACTTCCTTATATAACTTAATTAACTTATGAATATCCTTAAAGTATTGCTTTCTTTAATCACTTTAGAATTTCAGATATTTGGCTGGTTTACAGTGGATAGGAACATAACTTGCATTTGCTTTTAATTTACAGAAATCAATGGACTTTTGGGTACTTTGTGGTAATTAATAGAACCCGATTCATTCAAAATCTAAAAATGCATAATAAAAATAGGCATAGACACTAGAGACCTCAAGCTTCTCTGTGTAGCCTTTGATTGCTGTACTTTTGACCTGGCCAGCTAAAATACATGTTCTATAAAACACAGGTCGACATGGAAGGTAGATACGATAAAGTATTCAGATACCTTTCATTCTCTGGCTATCCAGAAGAATACAGAAAGGCACAAAAGCAATCTTTATGCTTCAAAATTCACCATTTCAAGTAAGTAATTAAAAAAATAATGACAGTTGCACAATTAAGTATATCACAACCAAATGCAGAATTCTGGTCAATACTGCAATCTACAGTGATGGAAAAAAGCATTTGATCCCCTGCTGATTTTGTACGTTTGCCCATTGACAAAGAAATGATCAGTCTATAATTTTAATGGTAGGTGTATTTTCACAGTGAGAGACAGAATAACAACAAAAAAATCCAGAAAAACGCATTTCAAAAAAGTTATAAATTGATTTGCATGTTAATGAGGGAAATAAGTATTTGATCCCCTATCAATCAGCAAGATTTCTGGCTCCCAGGTGTCTTTTATACAGGTAACGAGCTGAGATTAAGAGCACTCTCTTAAAGGGAGTGCTCCTAATCTCAGCTCATTACCTGTATAAAAGACACCTGTCCACAGAAGCAATCAATCAATCAATCAGATTCCAAACTCTCCACCATGGCCAAGACCAAAGAGCTGTCCAAGGATGTCAGGGACAAGATTGTAGACCTACACAAGGCTGGAATGGGCTACAAGACCATCGCCAAGCAGCTTGGTGAGAAGGTGACAACAGTTGGTGCGATTATTCGCAAAAGGAAGAACACAAAATAACTGTCAGTCTCCCTCGCTCTGGGGCTCCATGCAAGATCTCACCTCGTGGAGTTTCAATGATCACGAGAACGGTGAGGAATCAGCCCAGAACTACACGGGAGGATCTTGTTAATGATCTCAAGGCAGCTGGGACCATAGTCACCAAGAAAACAATTGGTAACACACTACGCCGTAAAGGACTGAAATCCTGCAGCGCCCGCAAGGTCCCCCTGCTCAAGAAAGCACATGTACAGGCCCGTCTGAAGTTTGCCAATGAACATCTGAATGATTCAGAGGAGAACTGGGTGAAAGTGTTGTGGTCAGATGAGACCAAAATCGAGCTCTTTGGCATCAACTTAACTCGCCGTGTTTGGAGGAGGAGGAATGACCCCAAGAACACCATCCCCACCGTCAAACATGGAGGTGGAAACATTATGCTTTGGGGGTGTTTATCTGCTAAGGGGACAGGACAACTGCACCGCATCAAAGGGACGATGGACGGGGCCATGTACCGTCAAATCTTGGGTGAGAACCTCCTTCCCTCAGCCAGGGCATTGAAAATGGGTCGTGGATGGGTATTCCAGCATGACAATGACCCAAAACACACAGCCAAGGCAACAAAGGAGTGGCTCAAGAAGAAGCACATTAAGGTCCTGGAGTGGCCTAGCCTGTCTCCAGACCTTAATCCCATAGAAAATCTGTGGAGGGAGCTGAAGGTTCGAGTTGCCAAACGCCAGCCTCGAAACCTTAATGACTTGGAGAGGATCTGCAACGAGGAGTGGGACAAAATCCCTCCTGAGATGTGTGCAAACCTGGTGGCCAACTACAAGAAACGTCTGACCTCTGTGATTGCCAACGAGGGCTTTGCCACCAAGTACTAAGTCGAAGGGGTCAAATACTTATTTCCCTCATTAACATGCAAATCAATGTATAACTTTTTTGAAATGCGTTTTTCTGGATTTTTTTGTTGTTATTCTGTCTCTCACTGTTAAAATACAACTACCATTAAAATTATAGACTGATCATTTCTTTGTCAGTGGGCAAACATACAAAATCAGCAGGGGATCAAATACTTTTTTCCCTCACTGTATATATATATAGATTTTGTACTGAATATTACATGTTTTATGCTGTACGGAGCTGAGATATTCTTTAAAGTTACTCTTTAAAGCACTGAATGATATCTCAGTGAGGGCTGGCAGGTGGGATTATGTATAATCCTTTCTATCTTTAGCCATGTTAATGAGACTTCTTAATCCAGACCAGTCCACAGTAATAAGGAGCTAGAATTAAGAAGATGTGATATTTTCTTTGTTCCACTTTAGAGTTTTGGTTTTGGGGCTTTGATCACTAGTTGGTGCAGGGAAATCTTCTTGAGCAAACATCTATTATTAAACACTGCAGAACTAGGTCAAATTCAGTTTGGTTGCAGCAAAGATGAACTGTGTCCTAACAGTTTTTCACACATCTTTCACCATGTGATACATGACACAAATATGTGAAACAGCTGTGATATACAAATAAGAATCTACCTGAATATAAATAAAGCTGAAGCAGAAAGGATGGGAGAGCACTTACACAACATTCAAATGATACTTTTATGTACTAGCAAGGGTATATTCTGGGTCATGGAAATGTTTATATATTTATGTATTTACTTATTTACCTATTTGTAACATTTTACTCAGATCAGCCTGTTTTTCTTGGGGAGTACTCATCAAATAATGCAATCTTTGTAAATTAAATGGAACCCCTCCTATTTACTGGTACTTGTACATTCTCAGCATGTAAGCCATATGCTAAGTAATATAAATCTTACAACACACTGTACAGACAAGGCACAGGAATTATATATATACAGTAAGTTCACAATAAAATAGAGTGCTGTCTGTTTAAAATAATAATAATAATAATAATAATAATAATAATAATAATAATAATAATAATAATGTGCTGAAGGTGTACCTTGATTAGGTAGTTTACCGGCATGAAAATGTAGTTGCATGCAGTATCCTCATTAGTTGGTCTATCAGCTGGTCAGACACCTAGGGGACACTTACAGGCCTGTAAAAGGCCAGGGTTAGAAGTCTTTGAGTTATATTTTTCAGTTAGTGGTTTAAGTTTTTGTCTTGGTTTAATATTAGTTATGCTAGTATTAACTTTGTTTGCTTCTTTTATGTGCTTGTTCCTTTGGTTTCTTAAAGGAAGTCCTTCCTCCCACCAAAATATGCATCTCTGAGCCGTCCCTGAATTAAAATATTCTTAACGTCAAAAAACAGAAATTATCATTTTGACAAAAAATATTCAGTTGTTAAGAAAACAAACAAAAAACAAACTCACAATATTTAACATTTAAAAGTCAGCAAAGTGTGTAATAAATTTGCTAACATTAAGAATACAATCTGATTACACAATTATTGTAATTGTTTAACTAAGTGTAAGGCAAATGGAAGAAATGGTAGTCATACCATTCATAGTCAAAATTCATATAATTGTCCTTTAAAATGATTAATTACTGCAATTTAATTTAACTACCAGTAATGTTCACAAGGTGGACAGTTTAAAGCAGTAATATGCATGCATAGTTAACAATGATCATTCTTAAAGTCTTTAGCTTTGGAGGAAAAGCAATATCACTGTGCATTACTGCAGTTACTGCATGTCAAAGGAGTGGAATGTTTTGTACTTTAAAAGGGACATGAAATTAAATGTTCACTGCAAGAATTAGGACACACAGTACATCATGGAAACAGATCCAACTTCCTGAAGGTATCCTTCTGTGTGAACAGTGAATAAAGCTAAGGGCTAACATGAAATGGGAAATTTGGCGCACAGCAATAAAATACTGTAAAATTAATCTAGATTAAAATATTTAAATATATGTGTATGTAACACAAATAATATATAACCCCTACAAAAGCCCTGCAACCATGTCCTTTATTTTAAATTATATACACATATATTGGTGTGTGTGCGTGTGTGTGCGTGTGTGTGTGTGTGTGTACTTTTGTAATTGAAAGATGAAATTAAGTGGCATCCATTCAGGGGGTAGTAAGTAGTAAGTTGCAGCTAAAGAATACCAGATGTATTCTGTTCATCTTGCTTGTCTTTATTGGCTAAGCTGCCCACTAAAGTTCAGTGAAGCCAGTCACTAGAAAAGCACAGTACTGAAGCATCAAGATAATGCTTTCACATATTTGAATTATTATTTAAATCTGTGTGAGGATATTATTTCTCTCAGCTATCAGTATTCATTTTGTTAAATTACAACAGATTTTTTTTAGCTTCTTAGTTGCCAAGGGAACCCACACAGATGGGCTTAGCGTGTGAAGGCCTGTATCCCCAGCACATAACAGAAGTGGTCAAAGTGCAAACTGGGCAACTGTTACTGTGTGAGGTACCTACTTTGAGATATGGTTATACATAAAAAACGAAAAAAAACCTTTGCAACATCTTTGAACAGGCAATATTTAGCTTTGGCCAAACCTTTTACCCTTTTGTAAATTAATTATGGTTATTTTATAACATTTCAATGTATTTCTGCTTTTAATGAAAAGCTTTTCCTATTAAGGTCAGTTACTTGTTCTTTTTGTAATGCACTGAGCTGGGCTCATGGTAAGAATTAGTAACAAAGAAAAAGGAAATGGGGACAGCAGCACTAATGCCTGATTCTCAATAATTCATTTCTGAGGAGAATTTCAGCTCAGCAGGAGACTTACATCTTTGTGGAAAGCATATTTTCTAAGGAACAAACATTTATAAAAAGGAAGGATCTCACTAGATTCCAGAGGGGAGAATCAGAGATTATCAATTACTTCACATGTGCCTACCTATTGTTTTATTACTCCAGGGTTTTTAGTCCCTCTCATTTTGTAAAAAAAACAACAACTTTTACTCCAAAAAAAAAAAAAGAACATATTGCGATTACCTAATTTCATTGTGTGGTTCATTCCCACATGCAAATGCACATCGTGATTTCAAGTTATACTTGTGTATATAACTAATGCATAGCATGGCCAGCAGCATAGCTATTGGGATGATGTTAATTGTTATCCGTTCACATTTTGTGAATATATCTTTTTCTCCGTTTACACTGACAAAGTCCAATTCATTTCCAAGAACTGAGGAGAATGTGGTTTGAAAAATAACCAATAGTAGGGTGTGTTTTAAGATAGTTATAATGTTGGTGACTGTTCCTTGGAAATGTACTGGTCAGTATATATGCTAAAAGCAAATTCTTCAAAGTCAACCTACATCAGTCTTCAGTTATTAACTATTTAGTAAATGTAATGTTATGTGTTTGTTTTATTAGAGAACTTGCAATGTTATGTGTATATGAACCATGGTATTTGCACTTTGTATTGCACTTATGTTGCAAGTCGGCCTGGATAAGGGCGTCTGCCAAGAAATAAAAATAATAATAATAATAATAATAATATTTAAACTTTGGAATGCATGGTCTTTCTTCTCAGACCACACAAATTCTGATATGTTCTTAGGAAGCTACTGTAACTTTGTAACACAGACATTATGTTCTGATACACAACAAACAAGAATATTTTCATTAATATTCAGATAGAGCTGAATTCTTGTTTTTAAACGATGAATTCAATTAACATAGCTGTTTAAATAGCATTATAGCTACCTTTCAATTTGAACAGCATGCAGTATTTCGAACACATTTTAGATGTCACCTCTTCACACCAGGAGGTCCAGCTGTTGTCATTTGAAAATAATAATCATTAATATATGTATATATAATCAAAGTCTAAAATGTTGGAATCATTTAAAAAGAGATCTTTGTTATTCTAAAGCACATTCTAATGTGCTTGTTAGCTACTAGGTCCTTCATTCACATTTTGTGGTCAACCAGTTCAGTTCTAATTGGAACAAAAATATATTTGTAATTCCTGCATAACACACACTGATCCAATACATGTGTAAGATTTTTGAAATTGTCACATAGCACTGCAAAAGCAGAGACATTAGAAGAATGACCACAACACATATAAAAAGGTACATATTAATGTGATTGAGCAACTAATGTGAAGCTTTATCTCACAGGTTTTATTGAGTGAAATGAAAGGACCTAGTATTTGGAACAGTGTGTTGCAGATTGTTGCAGATTGTGTACAGTACGTCTTATGAATATAAATATGTAGGAATTATGAAAATACATAAACACAATAATTGCACATCAATACAATACTAGAATGTGATGTTTATTGATTTAAAAAAATAAAAAAGCTAGGCAAAATGTTTCCATTTATTTAAGGATTTGTCCTTAATGGGAGGCAATAAAAGACCAAGGTTTTAAGCTTTAAGCAAAGGGAAATACTACAAATTACTATGGATCAAATAGCAGTCAATTATATTTTCATGTAATATAATCTTTCATCTCATAAGCACCCATTAGCAGAGCCCCTTATTGTAAATGTAAGAATTACTTGATACATAATTCATTTTTTTTAATAGAAACAACCTCTTAATTTTGGATGACAAGCACATTTCAAAACCAGCCAGTACTCGCCTCGCTACAGGTTCTAACAAAGCAACACTGCTTATTGCAGTGCCCAGATAAAGTTTCTGAAGACATGACAGGTTAGATGTCGATTAACATGAGAAGAGCTTCAACTGAAGGTGATTTCTGCTGCAAACACTACAGTCTGAAATTCTCCTATCCTAATGTATTTCTATGTTTTAAAAATAACCTGCTCAACAATTCTTCATGTATGTTGCATTTATTGATTTACTTAAATATATCTGTTTTAATACATAGCCTGTTTACTGCACACAGATTATTTAAAAATGCTGATACTCCAGATCATTTTGTTTTATTTATTTACATACAAAGCAGGGGGGGAAAAGTGTATTTAAAATTAACTTTGTTTTCACATTTTTATTTTTATTTATTGGATGGATGGATGGATGGATGGATGGATGGAATTAACTGGACCTGTCAGGATGATATATCCCAAAAGATGCATTTGTAAATTAGATATATTCCTTTAGTGTGGCACATTCCTTAGATAGTTTGACTGGTTTCTGATTTTACCAATAATTACAATTGAAACATAAAATATCATTGAGGTCACCAGATAATCAATAATGGGTTGAATTATTCAGCAACATTACAGATAACTAATGAGTGACATTGGAATAATCAATATTTAGACCCAGCATTTTGCCAGATGTCACGTTAATTGCAGACCACAGATAGCAGTGGTTTAGCAAAATACGGAAGCAATTACTGTGATTTATATGGAGTAACTTCCATTTGGAAATGCTGCATTTCATTGCTGTGTTTCACAATACAGCATTATAGAACACCTACACTGAATAAACATGTTTAGTCTGTTAAACATTTAAACCTATAAAATATAGAATGAGTAAATTCAGATTAGTTAAAATAGAGTGGTGGTGTAAGGAGAGTTGAGAGTTGACAAGAGATGACAAGATTCTGTGACATATACTGTATAAGACAGTACTAAAACTTGAGATTAATGTCCCCCCAATTGGACCTTTGATTTCAAACTATAATTGGAGCAGCTTTGCCTGGGCTGCAGCATTGAAAGCCAGCGCCGTTTTCTCTTACTTTCATTACTATGCAAAACACAGGTTAATGTGGAAGGTATTTACAGCAAATAACAATATCTTCTTGACCATGTAAAGGATTTTTAAATAAAAAAATATGAAACAAAATACAATTATAATAATATAACTGTAACAATTTCCAGTTTAACCTATAGGCTATATTCGGAACAAATTTTATTTTTTTAAAACATATATAATGTAATATGTACAATATGGCTCAGAGCTACTATGCAAATTCTTTTCTTCCACAAAATTCATTTTTTATACTACAAAAATAGAAGTTGGTGATAATATTACTCTATATTCATAAATATAAAGCAATGGTCTTTAATAAAATACTTCAGTTAAATCCCTCAGTTGCTTTTACATATTAATATTTTAATGTAATGTCCAAGTTTAGCAACTGAGCAAAGAATAATTTATATTTTTTCATGATAGAAAGAAGTAGCTGAAAAAAATGGCTAATTTCAAATTCTGGGAATATAACTAAATCATAGACCATATTTATTTACAAAGATTAAGTTTGTATATATTGTCTCAAGTATACAGTTCAATGGGTAGTTGGTAAACAAGTAGCATATTTTGCAATATTCAAGTATTTTTGCTCAAGGATTTGAAATCCTCAGAAATGGTTGTTGGATAACACTCAGAACCAGGAAAAACATTTCTAGCAATGTTAAAGGTGAACATAAGTCTTGCCTTTTCAGATCATCTCTTGAACTCAGTGAGTGAAGTCCTTCAACTAGCTTTTAGTAAAGCTGCTTTTTAGATTGCGGTCCATCTTTGTTTTAAGCTATGCTGCTTTATTGTGCCAGAAACAAGGCAGCCAGAAACCAGTTTTAGCAGGTCTGTTATCTCTGTTTTGGAATATCTCTCCTGCAGATATTCCTGTGTGCTGAAGAACATGAAGTGACCTTGACTGCAGTTTCCGTAGCAGATATGTTGGCTAGTATTAATGAGGAAGCAAGTTTTTGGGGGGCAGTTTGAGAAAGTGAATGACAAGATAACACTGTAAATTCATAAAAGTTAGTAGCTGCAGCTGAGAACAGAATCAATAAATAAAGCAGGACGCTGGAGGGATAGCAAAATTATTTCTGAAGAGTGCTGATGAGGAACAATCCCCCTGCCACACCCTCATGCTCCAGCAGGAAGGATAATTGTATGCATGTTTCTTTTTTCTATGTAAAGTTCATGAGACTGCTCAAACTTTTGGATATGCAAGATCTTGTCTTACTCTTGGATTCTGTATACCATAAATAAAAAATACAAAAAACATTTAGGTTAATGTAAACACACATGCCTGCTTAGAGGGCAGAGCTTCTCTCTTACCAGACTTATTTTAAAGCATGTCATGTATAATAAATACCCCAAATGCATTATATATAAATATCACATGTATGCTTGTTTGCTGTTTATAATCGCTGAAGCCACTGTTAAGTGGCTCTGTAGCAAAATTACATTTTTAATATACCATAGATTGCACAAAGTTGAAGACATCAGAGGAACAGTTTCAAAAATATGCAATTTTTTTGGTTCAGATAAAAATAAAAATACAAGTTTTAATGTCAATATACGTTATGCTTTTATATTAGCACTAAAGAATCATCTGAGAATACTGTAACACTTTCAACCATTTTATCATATTTCATCTGAAAATGCAAAATTGTCTGCAAGATTTAAAACAGATGTATGTAGGTTACATGCACATAATAGTGGCAGTACTGTGGGGCAATATGGAGGACCTTGCCCACCTTGAGAAGATATAATGGTCTCGTAAAAAGAAACCACACACAGCATTACAATAACATACACATATAATTTCTATTTATTTTGTTTCCTTTGGTTATTATTATTTTTATTTTTTTTGTACATCAGTTCATTATATCAGTGAAGACAAATATTGACAGGTAAGGTAGCCTTCCTCTGCTCTCTGTACTGATACGTTTTAGGGGTTGATAAACTAACAAAAGAAGTCACTTCTTGCAGTAAAGCATTCACTCTGATCAACAGCATTTCTACCCTGCTGACAGCCTTCAATCCTAATCTCTAGACAACAACAGGCATCCAGACCCTTTCCATCCCAGCAACAGACAGTACAAGATGGGGAGCAACATCATAATCACACCATCATATTGCATCTGAAGGAAAAACACACAGACAGACAGTAGCTTATTGCTTTAAGTTACTGTCCTGATCATTATACAGAGTAAAATAGGTCCTCACAACAATGGAGTGTCACTCCTTTTCATTCTTTCAGCAAATCTGTCTGTTCATCTGTGAAATCATACAGCATGTAAATTATTCAAACAGACCTTTTCTACTCAATGATGCATGAGATATTTGATAAATGGCATATTATTTAAAATCCAGTGATTAGCCATTTAAGAGATACAGAATAGCCACCTAACCATTTACTTAACTCAAAACCTCTGTACTATTCAAAAATCAATCATCATCAAGTATTTCTATATAATGTGGATTATGTGTTATTATGCAAGTATGATAGAAAAAAAAAACAGCATTTGTACTAAAGAAAAAAAACATTTATATGCAAAACTTGAAATTATGGTCCTTCCATTTTTAGACACAGTTTAAATTATACTGCTTGTAAAATTGTAAAATATTAAGCCCTGCAGCATTCATGGTTTTGATAACTTTATACTCATTTTTAAGAGAGACACTTAGTGAAGCTGACTTTAAGTGAAAGTACCATGTAATACCTGGTAAGATTGCAATGAAGGTGAATGGGATGTGACAAGATGTCATGGCCATTGAAAGGTGGTAGACCATGATTATTCTGTCAGTATGCCACCAAAAAAAACCTTAACAACATAGCATTTTAAATATTTTGGTTTTTATTTTACATTTTCAAAATTTCAGTTCAACTTTCGAAAGTCTCATGCAATACATAAACAAAAATTATCAAACGCCCATCAGCCTTTTCATACTGGACATTTGCTTAGTAGATTTACATGAGTAATAGCAAAGGGGATAAAGTATGTGTGAATGAGCTGCATTTTTAGGTTCGAGGTGTACAGCTTTGGATTGAATCTTATAACATTCACATGCACTTAAGGAAAATGATTCCATATGAACTTAATGTTGCTCAGTTACTCTACAGAGAGCAGATGTTAGTTTTGAATTCACCTAACAAAACAGCCAGCTGTCTTTAAAACCTGCTCCGAAAACTCATAGTACATTATTGAGAAGGTCGAGGATGCATCTCCAAAATGCATATGGTCAAGAAGCAAAATCAACAGATGGTCTCCTACCCAAAAGACAAGTTTTTGTATCCATTTGGGTTTCAGCCTATCATTTCCAATTCAGAAAATAAACAACCTAGTTTTCTCTAAACGGTAAGGAAATTCTGCTGCAAGCTTTATGATTTAAAACTTTGTCTGGTGATACATATACATGTAGATGAGCTCTAGGGAGCAGGTGGAAATTCATTATTATTCATTTATTTCATTTTGTCAAAATGCAGGAGAGGATATGTTTTGCTGACATTTTACTGAACACTTTTTATCTGAAAATATTCTTCCTTCCTACCAATCAATGCTATTCTGGACATTTTGTCACAAAGCTTATCAGTCTATCACTGTCTGTATAAATACAAATTCTCCAAATAATCCAAATAATTTCCTGGAAGGCAGAAAAAACGCTAAAGTCTTGGACTTTTTAAATATCAAGTCTGTCCTCCGATTTTGTGTCATTCTTGTTACCAGTTCTCTGTTAACTGTGGTAGATACACGATTAACATTCCTTGAAGTTTCCCTTTAAAGAATACTTTTCCTAGCGTTGTTCAACAGATTCTATTTTATCTTCTTTTAACATCGGTGAATCACTAACAAATATAGTTAAATGTTTGGAAAAGTATTGCAATTGTACACATAGTTTTAGGCTCAGCATGTACTGCATATATTGATTATAATTTACTGTCCCTTGCTGTGTTTGAGGTGGTATATTTCTGTATCCACAGCACGACATGTGATGTAATTTAACCAGCACCATTAGTAAGGTCAAGAGGTTGTTGGTATCACACCACAATTTCCACTCTTAGTTGTATAGAACATCTTTTCATCCCTACATGTTGTCATTTATGGCAGTAGAGGATATTCAGGGCAACTGCTCAAGCTGTTCTTTTTTTTTTGTATAGCATATTAATTCTATTATAATTGCATGACATTTCATGAACAAAGTAAACGTTATTACCACATTGTTGTTCTTTAGAAGAAATATATATTTCATCTGATCAGGAACCTTAGAAATTATCAAGCAGAGGACAAATTAGAACCAGGGAATCGATTTAGTATACTTCATGACCAACAGGAAGATATTGATGGATCATAAATGTGTGACAAAATCATGAGTGGAAACTGCAAGAAAATGTGGAGGACAACAAGACAAAAAGATCTCTCAAGAAACAGGAGAACATCTTAAGAAAAGAAGAGACCTCGAATCAAACGTTGTTTAAATTGAACTGTGCAAAACTGTAAGGAGACATATTACTGAAGATATCAGAAAGCTTAACAAGATGTAGCATGTGCAGGTCGGACCCCACTGTCTCAGCGCTCCGTAACACACAACCAGCCTGTGACAATTAACGTAATGAAACAAAACATTGAAAATAGGAACCTCAAAAATGCAAAACAACATCTCTGAATAGGAAAGAGTTAAATTATTGCCCAGAAAAATGATGATGGCGCAAAAATAAAAACAGAGATGAGATAATCAAGAGGAACTGTACAGGAAATCTAAACAGTAGTGTTGACAGGAGTGAATAAGAAGAAGAGGTCTCAACGAATACAAGTAAAATACCAGATGTGATTCATATTGAGCGGCACAGGGGTTCCTGAGACAGTCGGCGGCCCAAGGAGTGGATCTGCCCCTGTTTTAGTATATATCGTTATGTGTGTGCCACGAGGTGTGTGGAAATTAAATCAACTCCTTTGTTTAATAAAAGTGTGTGTAAGAGAGACCCATCTGAAATTCATTAAACCCCACACATTTTTTTTTTCCTGTGGCAGCCTCCGTTTCTGCTTGCATACACAATAATTATGTTTTTTTTGGTTTTGTTTTTACATATATGATCAATGATTGCCCTGGATATATATATATATATCTTACAGTCATACTCATGGGCACCCTTAAGACCACAAAATGATTCACATTATTATTTTTTTTTAATAAACCATCATATCGAATTATATAATCATACAAAATTCTATATCTAATGCATTGCCTTATGCAAATTAAAGCAGTTTAGTCATTGATATGTTTCCAGTAACAGAACTGGAGCCCCTAGGTTGCTCTGAGATACAGTCAATGTAAGTTACCTGTGGTTTGTTCAGTGGGACTCAAAGCCCACACAGAACATCAGTGGTTTTGTTGTGGGAATTAAGTCAAAGGAAAACTATTTTGAAGGTGAAAGGTGCCTTTGATTTTCAAAATACATCATGTATGGAATACATTTTATACTCAGTTTAAGTTTGTGTTTGAGTATGAGTTTCAATTTATTTCTCGCTGTCATAGACTGAAATATGTAATTAAGATAGTAATTTAAAAACTACTTATCAAAATATGACTCAAAATATTCACCAACACGTATCAAATACATAGGCTATCACTTAAAAAATGTATACAACAAGAATGAAAAGACAATACAGCAAAAATGTTACAACATTTACAACTCAATGTTAAAAAGCTTAATGGCAGTGGCGATGGAGGAATTTTTTAGATGATTTGTCCATGATATTAGATGGTACTATCTCCCCTTCTTAATGGGAGGAGATCTTGTAAAGGATGCCCGAGTTCATACATCTCTAGAACCAATCCTGTCTGCTGCCTGCTCTCTTCGATTATAAAAGTTGGGAGCCTTGGCTGGATGTTTCCATTCCTTGATATAATTTTGACAATCATTTTCTGCACCCTCACCAGTTTCTAACAGGTATACTCTAGACACAGTAGAGTACAGTAGATGTAGACCTGGTGCTCAGTGGGAAGGCCATGTCTAGCCACCACAATCAGCAAAAATTGGTGTTTTGAGGCCTCTCACAGCCTGGTCGATATGATAGTCACTGCCGAGTTGATTGTCCTGGTTTCAGCCAAGCTATTTAACGCTTATAACTACTTTAACTACTGGAACACTACTTAGGAATAGAGCCTGAATTACTGATAAAAAAACTGTTTGCATGCACACTTCTTTTCATGTAGAAAAGCATCCCTATCCATTAACATATAGAAAAATAAATTATGATTAACTGTTAATGCATTGTTTTTCCCTGGTGACAAACTACAGCTTTATCAAACCATGTGATTTACATGCTCTTTCCCAGAAATATTAAATTAAGCTATACAGAATGCTTTTTTTTTTTTTTTTAGGTATGGTTCCACTAAACATCTTTAGATATGGTATGAAAAGATTGTAAAATCATAAAACAAGAAAAAAAGCACATTTCTTTCATGTAAAAAAAAAAAGATTTACAATTTTATGGCAATGCACATGGGGAAATAGTGTCTCCATTTATTTTGTTTCCAAATAATGCATTAAATCGAAAACATGACAATTGAATCTACAGAGCGTGATTTGGAATGTGTTCCATAACCTAGTGCTCTATAAAAAGGCAGTTCTGTCAGTTTGTTGTTTTATTTATGAGTTAGGTAAGAGCTACAGAAAATACACTCTTCATTGTTATATTTTGACAGAAGAATGAAGAGGACTGCTTTTTTGGTCAACATATTTAAGCTTGATTCCTACTGGTCTTTGTCATTCTTTTTTATAGCAATAAACAATCATCCTATGTAGGTCATTCAGCTTAATAATACCACATTGGCCAGCATGATTTATTAATAACTTCCAGACTGTTCAGAATTCATTATTGCAGTCACTCCATATCTTGACACGTCTATGTTTTAACTGACAACTCACATTAAGTGCTTTTGAGTATTGTATTTATGTTGACAGAAAAAGTCAGGAGTTCACAAAAGTTCACGCACTGAGTGAACTTTTCATTTCAGGTTTTCCGAGACCTCTCAAATTTGGGGGATCTGGTACCAGAACATCTTTGAACAATAACATTATGAATTGCACATTTTTGTGTGAAAATTTAAGGCCTGTAAATTACATTATACAGCAGTCAATTCCCATCAAGGAAATTAGTAACAAGGAAATTAGAACTCACAAAGGACTTGGCAACTTGGCTCTACATGTATTAAAATGGGTCAACAATATACCCACCTTAACCATGCATTTCCATGGTTCCAAGCTTCCTGAGCGCGGGCACATTGAGTTAAAGATCTAACACGATCATTTTCAGGCCATCATCAGTCAGCCGATGAGTTCTCCAGGTTGTTGTTGGTTGGATGTCACTCGTAGCGGCTGGTGAAACAGCTATGGGTGCTTCTATCACTTTGTGTTTTTGTGGAAAGGTGTTTGGCTAGCAGCTTTGAGTAGGATCAGATCAACAGAGGCCTCAAGAATACAGCCCGTGCACAAATGCACCCTGATGTCTGAAAAATGATAGCATCAGTATTGTAATTTATATGTCAAGATGTGAACGATGAAGAAAATAATTCCTGGTATGCTGCTTAAACAACGTGTTGACGTACAAAAAATACAGTTTAGTAACTGCCACATCTCCAAACAAGGAATTCTTTGTAACTCTTAATTTTGTATTGTTAGTGAACTTCTCAGACACTGTCATCTATTATAAAGGCATCTGCCAAATGAGTTTTATATTAATAAAAATGATGATAATCATCATTAAATGACAAGGTTGCATTTGTATCCTTGTATTGCTGGAAGAGAAAAAAAGGTAGGTAATATAACCTTTGCATTTCAGTCTACATAGTGTTAGCCTCAGGCAAATCTGATTGATTGATGCAAAACATGTAGGTTGTATTTGCTTTATATTATATATATATAAACATTTTTTTCTGGATTGATTGTCCGCTGCATGGTTGTTTTCAAAGAAAGCACCATCTTAAATCTGCATGAAATACTGTTTGAGTAATACGTACTTATGTTTCCATAGCAACTAAAACAGAACACTGTATATAACTATTATGAATCTCGGAGGTCTGCAAGTGATGGGGAAAAATATTAGCATCATCTGTGGGATGCAATTACACACACACACACACAAATACAGTACTTGCAGCATAATGTATCTGTAGGCTATATTGTAAAAAAGTAGGGGGATATCTGAATTCATCACAAAATCTTAAAATGGTATGCGAGTAAATGGTGATGTAACTCTGGGGAAAAAGGAAACACTAAGGCCATGTTGTGTGCTTTAATTGCACAATGACAAATGTGTGGCTGCCAAAAAATGTCAACAGATGTCAGGAGAGCATGAATGGATATAAAACAATGGATACAGGACAGGTAATCAGTCACTTTTTCCATGGTGACCATGCAACATCTAAACAAATGTTAAAAATCATTGGAAGCACCCAATGTTTAACAGCAGTGCATCAAATATTTCATAGTCAGCCATATGTTCTTTAATTCACAGATTTTTCCCATAGTGGATATCTAGAATGGTTTCTTTAATTTTTATGAGCAACATGTATGTATGTATTGTGACACTGTGCAGGGTGTGGTGCATGATGGGAGGTATATTAGGACCCAGTGGGTACCCTTGATTGAGCTGCCAAAGGAAACCATCCCCGAAACACCACACACTGACAGCCTGCAGGGTAAGAACACACACAGGAAGAGGAGCTGCGCATCCACCACTGAAAGCCTGCGGGGCGGAAGCAGCAGCCAGCTGCTGGCAATCACCAGCAGACTATAAAACAACCCCACATCCCTATAGATGGCGCAGAGTACCTGAGGGGAAAAGCAAGGAGGGTGTGTTTGGAGCATTTTGAGTGTGTGTGTGAGAGAGAGATAGGAGTGACCACATGATTGAGACCCCGATTTGGAACCCGACCCAGATAGTGGACTGGAGTAGATAGGGCTGTAATAACCATATTAGTGCCCGAATCCAGGCTAATTTTTTAGGCTGGCTTGCACCCCTACTGCCACAAGCTATAACCCCAATGCCTTGACACCCTGCACTGTGTCACAGTATGTATGTTTTATCAAACCACAAAATCTGATACAAATCAGCTTGGGAGCCATCCAGTTTCATATTTCCTTTCATACACAATGGCAATCAATGTGTCTTCCAAGAACATCTATTAATTTCCAGGGTTTTCATGAATTTCACAGATCACCAAAAAGTGGAGTATAATATATATTGTCCATACATATCCCGGGGCGTTGCACATAATGGGAGATATATGAGAAAGGGAACAGCACCTCCATGTACGCACAGCCAATTACCCACTCTCACTAGTGTGGGAAGCACACATACCTGCCGGTGATACAGAACCGCTGATTATAAAATGACCACTCTTGTGACGAAACATGACAAACCACAAACAAACTAAGTCCGTAATCAAAGCCAAATTCATAAATCAAGTCCGTTGTCATGTAAAAATTGTCTGTCCGAAATATAAGTAGATCCGCCAATAGCGCAAGGCACTGTATGCCACAGACACCAGTTTCATTAAAGGGAATGTTCCCTGTACTTTCTGTCTGTCGCCATGTGTTCTTTAAGCGTAGGAACCTCTCCTTGTACTCCAGGGGCTGGTCAGACAAATTTTCAAATAGATTTTACATGACACTGTAATAAAGTTCTTCTCGCTGGCATTCTCTCTCTCTCTCTCTCATACTGGCACTCCTCCCTGCCTCTCCTCATCCCGTTTTAATTGAGGGGGCAGCCAGTCATGGGGGAACAGCAAGTCAGGTGATTCCCCATTAATTCACCTCCCCCATGGTCCAGGGAGGAGCAGAGCCTCACGGGGTGATCTGCCACCTCTGGTCCAGCACGGCCTCTCTCTCTCCCTTTATATATACATAGTCATTTCTGTTCATGAGAAAAATGGATTTGACAAGCTGTGTGAAATTACATTAAATGTGCTTTAAAGGAAACGATGAAAAATCCTTATTAAAGCTTAGTATTGAAAATTACAGTAATGCTTCAGTTTTTGGTGTGTGCAGTATGCATTTGGCATCATATTTCATGGCTTTACATAATTGTAATTATCATGCTTTGATGCTCTAGTCTAGCTGTTTTATGATCAAGCTATCTCAGTGCATTACTATATTTTATAAATAGCTTCTAACGATTCATCAGAAAATTTAATACAATCAAACTTCTTGTTGTTTTTTGTGTTCTGAACAGTAGTTACTGATCAAAAAGATCAATACAACATTGAGACAAATCATCTTGGCAAGGACCTGATTTTTTCATATCTCTGTATAATCAAAGCTAAACCTTGTCAAATGCAAAATAATGGGGCTGCTTGACAATTTAAATAAAGATTGGTAACTGGACCAAAACATCCTCATTAGTGACCCCAGATGAGGACAAAACTGTTTTATGTGCCTTCTTTCCAATGAGACACTCCACCATGTGAAGAATAAAGTCTCTCAGTACTATTGTGTTCTCACATAAAACACAGTTCCTTACCAGCGCTGTTATCATAGTCAGAATGTTTGGCAGTCTAAACTGTAGCTGCTATTTCTGTTCTCCCAGAAACCAGGAATGGTTGCAGTTTTCTGTAACATTTTTAGGTCATCCTTCAGATATTGTAAATAAGTACTTGTTTATTGGTGTGAACCATTTTTATTTTTGGAGTTGTCGTGTATAGAGAAACATTAACACTGTCATTTTTTTCCCTGAGATCACTGACTGTGAATATTTTTTTACTATCTGAATAACCTTGATTGTCTAAAAACAAAACATGATCATGATTTATTGTAGTATTACACTTCCATCTATTATTATCCTTACTTGACAGGCCGTCACAAGCAATGAATGTTTCTCAGTAGGAGCTAGAGAATGAGACACTATCATAATGTTAGAGTAGTTCTTTGTAGATGGCAGTCAATGATGTGTGATCAGCTCTAAGATTTGTCGAGTCATGAAATACATCAAATTCTCTCACTGATAACATATATTGATTTGAGCATTTTCTTTACTCAAACATGACTAATGTGATGCAGCTTAGCAAAATAGGTTTTCATCTAGACTGTAATTAATGTAATTTCCTCTGTACGTTTTTCATTAAAAAACTGTGTGCTTTTACAGAGTCTATCCTAAGTCTTCTCATAGAGTTTATTTGTAACCAAAGCAGTATTTTTGTGTTTGGCTTAAATCATTCCATACAGCTTTCAAGGTTTGTTTTTAACATGAACATATTGGCTTTTTAATTACTATACGTTTTATTAATCTCCAAAATGTTGGCAATTAAAAACCTGTTGTTGCAGGACAGCTAATTTGTAAAAAAGATCATCCTCTCTCTATACACAATGAAGTGATGAGCATCAAAGCAAAATAATTGTGAAAGAGGCTTATTTCCAACCCTGCCAAGATTAGTTCAAATCTAAAATAATTAAAATAAACTAAACAAATCAAAAAAAGCATAAACCAAGAAGTAAGATCAAAAACACCTACGTGAATCACAAATTGGAGAAAAAATAAAACATGCTATTCTCTTTAAATCACTTGCTGGCATTTATACCTCATCTGTGTGAATAAACATGAAGAATGTAATTGAATTGTTTAATTAAAAAAAAAAAAACTTTCTTCATAAACTAGCTGAAATGTTTGTATTTTTTAAGAGGCTCACATGGATATTTAATTTAATGGGTGACCATCTTTGCAGTTAATCTAAATACATTTCAATCCTAAATACATGTCCTCTGCAATATCACTTATGACTTCATGTTGTTACTCTGTTGTAGAGCTTCACGATGATCAAATCTACTTGCTTTCATTGGTTTGAGACTGCAGAAATGCAGGCAGCAGAATGATTTTCATAATGTGGTGGTCTCTATGACCATCAGGATCAGTCAGGAGAAGATGAATCATTTAATGTCTTCTTGCTTAAGTTACAACAACCCCACCAAGAGGCAAAGCAATGAGCATGCAGACTATATTAAGTTCAAACTGCGTTTTCCAGAATTCTTTAATGTATAATAAGGCTTCATCAACCAAACAAGTGTGACAAATAGCCCTCAGTGGGTCCTCAGTGATCTCCACCTGGTCCAGCCTCCTACACACCACCCCTCTCAAGCTTTTCTTCTAAAACAGGTATAGCTTTCATCTCCTGTCATGAGTATACATAACCACACATGGAAACTACCATTATGCATTACATTTTATCGTCAGCATGATACTATTGTGTATGCGTTGTGGCTGTGTTCATAGGTTAATTTACTTAAGTGTTTTAATCAGAAAGGAGCATTCAAGCCCACTCTAGTCAGCAGCAATGTAATTCACCACAATTATATCATACACACCTACTTTTGAAAATACGCACCTTTCAAATCATTTCAACATATCTGTGGATTTTTGTTTCCAATCCTGTTGGAGTAAAAAGAATCATAGGATACAAACCAATCAGCAAAAATGCAATTGATGCAAGACGTGATTTGAGCAACAAAAGGCCTTGTCAGTCCTGCACAAGAAATTACATGCACCTTACCTATGCAACCTTGCAGAAACCAAGAAAAAAGAGCTGAGCAAAGAAAAGCCTTTTAGGAAATGAATCCTCTACAGGATATCACCCCCTCCAGGCAAACCCCTGTGGCGTTATACATTAAGTGGCCCTTGACCTTACAGGAGCACTAAGTGCTTCCTTATGATGGTAATTTGCATAGACATCCAGTGAGGGACAAGGAAGATTATGTATTCTCCCTAAGGAGGAAGGTCATTGCTGAGATACTCAAATTTGCCTCTTGGGAATGACAAAAATGGTAACTTAGAAGTCCCACAAAGTAGTGTATATCCTGATTAATAAAATACCTATTTGCTTGTGAACATATGTAGTGCTATACAGATCTTTACTATGTATTTCAGTAAATTCCCAGGATCATGTCAGATAGCCATTAATTGCCAGCTGCCAAAATTGCCAAAAGAAAAAAAAACTTGTGAGTAGCCATTCGATTGTTTGTTAATAATTTGTTAATAATTGTTAATAATGTTCCTGTTACTGTAGCTGATGATTTACTAACTATACTCACAAATTAATAGCCAATTAAAAGTGGCTAAGAGATTTTCTAAACACTACGGAACACAAATATGATATACAAAAGGGATAATGTGGTCTGATCAGAGCTATGTTTGTATTAGGGAAGGTGATGTTATCCTTAAAATCAAATGTAAACAAGGTTACAAACCGATATCAGTTGAGACCAGAGCAAGGGATATTTTTTCTTGTCCCTATTAGACCTCATAAAAAACTATTTCCCATCAGCCTTGCAACAGTATATGAATAATGCATTCATGTTTATTTGTTAGTAGTAGAAGTAGTTGTACTCTTAGTAGTATTGGAATGAAAGTGTCCACAGCTTACAAAATTAATACTGAACGTCTACATTTCTCCAAAAGTATCCATACCTGTAGCATATGATTGTTCAGTGTTGTTTCTGATGTCATCATTTAACCTATGGTGCAGACAATTATATAAAAAGCAGAAATACTAGAATAAGTCTGTAGGCAAGGCTCCAGAGATTTCTTCTTGTCAGATATTTACTTGTCAGTATTTGACACACTTCCACCTAAACCAGAACATACTAACCAACAGCCATGCTAGGAGGTCTCTATAATGCAGAAGTCCACAACCTTCAGATGATTCTCAGATTCTGTCTGTACTGTTAATACACTTTTGTTAGCAAGACCAACTCTATTTCCTGCTCCCCCCTTCCCCATATCAACCCACTCCCCAATATGTTTCCATTTGCTTCAATGTTTAATTTATTTTTTACACATGAGATTTGCAAAGTTTATTTATTTGATCCTTGATTTGTTCTTTGTGAAATGTCTCCAGCCCATTGCCATTTTAACTTTCAATTATGTTAAAAAATAAAAATAAAAAAGTTCTCATGCACTCCATCCCATCAGGCTGTCCTGATTTGTTGTCCAAGTTGGACATAACTGACTTTAAGTATCCATTGATCTGTTTCAGTTTTCTTAGACTTTGATTTTACTCAGGTTCATGTTTTCTTGCTGGCATTTGAGAGTTCTTGAAATTGAAGATGCAGGTGTTTTTGCAAATATGACAATTTGTTCAGCAAATCATAAGTTGTACAAATCAGCTCCTTTTAACTTGATTCCTTTTTCTCCCAGTCCAAATCTTGAACACTTCAAGAGTTGAAGTGAAGAGTTTTGGAGAGATTGTCTCCTTGAAATACTCCTTTGCAGATCTGGATCTTGTTGGAGTCAGATTGTTGATTTAGCATTGTGGATAGATATATTGCCTGTACTTAATGTACCTTGTGTCAAAGTATTCAAACCCTTTCTATGGTGTCCCATTTAGTTAAATAATAAAATTATGTATCATATTAATATACATTGTATATATTTATACATTACTTCAATAGATTAAATACCTATGCATTGTTAATATTGTTTCCTAATGATCCTGCACACAGTACTGATTCAGTTATTGAGAATTCCTCCTAAATTCATATTTAGGCCAAAATAATATAAGACAATATTCTTGTGAATGTGATCCCAAGCAACTTTAATTCTATGTAGTGTGTGAACTCGACCTGACCAATACCAGATGGTGTGTTATGCAACATATCTTTTAATTGACTTGATATTTGCATATCATTAAAAGTTAAATAAGTTACCAATAAAAAGTTAACAATAACAGGAGGACATCAAGCCACTCTCATTTGGTTATTATTAGTTCACTGGATCCAATAATCTAATTTCTTCTTTTTTTTTTTTTTTTTAATTAATCAATTGTTGAAATATAGATCTCTAGACATGAAAACATTCAAAAAAATTACACACTGAAGATTTTGAAGTGTTTTTTGTGACATTCATAAGGCGTGTAATTCTCACACCACTTGATTAAATATCTGTAAATATTAAGAAATCATGAATTAAATCTGCACCAGTTTTATTTTCATATAAAATAATACAGTATTTAAGAAAAGTACAATACCGGTTATTTTTAGATGGTAATATGGAATTAATAGGGTCAATCCATGAATAGACAATATACAATTAATATTCATATTATTTGGATAATAAGTAATAGATCATCAAAATCTCACTAATGAGACAGTATTGAGATATTTTCTGCACTTATGGTCTTATTCTCAGTGGCTGCTCCCCCTTCACCCCCCACATTGTAATTCAGGAGTTCTGCTGGTGGATGACTCATCAAAAGACTAGGAGGGTGCTACATCCTCCTGTGCATCACCCATGTTTGTGAAAATATCCTTGGAGAGTAGACAAGTGATCTCTGAGTCTTATTATGCGTGTTCCAGCCCGTGAGCACTTCAGCCCAATCTGCACAGATGGCACGGAAAAACTGGCAGAATAGCAGCAAGAGACAGAATCCAAAGGCCTGGATAGTGCGGCGGATATTTAAAATAATATCTTGTTTTTATCATTTCACTACCCAAGAGTGCATCCTGAGATTGTAAACAATGCTGCCAAGATAATTATTGCTCATATCCAAGTGAAAGACCTCATACCCATGAAATAAGGTACTAGTTGTAGATGCATCTTCATAATCGGGTGGCCACCATTCTGAAAATGTCATCCCTATAAAAATGTAAAACCTTTATCTTTCCTGAATTCTTTTTAGTTTTATCCTGGATTAATTATGGTGATAAATGCACAATTCCTGTAATAAAATGGAAAAACTGAACATATTGGCATTATCCCAAGGCAGTTTATTGTGTAAAGACAACTACTGTGTACTCCAATGAGTTGGATATTTTACTGTGACCCTCAAATAAACCTCCTCCTCCTCTTTTATGCAAAGGCCAAGTGTTTGACAGATCCAGTAGACTAGTGGAGAAGGGGGGATATTCTGAATATATGAGTCATGTCTGATACTGACACCATACTAATTTGTAAAGCATATTTAGTTTGTCAGATTAAATACAGGCAGTCCACTAACTAATTACTTTCATATGAAAGGCCCACCTTTGAAGTCTATCAGAGCACAGAAGGTGTAATAAAACAGTGTAAAGCACTAAAGCTCACTTTAATTCAGCCTGCCATTAAAAGCTAATTAGTGGTTGCAATACTTCTTAGTTGCATCTCATGTTGAGGCAATTAAATGTAATTTTAACCCAACTATTATTATAATAAAAAAAAAGCCCCAGCTAAGAAGGTGATTTAGCCATTTGGATTCTTACTATAGCCTCTTACTCTTCCTATATTTGAATTGCACTTGGAAAGCAGAGAATAATAATCCTCAAGTAGTGTAAAGAATGGTGTCCTGGCATTTTGCTCGCCCAATCGCATTAGTGCTTTCCCATCCATACATGTTGCAATTTAGATTTTGACCGTGGATATGGGATACTAGATAAAAAAATATAACAATGAGAAGAATTCAAGCGTGGTAGATAAACATCCAAAACCCTTATAAAATATGCAAACCTGAAAATTCACAAAAACATATTCAATCAATGGGACAAAGAGCAGTTCTTTACTGTTTCACATTGTTCTGAATGTACCTGAATACAATTGTGTGCAATGTCCTTGACATAGAGCTTGAGAGAGTTTCATAATTCATTATTTACCTTACTGAGTAAAGTTGGATAAGACTTCAGAGACTACAAGGACAGGGGAATCGTATCCATGATTTCTGTGTTCGCTAGGACAGAAGGAAGAAAATCTCCACTATATTGTTTTCAGTACTTGTGGAACAGAGTTGAATATATTGCTGTGTCTTATGAAATTATGTAAGTATTGGTATATACCTGGAATTACCTGAGCATCAGTTAGTGGAGCTGACAGAACATAATCTTTGCAGTGTTATCCTTGTCCTGCTTTTATCAGCCTTCTATGGTTTCTTAAAATATGTCTTCAATTGTTTATTTTGCATTTAACAAGAATTTGTTTTAAGGAAACAATTGCACCACAATATTCACAGTAGTGATATGGCGATCTAGAAAAAAATATATAAATCCATATATTTCTTATACACTACTAAATAAGTTAGTGCAAAAGGGTTATTGCTCACTTCCATTTATAAAACAAATAAATGAACAACTGGTATGTTTCACTACTTTATGCATTATATAGCCATTGTTTGTAAATGTAGACCACATTCTAGCACATACACAATTGTACATACATTGTATCAGTTTTTGTATCGTTGTGTTACAAATACTATATACTATTTTAAATATCTGACAGATGTATAGTTATAAAGCTGTGTTTATCTTTATAATGAATATCATTATGAACTTTACTACACCATATTGTCTAATATCACAAAGATGATTAAAAGTCAAACCTTAACAACCAGTATGTGAGATGGAAAAAAGTAATAATTCATATGCTGGCCTTTCTTTTGTTATCCTTAATTTTTTGTAGGTAAAAAAATCAGAATCCAATTTTAGAATTTGAGTCACTTTATAATGTGCACAAAATAATTCACACAATTGGCTAAGGTTTAGATAATATCCAGTTTGATCAAAAGAGCTAGGTGGTCTCCTTGTAGCTCTATAAGACACTTCTAAAGATCACAATTCTTGCAGAGAAATTGTCTTGGACACTGAATTACCTTTAATCTATGGCAAGCCAAATTATCATTTAGAGATATCTCTAAATGTATTTCAAGATATCTTCAAATGTTTCAAGACATCTCTAAATCATTTAAAGCTATCTTTAAATTATTTATTTAGAGATATCTGCAGACCATTTAGAGATATCTAAATAAGGTGCTTTTTAAAGATATCTCTAAAAGATTTGCAGATCTCTAAATTATTTGAATATATCTGCATATATATTTTTGGCTACATACAGGAAGTGATTTGAAGATATCTAAAAAATTATTGAGATCTCTAAATTAACAGGAAGTCATTTGAAGATCTCTAAATGATTACAAGATATCTGCAAATCATTTAGAGATATCTCTAAATGTACTTTTAAATGAGATATCTAAATTATTTGCACATCTTTAATTGAGTTGCAGATATCTTTAAATGATTTAGAGATCTTGAAATATTTGCAGATATCATTAAATGATTTAGAGATATTTAAAAATATTTGAAGATATCTTTAAATTAATTCAAGATATCTCTAAATGATTATTTGGCTTGGCATATTTATCTCCTTATGTGGATGGTTTCCCCAGGATACATTGAGACAAGTTGGTAAAGCAATATGTAGATGAAAGTACTCTGCATGTCCCTGAGATACAGAATACAGTTTGCAAAAGCTTTCTAGCACCCTTATGAAACTGTACAGTGTCTTTATGTAACAACTTTACAAGAATAAAACGGTTATGAAAATAATTCCTTTTGTTAATTTGTGTGACTTTTATAATTATGTGTTATTTAAATACAGTGTGCTGTATACTATTGCTTTATACTACAGTATTTATAGATTTAAAATTCAGCAAGTGTTGGTGTAGAAAAAAACTCTTAATTATAATTAAGTTTAGCCTTAATTATAATTATTGCATGCACTCTAGTGTATTTATCAAGACTGTTCTTTCCAGTTAAAAAGATTCATTCTCCTCAACGTATGTATGAAATAAACTAACAATAATAATAATAATTTCCAGAACAAACCATCAATAGATTATTTAACATGACATATAAGATTGTTTTTTGTTGTTCCTGTTTGTTATATATACGTCTTCCCTTCAATTGTAATTTTCCATGTCTGCAGAGTCTCTTTAACAGATGCAAGTATGGTGCTTATAATTATCATTAGCAATTACATTTCTTGTACAGTCCCCACATGCATCAGCTGTTAAACCCAGAATCATATTAACCTGATTCAGTTTTCTCCATTGAGTGAATATATTTTATTGATGCTGTTGTTGTTTTCCCCATAGCATTTATACTGAACACACCAGTCCCAAGGCTGTGGGAAACATTTGCCATTTCTGAATCGAAAATGGTCCATGACAAAATGTAGAATTTACACTGAACATGAGATCAATATTTGTTTTCCTTTTTATGTGTTTCTATAGCAAATGGCACAACACAGGATGTACAATAGGAAAGGCCAATACTAAGGAACAGTGCAGATCTGTGGGCTGTATTATGATTGTGTTTTTCTGTAGACTACATCACAACTATATTCTCTCTTCATCCTCCAGAAATCTGTCAAAGTGTGTATACACAGGTCATTACCTATGCAGAATGCCAGTTTGAACAATGTGTGTTTTTTTTTTTAATAAATTACACAAAAATATAAATCCAACAACCAATTGTGTATACTGTTCCATTGCCTTAACAAAAATATTAATCTCACACAACGTAATTTATATCATGGAAATCTTAACAATGCTGTATGTGCTGTATTGATCTGAAATTTTGATTTGTGACTAATTTAAAAGTTATATTGTGATAAGGTCTAAGACTAAGACCTAGTTTCCAAGTACTGCAGTAGAATACTACTTTAGATAACATAGATACAATAACATCACTCTTATTAAGTTCTAATACTTTTATTAAGCCCTTGGTTAATGTTTTAGTTTTGATGGAGGAATAAATACAATGTTAGAGTTTAATGGGGGTTTTTGTTGTTGTTTTCATGTGAAAATTGATATACTGACAGCATGCAAACAAGTTTTCTCCCTAATGGTAGATTGTTACACAAGAGTTGTGTTTTTCTTGCTGCTGGAAATATACCCAAGACACAATCTGTCTTCTAAGTACAGAAGAGCTACAGCACATACAGTAAGAGGATGTGTCTTGGTAACCAGCATAGATGAAGACGATATCATGCTGATTATTTGAGGGGGCTGCTAACCGTCCTGAAAATATAGACTTTTAAAAGTGTGAAAAAAAAAATATTATGTCCTTATCTGAAAGCACAAACGATCACATGTCAGAAGGTTCAGAATTGTCCAGTTATTCCTAAAAGGTCACCCTGCAGGGAATACAGAGATGTTTACAGAAGAGAAAGAGTATGTGACTAAAATTACAAAACATGAAATTCACTATGTACTGGAAAAGCATGCAACAAAGCACCAGGTCCTAAAAGGTTCAGGTCCTCTTACATACATTTACATGTAAACCAAAAGAAGAGACAGTATTAACAAAAAATCCAAAACATGATAGACATCATAACCAGCCCAGCTTTCTGTTATATTTAAGGCAGTTACACAACAATGTATTTATCAACATTACTAGTTCAATTGGGTTATTGATATATAATTGCCATAGGTACTGACACAGATCCTTACAATAATCATTATTGACTATTTAAATATTTTAAAACGTAAAAAGAAGAAACAGGATACCCAACATCCAAAGACATCTTCAACAGAAGAGTATTTACATTGAACATTAAAATATCAATCAGATGTGAAATCATGTTAATTATTACAAAAGCCTTATTTGTGTCAAACAAAGATGGAGAACTTGTGTTGAACATAAAGATGTTATACAGAGAGTTTCTGAAAATAGCACCGGAATTGCTAAATGTCACATTATAAAATCTACGAGTAAGCGGGCTATCAGCTGAGAACTTTTCCATGACAATGCCAGCATTAACAATACACCCATTGGCATACTAAAGAGTAAAAGTGTTATTTATCATTTTAATACCCTTGTTCCAGTTCCACAGAAAACGAATATACATATAAATATCTATGATACTTTAACAGTTAATGCACTACTGTTGCAGCACTTAATGATAGCCACATTTAGTTGTTGCATGACTAAGTGATTGTGACGCTCCTATTGCTAAAAATGTCATCTAAGTCCCTGTATATCACTGATTATATTCCCTGAAAATTGCCATTTATGTGATTTTTAATTCACACTGGAGGATATTAAAGTGGATTAACTTTACAGACTGTATTCATCTACAGCATAAGGCAGTGCACTACTTTTGTAAACCATTTTGTGTCATATTTTATGAAGTATTAGATTAAATATCATTAATGGTTATCGTCTCTTACACCAGGAAATAGGTGTATTGTGTCATTAAGTTTTAAAAAGCAGGGAAACACTTTAAGGCATTCCCACATAAACAAATGCATGTTTTATGTATCTAATCTGTCATATTATCAATATCATAATGTACATAGAAGACCCAAGTTTGGTTATGGAATAAAAGATTGATGTTTCGGAGGTAAAAAGTGTTTGTTCTCAATAAGAATATACTAGTAATTTTAACTAATAACTAAAACTGTTCTCAGGTTATATATTTAGAAAACAGTGAGATCATTCTGATGTAAAAGTCCAAATGCCTGTGTTAGTCAAGCAAGTAAGTCAATACTTAGCATATCTGGCAGATTCCACTGCTTTGGACCTTTGGGCAGCGTCTTTCAGCAAACTCCCTTTTGGCCGTGCAGTTAATGTTTTGTTAATTTAATAGTGACCAAGCTGTGTCCTACAGAGCAGATGATCACATTTTGGCATAAGAAGACATAATGGAAAGAGACTAAGCTGTAGCCTCACTGATAAACCTTCTAAGGCCTCTCGATGCCAGGCATGGCCATTTTGTTTTCAGACAGATGTGAAGGGTGTAAAAGCTGCAGACTTCGAATTTTCTGGCATAGTTGTCTCCTTAAGCCCTGCAATAACTGGAGCCTGGTTGTTTTCTTAAGCATGAAGCCTATCCTGGGATTGCATGCTGGGCAGAGCTTTCAATCCCTTTGGTTGGAGCAAGCATTTGAAAATAGGTGACTAAGGTGAATAAACTTTGCACCTGAAAGTACTTAACATCCTGTTGGCCGGGAATTATTATTATTGGTAGTGAGTAAGAAGAATTTGTTAAAAGTATTAAAGAATTAACATTATGATAATGAGTGTTCACTCATTCAAATGCAAAGAGGGACAAAATGGCTACAAAAAGCAAAAAAATAACTGTGTTTTCTATTGTACTGTAATGCAGATTATTCCACCACACACCCTTGACAATCTGCATGTATTTTACTCCCTAAAATGTACATCTATAGAATTAAAGGTTTACATCAGAGACTTTTTGCAATCATTTACCAAATTAATATTCCATGTTGTTAAAGATATGACAAAAAGACCAACTGTGTGCAGTCTTTAGTGTAAATGATGCCTTAAATGATGAAATACAATAAAAGATACACAGCCCAATGTTTTCACAAAAACATTGTTTGTATTGATATTACACAAATAAGCAAATAGATCACACACTGTGGGGTCAAGCACCCATATACAGCTTTATATCAAATGTAAACTTCTTGATTAATTTCTTGTGTCTGAGTGCCCAAAACATCAAGCTCTAGCCAATTGAGGAGGTAGGCAGAGAGCCAATGGCTGCCCCTGAGGAGAAGGAGAGATGTAAGCAGGTTTCACACAAAGAGTCATATCACAGAAAAAAGGAAAATCTCCATGTTCGAGGAGTCTACCACCCACCTGTTCCTCCCAAACTCAGCTGCTCCAAAGTCAGTTTCAATGTCCTTGCTCAAATGCAAGTCCCAGTCGAACCAATTAATGGCAAACATTAATGAAAGGTATTGCTATAGCAAAACCAGGGCAGTAAACAAATGCAAACATAAAGGAACAGGTAACAGTGAATTACATCATCCGTGCAGAAGTGAGCAATGATGGGCACATTTGGGCATCGGTTTATCTCAACAAGTCATGGATAGAATAATCACAAAACAGAAATTATACATAATGTTTTATTGGTAATTAGCCCACAATAATGTGTACTATACATAATACACTGAATGCATGGACTGGCTATATATGAGGTCAGTCTGTGAGAGATTCTTTATAAACTGATAGATTGTACTGTAGATTTAGTAATTTCCAAGAATATGAGACTGGATGGAATCTTAATTCAGGGAATTGTGATCCTGTAATAACATAACGGTGCAGTAGACCAAGATTGATGTCATTGTGGTTTTGTGACACTGATTTATAGAAAGACACATATTTTAACAATGCAGAATTGTATTGCCCCGTTCGAAGAGGTCAGAGATGATTGAATGTTTAAAGGACTGGCTGACTGAAGCAAGCTCTAACAGCAGAGGTAACTTCATGACAATCTCACTAAACGAAACATTCAAGTTTTTCTGTTTGGGAAGCCAGCTTGTGGAAATGCTGAAACAGCATCCATGGAAGTAATGGGAATATAGGAAGAAGCAGTATTGATGGAGATTGAAAGTCAACAGGAGGTCCCAGTGCATACATATATAGAAAATACCATTGCAATTTAAACAATGGAGACTAGAATGCCCAAACAGCAATTGGATGTAAAGAAGTCAACACATTATAAATCTTGTTGCAGAATGGGGTAGTTTCATGAGATAAAATAAACAAGAATCCTGAGAGATTATAAGTATTGATGTTTAGAGGGCCCTGCAGGATGAAGAGACCTTATTTATAAGCCAAGCAGTCTAGAAAAATAATTCTTTCACAGATCCAGTGCCAGTATTGTAATATTAGAAACTAGCTCATCATCATTTCATACAGATCAGTTCATTTGTACAGTTTATTATTGCTTTCACACGGTTTCATTAATGCGTATAGTTTATTAATTTAGTGGCCTACTATGAGGGCACAGATTATACGTTCGTGTTTAATAAAGTCATGCAAAGTAATTAATGGAACACATGAATAAATTGTGTGAACGAATTAATAAACTCTGCAAACAAATTGATCAGCCATGTGAGCAAATGAATCCAATGTTTTTTCTTTCAAACATTTTTTGTGCTCTTTTTATATTTAATCGCTTACTTTAGTTACTTATTTGTCTTTACCTGCTTTATTCTTTATCACATACCTGACATTACTCTTTCTTAAACCCCTGTGCAAATAATGTACAAAATGTTTTAATATTTGCATCAGCTAGACATTACTTCACATTTCCATTAGTGTAAGTTATATATTGAATTAACTTTACATATTATTACAATTGTGGTATTGGAAATGTAAAGTAATCACTAGCTGGAGCACGTACTTTCATTTACATATCATTTAATTCACAGGAACAATGTTTGAAAACAAATGATTACAATAATGGTTTGCTAATGTAACCACTATTGAGACATGATTATAATAATGGATATTTATTATAATCAGTTACAATGGCCAATTAATGAGTTTATAGTAATATGTAAAGTCTGGCTTCAGAAGGTACAGTTAAAGCAGGAGAAAGCTATGATGATTGGTATTGTTGATGCTTTGAATGATACTGAGTTGCATGTATGGTGTTAAAACCAATGTTCATGAGCTCCAATCTGAAATAGACGTTTTTCTTTACTAACAAGCTTCATAAGGACAAGGGGAGGTTAAGGAAGACACGAGGAAGAAGTGTTACATTCAAAGTTATCATGTAAGCTTGTGATTAAACTACATTGTGAAGTTAATTTTCACTTAAAGTGTGGTAAAATTAAGGTTTCATTGGAACAGTTGGTACAATCTTCCAAGGAGTATTAGGAATTATATATATAGAAAGAGATAAGATACATAGATAAAGTACCTAAAGTAACTACTAGCTAAAAAATTAATAATGTTTCCTTTATTCTAACATACTTAGAGATTCCAGTTCTATTTTTGACCCAACAATTTGGGTCTTCATCTAGCCTTGAGAAATCAACGGGTGCCTTCATAGGTATATTTTGATTTCTGCAGATTAATTTAATCACCATAAGCGGGCATAACATACTGGGGCCTGGAAGGATGTAGTTAATGTTCATTGTCAATTTACGGGATGAAAAGCTCCGTGATGCTCCAGGCACATGCACATACAAATTGCATATGCCACCCTAATTCAGAGCCATTTTCTATTTTTGAGAATCTGAAAACTGAGGCAAAGAACACCTACAGACTACAGTTATGATATTCAGAGGGTTTCAAATGTCTGGGTTCGTTGTAGATGCATTAAGCACTCACAAATAGCACAATAATATTCATAACGTATTTTCCAAAAAAAAAAAACCTTTTTGTCTTGGAAATGATTAAATGTAATTATATTTTTTTCATTCAAACAAGACATGTAGGCACTGCTACAGCAACATCCAAACATACCAATTGTGCTGCATCTACCGACCTTTAATTACTACTGGTTTTGTTCTGTAGTACTCTGATACAATAACATGTAGATTGAAATCACCAGGAACTTAAGGGCAAGCCATTTTCATTATTCTCTTCTCACTTTTCTTAAAGGTCTGAGGGGAAATATTAATCTCCGTTAAATCTGAATGCTCCTTCCACAACATAAGCTAGACAGAATAAATGATAAAAGACTGATGACAATAATTTGTTTTTATAGAAAACATATGACCAATATGAAACTGCGACCGGTAGCATTTATCAACACCCGGTATTCCCCATGTGCCATCTGGTGACTGCTGGCGAGCATGCACTGTATTTTAGAGAATTGATGTTGTTTCTGTGGGAGTCTATAGATACAGCAGTGTAGAACATTCTATGTGTATGTTGTCCTTAGAAAGCCTGGATGGGACAGTTATGTTTAAAAACCTCATTAAAATAACCCCATGACATTGTTCATTTTCCATTCCCTGTGTATTCTATCTCCTTGCAAAATTATCTATTCATTATTATGTATACATTTTTCCTATCCAAGTCCTGAAAACATGTGCAGCCTTTTTCACAATACTTTACTTAGAGGCCTTCAAAGTCTTTCCATCTCAAAAAGATTTTTGAATTTGCTTAAATTTCATTATTTCATGCTTTCTCATAAGAAAACACAGAGGGTTTTATACTACCTTTTACCCACCTCCCCTGGAGTTTTTAGTTTCTACCAATGGCCCATCCTTCTCATAGCTTTTTCTTTCATGTTTAGGTAAAATAATTCAATTCTACCACTGCGTGCTTGAGTCAGCACTACCTGGGGATCTGATTTTGCCATCTCTTTAAGTTTTTCACCATAGGAGTCATTCATATCTTCTACCATTACATTTTCACATTTAAAAAATGTGAAGCTTTAGGGGATGATGGGTCATAAGGGGATGATGGGAAATAAGCAGTAGAAAGAAACAGTTTTTCAAATGATAATTAAAAAATAATACAATATCAAATAAGCATGAAGTGAAAGATACCATTATAATTCCTTTGATGCCAGGTCTTAAGTATTTGCTGCAGTAATTGTTAAATATTTTTAAAATATTCAAGCTGTTTCTTACCTACTTCAAATGTTTACGGTCTTTGATGTTGATTACAGAAAAGGAAGAAATTGTAATATTAATATTTAATAATTTTAATTGCAAATAAGTGGAACATATTTTAAAATTATAATATGCATATATATGTGCTTTAAGTGTAGATTAATCTTTCATTTGAGTGTAGTTACCTCCAAATTGGGTGAATGGTGTAGGAATTACACACATGTTTATATGTGGTCCCCCCAATTATAGGGGCTGAAAAGTAATTGGACAAACTAACATAATCATGAATTAAATTGTGAGTTTCAATACTTGGTTGCAGTTCTTTTGCAGTCAATGCAAGTCTGGAACCCATAGACATCACCAGATGCTGTGTATCTTCCCTAATAATGCTCTGCAAGGCCTGCACTGCAGCTCTCTTTGGTTCCTGCCAAATATGTAAGAATGCTTTCAAAAATAGACATGTTAATAGATTATATTTATACATTAAGAAAATGCAAAGTGAGTGAACAGAAGAAACATCTAAATCAAATCCATATTTGATGTGACCACCCTTTGCCTTCAAAACAGCATCAATTCTTCTAGGTACACTTGCACACAGTCTTTGAAGGAACTCGGCAGGTAGGTTGGCCCAAACATCTTGGAGAACTAACCACAGTTCTTCTGTGGATTTAGGCAGCCTCAGTTGCTTCTCTCTCTTCATGTAATCCCAAACAGACTCGATGATGTTGAGATCAGGGCTCTGTGGGGACAATACCATCACTTCCAGGACTCCGTGTTCTTCTTTACACTGAAGATAGTTCTTAATGACATTCGCTGTATGTTTGGGGTCGTTGTCATGCTGCAGAATAAATTTGGGGCCCATCAGATGCCTCCCTGATGGTATTGTGTGATGAATAAGTATCTCCGGACAGTAGATGGGTGTACCAGGGTCCCACTGTTTTCTGCCAATTCTGAGCTGATGGCACTGCTGGACATCTTCAGATTGTGAAGGGAAGTAAGCATGATGTGTCTTTCATCTGCTGCAGTAAGTTTCCTTGGCTGACCACTGCGTCTATGGTCCTCAACATTGCCCGTTTCTTTGTGCTTCTTCAAAAGAGCTTGGACAGCACATCTGGAAACCCCTGTCTGCCTTGAAATTTCTGCCTGGGAGAGACCTTGCTGATGCCGTATAACTACCTTGTGTCTTGTTGCTGTGCTCAGTCTTGCCATGGTGTATGACTTTTGACAGTAAACTGTCTTCAGCAACCTCACCCTGTTAGCCGAGTTTGGCTGTTCCTCACCCAGTTTTATTCCTCCTACACAGCTGTTTCTGTTTCAGTTAATGATTGTGTTTCAACCTACATATTGAATTGATGATCATTAGCACCTGTTTGATATAATTGTTTAATCAAACACCTGACTATATGCCTACAAAATCCCTGACTTTGTGCAAGTGTACCTAGAAGAATTGGTGCTGTTTTGAAGGGTGGTCACACCAAATATGGATTTGATTTAGATTTTTCTTCTGTTCACTCACTTTGCATTTAGTTAATTGACAAATATAATCTATTAACATGTCTATTTTTGAAAGCATTCTTACATTACAGCATTTTTTCACACCTGCCTAAAACTTTTGCACAGTACTGTATATATACACACACACACACACACATATTGCATACACATATATATCACATACATACACACACACACATATATCACATATATACACACACCCACACATATAGATTGATATATAAAACAAACAACACTTCAGATTTCAGGTTGCAGCCAAACTCAGGCTAAGTGTCCCGCAGAGCTCTGTAACAACCATGTGCTGCCGCTTCTCCTACTGTTGCGTGTACACACTTACTACACTGCAAAGTAACACTGGCTATATTCAATACCGCATCTACCCTACTACATACTGCATGCTACATACTGATTTTCTGACTAGTAAGTAGTACAGTATGCAGTATGAAGATTAATGATTCAGTATACTATGCATGTCACGTGACCTCACGTTACCGTTACATGGAAAGTCAGCCGACCGTGAAGCATGATGGGATGCAGTATGCCTCATAGTGAGCTCTGGTTGTATACTGCATATTTTGGCGATTGTAGCAAGCCATCTGGGTGCTTTTACCATACTACAAATTCATATACTACATCCAATACGCATATTGCATACTACTGAAAAGTTGGAATGTAGTATGTGTAGTATGCGGTTTCCAATATAGCCATTGTCTTCTGATTATAACTCTGAGCCCCTCCCCATTTCCTGTGGATGTATGGCAAGCCAAATTATCATTTAGAGATATCTCTAAATGCATTTAAAGATATCTTCAAATATTTGCAGATATCTTTAAATCATTTAAATTTATCTATAAATGATTTAGAGATATCTGCAAATGATTTAGAGATATCTAAATAAGGTGCTTTTTAAAGATATCTCTAAATGATTTGCAGATATCTCTAAATGATTTAAAGATATCTGCAAATCATTTAGAGATATCTGAAAATCATTTAGAGATATTTTCAAATAACATCCTGTTCATTTAGAGATATCTGCACTTTTTGTACTTTTAAATTAGATCTTTAAATGATTTGCAGATAGCTTGAAATATTTGAAGATATCTGCAATTATTTGAAGATATCTTGAAATATTTTCAGATATCTTTAAATGATTTAGAGATATCTCTAAATGATAATTTGGCTTGCTATAGTGGATGAACCTACAAAGCTTCGTAGCTGTGTAGCCAACATTTTATTTCACTCTCTCACCCAGTTACACAAACTTAAAGACACAAATACATAGATACTTGTGCATATAACACATCAACTGGTAAATTGTGTCCTATCTTCTTATTACTTAACCAGGCCCACAGTCCCCAAAGTAGTATTCTACTGCAGGATTTGGAAACTTGGCCTTAGTCCTGTGACCTCATCACAATATAATTTAACTGCATAAGTACATTTCAGGTCTATTAAGAAGATACATTATTGATAAGGTTGTCAAGATATAAAGTATGTTTTGAGAAATAAATCACCACAAATGTCCTTTAATGCTTCATTTATGTAATTTCCTAAACACTTCAAGATTACTACATAGGGCTTGATCAAGTCTAAACTCTGACCAATCTGTGAATCGCAAATTATGCAGTTGTACTGTACCGTGGTTTGATTTATAAATAGTAGACAGTGGTTTCTAGCAATAAATGAAACAGTGATAGGGTACAGATATGTACCATGTGATTCACAGGAATATCAACGTTTTAATTTGCTCTAGTCCATAGACAGGCCTTTCATCACATGTACATGTATATGTACAATCTCAGTACTAGTGCAACAGTGATGTCATTCAAATATGATAAACATTCAGGACATTTTCTTCTGCTTATAGGGTTTCCATTGTAAAATGCACAATTCTTGCTGATTTATTATATTATATTGATAAATCAAAGCAATCTCCTCAAATGAATTCCCCTGAACAATATGTACAAAGTGAGATTAACCTGTAATGTATAGTGTTATCCCAGAAGAACCATACAGCAGTGGAATCTGCACAAACAGAACCAGTCTAGATAAGAAGAAAGTCAAACAATATAATTTGCAGCATGCATTATATTGGGTGTATATCAAGAGACTGCCTCACTCACAAGGGTACTGTAATTAAATTGCATTAATTAGGCAAAACCCAGGTGCACATCTTTGCAGTCAACTTGAATGGAACATTCTTCATTATTCTCCTGTGCTTATTCCAGCGGTATCTTTTCATATCCCAGCAGGAACTGCAGTGGCAAATCAAACTGAATGTGTTCACAAAGAGATAGCTGTGGCCAGAAACATTTAGTGATATAAAGACAAAAAATAAAGCAGCTCTACAGCAGTTTGGAAAGAATGAGGCCATCGAACGGAAGCTCTGAATGCACACACTTAAGCACAGAGCAGTTTGCATCCACAGGGTTACCAGATTTAAAATCAGGATCCATTTTTACATTTTCCGTCCATTTCTTCTGATAACATTATAGCAGTGATGGTATTGTCCAGATGATAAGGTTGATCTTCAATACAATCATTAATTCAAGTCAGCCTCCCTGCAAGGTAAAGTGTTCCTTAAAAGGACTGGAAGAGCTACTTTATGTAACAGTAATGAACATGACCAGAATAACTGAGACATTTCTACTGTATCAAAGTATGGAAATCTATACCAAAGGTAAAGCATTTCATAAAAAAAGATTTCAAGTTTCATATACTCAGACTATCTGAATAAGAAGTGTAGTTATGCTCAATAGCAATAGCTTTACTCTTTTGACTGCATATTAAAAGGACATTTAACATTTTGTAGGACTTTGCAGGTTTTAATTAGTGCTAAGACCCTTTGGGGGTTTGCATGTCATTTTCTTCATTTCCCTCCAGTAAAGGTATATCACTGAGTGACATGAAAATGTCTAAAACAAGGAAATAACCCAAGAGAATAGAAGTTAGGTACAGCAACTTTCTTTCTAGACGAACTTTAAAGTTGGACTACAAAACAGTGCACAATATAGACTAGAAAGGTTATCACTGCATGTATCAGTTTATTGCTCACTTAAATGAACCCACTAAGATTAACTTTTAGTGACTACCACATGCATAGTAGTAACAGTAGAAGTGGTAGTAGAATATTTTAAATTAAATGAGGGAAAACATTGAAGGTTTAACATGGAAACCAGAATAACTGGGACCACTGTTTTTGTAACCTTGAAAAATGAAGATAGGATCTGAAGGCACTGCTCAGATAATTAACAAGAGGCATGCAGCTAATTTTGCTGGTAGGAGTGCTAAAAAGCAAACATATCAGTCTGTCAGCATTCTGTCTTGTGTCTTTTGGCTATTTGGAGCAGTTCGCTGATGTTATCAGTTTTGACATTTATGTCTCACAGTCATCCAGTGACCTAATGTGTTAATAAGACAGTTGGTCTTCACATCTGCCCAGTTCAAATTAACTCTGTGTTCCCCTGCAACTTGGCAGTGACTGCCAATTTTTAGAATCTATATATGGACATCTAATTTAGGTCAGCAAGATAAAGCACACTAAACAATCACAGGCACAAGCAGATACGTTATATTAAATGTCTGTAATTGGTGTAGTTTTGAGAATTTCTATTTGTTTAGTATAGATGGATGTGTTCGTGATAAATAATGCATATTTTAGTTTATAACATTTTCTAGCTTAAAATTGCAACGTGTTCTTGATCTATTGGTCAATCATTCTGAAAGATAAGTTTCCTCCACCCACTTGATCCACCCTCACTAGTACATCAAAGCCTTACAATTTGTAACTCCCCCCACCCCTCAAGAAGAAAACAAACACTAGGCTACAGAATTGACTTGTGTATTCTTCAGTCTTAAGTAATATATCATGTCCAGATGTGTTAACATAGCATTTTAATGTATACATTAGACATACCAAACAACATAAATTGTCAAGTCATTGCATAATTAAAAACACCCTTTTTATGATTATTGCACAAGGGTTAATTACATGTTCATGAACACATACATCAAATTAGCAGAACAAGCTGATGAAACATGTCTTGAGGTACACAATAATTAAACTGCTAGTTCATGTACATCCGTGGCACAACAGGCCTTTAGTAATCACACTAACTGATCTCTAACGGCACCTTATTCCAACGTCATCATTTATTTATTACCACGAGAAGTCCTGTTGAGTTTATCACAATTTATGGGACGATAAAGGGGCAAGTGAGCTAATGTCTAAAGATAATTTTATTTTGTATAATACTATTTTAGGATTCCTTAAAAGTGAATTCCATATTTCCAAATTTTTGTTTCTTGCTGCTGAAGTGTGGGGACAATCACCTAGTCATTTTACTGTTCTTCTGGCTAAAATGTAGGCAGAACTCAATTCCCCACTATTCACTGTGTATAACATAGAGGTCATGTTTGTTGCCTTAAAGCACTAACTTTGTAACTGTGAGTTGAAAATAAGACTTGAAAATAATTATGGTAAAATCATTTTCAAACTAAAAGGGCCCTTAGCATAGAAGTGAATTGTGGACTAACACAGCTGTACTGGAAGTGTGGTGTTTGGTGTTATAGGCACAGCTACTGTAGAGCAGTCTAAACAAATTAATAGGCCAGATGTCAGGGGCCCTGAACCAAGGTTTACATACATCTATCAATTACCTTCTTATTTTAAATCAGTGTCTTCAAGGGCATTTGCTGGATTAATGTATAATTATATAAGATATAGCAACATATACTGCTTGATAAAGCAAGAAGGTTTTCACCACAAAGTGATATAAATATGTTGCATTTTGGAAGTGGCTAAAAAAGGAAAAATAGAAAGGGATAGTTTTCAGATTGAAATGGTACTAATGCCATATGTATTCTGCCAAGTCAACACCCAGAATGAGCAATCATTCATCTCCAAATTGTAATGAAATTAAAACGTTCTCTGTTAATTTCTTGTAGTTAATGATCAAGTTCAAATAATGCCTGAGGGGCGATATCTGTGATTGTTTTTATAGCCTAATTAGAGTTAAGTCTTATTATTATCAGTATAAAATAAATAAAGCAACAGTGTCTTATTTATATGCAGGTATCCTGCAAGAAAAAACAGATTACATAATATGTTATTATTTATCTGCTGTTTTCACACAATACATCAAATCAAAACTAAGATTATTAAGACTAAGATTAATTAGTAAATGATTCAATAAAATGCAGTATTTTACTAACCATCTAACGTCAACCCTTCAGCCTTAGGCACTGAGTAACCAAATTCTGGTGTGCATACCCATAAATATATACGAGTGTCATGAGTCAATACCCTTGGGAAAAAGCTATAGAATGGGTGTCAATGTAGGAGTCTTGTCTTGGTACTGCAGTGTTTCAGTAGATAAGTTATGTTTACTGGTGGCTTCCTTAAAATTCAAAAAAGGAACACAAAGTAATTTACAAAAATTATGGTGGCACACATTTTACCATAGTACGTTATGAAGATATCCAGGGGGTTTGTGAGTGCTTCAGTTTCCTCCCACGTCCCAAAGACACGCTGCATAGGTTGACTGGTAAGTGTCGATTGCACTGTAATTGTGTGAGTGTGGTGTGTGCAGGCTGCCCTTCAATAGACACATCCCTTCAAGGGTGTAGCCTGCCCTCCACCCTGTGCCTGTCACATTAGCCTCTGGCTCATTGTGGATGAAGTGATTATTGAAAATGGATGGATATCCAAAGGGTTAACTCTTATTTAAACTAGCTCTCACATGTCTGCTGTATCTCCATGTTAGATACTTTCTTTAATAAAAGGATACATTTCTGTATAGCTGCAGTGTCTAGGGTGAAGAAAAAAAAACAGTAAGTAGGCTCACTTGTATGAACAAAAAAGATCAACAATGAACTGCAGTATTTCCCCTTAGGAGTTATTTGGTGTTTTTTAACAAGTACAAAATTAACTGAGAAAATGTTCCCTTCTGCTTAGAAATGAAATGATGGGCATTAGCAGCCATGCACTTTGCTTTTAAACAAATATTGAGTTTCTTTATTTTTGTAATTTTGTGTGTGTAGGCAGATGATAAATAATGTAAAATAAACACATACACTGACTGATTCAAGTATCGGCCCCCTTCTGCTCAAACAATGTGATACACTAATTAATTTAGTTCAGTGCCATTGAACATCCTATCTACTCGATTAATCCAATCAAGTGGTTCAAAATGTTTTTCCATTCGTCCTTAAATCACGAAAGCTCCTGATGAAGTTGATCCTAAATAAACAAAGACTCCTATAATTAATATTTCTCTACTCTTAATTGTCTCCAGTGTCCAAAGTATTGCATAAACTAACCTGCTCTTGGAGGAGAGTAATTTACAATCCTGTGTTGAATCAGGGGGAGAATGGAAGAAGCAGCATGAGTCATAGTGCAGAAAAAGCATATTAACAAAGCTGGTACAAGTACCATGAACCCATCTGCAAGGACAATGTTCTTTTTCCTAGGTGAAGTTTCTAAAGTTAAGTGCTATTCATAATGTATGTGATTAAAGTAAATGTTTATGCTTTCAGACTGCAGCGATTTCTTCAGTATTAGTTAGTTTTTTGCCTTGATAATATATTTTAAATTACCTATTTTTTCAGTATGGTAAACAGAGATTTCTACATTTCACCTGGAAACAATTCCCAAAATTGAGCAATGTCAGGCTCTCATTCTTTTTAGTTAAAAATCTTTATTAATGTCTACTACCTTCTGGTCAAATGCCTCAATGTAAGACCCTAGGATTTTGTTTGGCTTGCTGACATTTATATCAGAGATTAGGGGTCAGATTAAATCAAAACTTTGACCCACCCGCTAATAGCAAACTATAATCCTGTACATCATAGCGGTTACGTTTATGATTAGAAGAAAGTGTTACTTACTAAAAATGAAGCCTCAACTGTAGTTTTCTATTAGCGGGTGGGTCAAAGTTTTGATTTAATCCGGCCTTAGGTCTAACGGTTTTGTAAGGCCGTAAAATGCTGAAAACATGCCTGACTTCAGTTCTGCCCTTCCTGCTGCCTTGTCCTCTGGATGTCATTTATTTAAATGTTCATGTCATTATCCCATTCTCAAAAATTAGAATTTACTTTTTTTTTTAATGATAGCTGTTTGGACAGTTGTATTAACTGTGTGTATGATCATAATGAACAAATATAGCTACCGTTTGTGTTTTCTCTATTTTAAGAAAATTAGATTTTCCATTGTTACACAGGCTTCAGTGGCAGGAAATTTGGCTTTTGTGTATTGGAATGGATCAATCAGTTAGGTGAAACACTTTAAAAAAAGTGGTAAGCATGACTACACCTTTTATGGAAAGCTTCCCCTTTTTTCTCTGATATGTAAATTACATTTTCATTCTCCAAAGCTTATTCTATTAAATGTTCTACAATATAATGTTATACTATAAGACTAACACATTTTAATAGTGTTATAGAGCTTTATATTATATTTGTGTAAGTTAGCAGATGTAAGAAAACATCTGATTGTTCTTGGTTTCAGGTTTTGTTTTTGCAAACAAAAAGCACTTTAAAAAGTGAAACTGACTCTGTTGAACTGATGGATTTTGACATGAACTGCCCAAATTTGCCCCCAATTTGCCATGGTTGTGCCTCTCTGAGATCCTCAGGAATTCAGCTGGGTCTCATCTGAGTTGCAAATACCACCTCATACAACCCCCCCCCCCCCTCAAAGCAGCATTTCCTACATCTGTAATCCTCACACGTACTGCTCTTACTAGTTCTCTAACTCGCAGTAGTAACCCGTGAAAAGCAGTGCATTTGTGCTCCGAACCACAGTGGAATTGATTATACAAGTGGAAACCAAAACTACAAAAATACAGAGGATTTTAATGATACTGAAATGTATTTAAGCTACATGTCAACATAAATAGAATCATTTCAGGAAGCTGGTTAATATGATAAAAGAGAAGTGTTTTAAATGCAGATACATTTAATAAGTTATTTGCAGCTGTAAGCCAGATCACATATGGAAAGTGGGATGTATAGCTGTTATCTAGGGCCACAGGGTGAAGAGATTGTGTACTCGCAGTACAGAGCATCCCTGCTTTGCCTCATGACCTGTATCTTCTCCTGGGTAGGCAGAGATATGAATATTTCAAACCCACTTTTTTCAAGTAGTGGTTACCCCCATCTAGTGGTGAGATTTCAGTTTCAGTTTCTGCATTTGCCTGAGAAGCCAGGTGCAAGGAAACAAGCTTAGAGCTGAGACTATATTGCTTCTCAAAAAGGAAGTCAAATAGCACCAAAATCTGATTTTAAATGTTCCCAAATTTTCAGCTTCAACCACATCGCTGGGGAGTTTGTTCCAGATTGTGACGACTCTCTTTATGAAGAAGTGTCTCCTGTTTTCCATCTTGAATGCCTTGAAGCCCAATTTCCATTTGTGTCCCCGGGTCCGTGTGTCCCTGCTGATCTGGAAAAGCTCCTCTGGTTTGATGTGATTGATGCCTTTCATGATTTTGAAGACTTGAATCAAGTCCCCATGTAGTCTGCTCTGTTCCAGGGTGAAAAGGTTCAGTTCCTTCAGTCCAACTCCAAAGATTTGTTTGCTTCACTTTTATCAAACAAAATGAAATTAAACAAATACCTTACATTTTAAATGTTCTTATACCCTAGTGTATGTCCTTTGGGGATTGGGGGAGGGGTGACGGAATGCTCAGTAAACTTGTGTCATGTAGTTGAATATTATACACTCCTGGCATGTGTATGCTTATGGGAAGCACAGGACATAATATATAATTATGTTTTAACTAGTGGCATAACAAATACAGTAGGATTTCCAGGGCTACATTTGTAACTATGCACCACAACCCTCTCAAGAAATTTGGATTTCCAAATGTTTTTTTTACTGATAAAAATTACATGAAAATCAGAGAACTAATATCTTCAATTACTCTAATGACCAGACTACCTTTATCTGTAATTGTATGTAATCAAATGCAAACTGTTTGCTGATATTGTAAGCCTTTTTTCTTGAAATAGATCACTCAGTTACAGCATGTTAAATTTAACATTCAATCCAAACTCTGAAGGTATTAATTTCTCTCTTAAACGACAAAACAAAATAATGTGATTATATTTTTAAAGAAGTATTCAATGACATTCTGAGATGACTCATGACATTTATTGCACAAAGGCGTATCATGAACTGGGCTATATTAAACAGTTTAGCTGGTAACCAGAAGGAGATATAAGTTGGATCCTGTATATTTTCTCAATAGGGAACCATTTTTTTAGCAGAAGGATTATCTGGAAAAGTCACAAAGAAAGACTGTTGAATTCATTTCCTCAAGCAAGAATTGTGGGCATGCTATCACAAGGCACATAATAACGCCAAGAAAAAAAAGTGCCAAGACACCAGCAAGTTCATTTTATCTTCTGCTATCAATACATACAGCTGCTAAACAAAATTAAATTGCTTCTTCTTTTAAATGACAACAAACTTAGGATGAGGAATCATGTGGAATCTGTACCAGCTTGTTTTCTCGTGGTGTAGGCAAGGCATACATGTGAGTAATTCTTTCAAGACCATTTCGTTTTCAGTTATATTTTCATAGAAATGGTATGAGTTTCAAAATGCAAGAAAGTACAAATTATTCTGTCTTCCAACCTGAGTTTCTAACAGGGGTTCATATCAGATACACTCGTACCTAATGGCCTGTGGAAGTCAGAGGGCTGGGACCTCACATAGCTCTTCCTACAAGCAAGATGTGTATTTTCATATGAATCCTTCAGAACTGAGATTAAAATATGAAATGGGTACACAACATAATAGAATATTCTGAATATAGTGGCTGTATTAGGGATCACATTATGCTTCACATGGAAGTAATAATAAGACCTTGAGGTTTCAAACTGAATACCAGGTGAGCTGGTAATCTGAAATCACCTTTGAATATCACAAGGTCTTACTTATGAGGCTGGACTCTGACTGGTTTTTCAGCATTAAGATGAAGTCTACCCATTAAAATGCACTTCAGCATGCGGCTGTTCGAGTTGATGTTTTAAAAGCTATATATCTGAAGTCATCAATATTACTAGCTTTCCATAAAACCCTCTATAAAATCTACATTTAGTTCCCACTGTGGCCTATGTGTTTAAACAGTAGCTTATAACTGTGGGCATCTCAGGAATGTGAAAGGGTTAACGGAGCCTTTACAGTAATATAAATGACTCACAATCTCCTAATCTCCTAAACTTCTCTCAAAACTTAAAAAAGGACTATAGAATATTATTCCTGCAGCAATGATAGAAAATCAATTTGTTACCATATTGACAGTGTAGTAAAAAAATGCATTATAAATAGATGACAATGAGTGCTCAAAATCTTTCCATTTTTATTTTTTTATTGTCAGTCACCAAAGGCTATCAGGTAAAAAAAGCAGATGAGAAAAAAAAAATGTATTTTAGTTAGTTTTACCTGCTACATTTTGATTTACCAGCTCTTCGACACATAAAGTATAAAATACAAAAAAATCCAGCTGTTCAGCCCATGAGTAGTAAAATCCTCCATATACTCCTGCAGCTATATAAATGTCTCACCATGCTTGTATTTCTGTCAGGGTAATTTAAGGACAATGTTTGGGTTATTGAGATCATTACATTGATCTCACTGTGAGTCAAGTGTGATCCTGTAATTTATTCAGTGGCATGGGGAGTAGTGGAGTAGTGTCATCTTTCTGTTCGTAAATAGATCTGGACAACATTTGGCATACTTCACTGTGATTTTTGGTGAATATTTTGTGAAAATCTGTTCAGAAGTGTTTGAGTTACGCAAACATGAAATATATATACACCAATACATGTATACATTTTTGTAATTAGTTTGTTACTAAAATAAAATTAGTGCAAAACATTTTTCTTCACACCTGCTTGGTTCCTTTTATTATTATTTTTAATAACAGTCATTAACGGTCACCCTGCTCACTAGGGTCAACCTTACCAGATTTGAACATTGAATGGACATTTCATCACCACTGGTCAGATTGTTCATTTTCAGATTGTGGCATGGTCACATCTACAGCAATAACACCACCACACTTCACTGGAGTCTGTACTCTTTCATTACAAACCCAAGTAGCCTGTTGACAACCTTTTCAAGTTTAAATGCAAAATATTTGGACAGGATAATTTGAATTACTCATATAATATCAATGTCCAGCCCATACTGGGGTTAACAGAAAGTCCAAGGACACCCAACAGTAAAATATGAAATGCAATCCAATTTTATTTTTAGAGATTTATTTTTCTTAATAAGGAAAAGTAAGGAAAAACACCTTTTAGAACACAAAAAGTAGGAATACATTTTTTGCAGCACTAGGTTCTTTTCCCAGCTTGAAAAAGTTCCTGTAGTATGCATTTCATTCAGTTCGAGAAAGTTAAAACAGTGGTTTACTTTTTGTAAGAACATTGTAAGATCAGGATTTGTTTCATAAACCGATAGACTATTTTGATATTGGGAGCAGGCCTTTGATTTATTTGTTTGTAAATGGAACATTGTAGATCTGCGATATAAATATATTGTTTTTGGTACAGCCACTTTGCTGAGGGTCTTGGTTAAGTTCACCCATATGACCAATGTGTTACTCACCAAGCCGAGAAAAAAATGCCACACAGAATTCCTTCAGCACAAGTATTTGCAGATGGAACTATTTTAGTACCTCGTACCTTTGTATAAAACATGCAAATTTTGGACAAGTGCAGCTGTCACTTTTAATTCAGAGATGTAACCTGCATAACTAATGCTGCATTCATTCCTCTCACTTGTACCACAGAATCATCTTAACTAGATGAAACAAACAGAGAAGCGATAAGCAGCATTCTAACTCTTTTATAATACAATACACTTTTTTTTTCTTTCTCTTGTAATGTGAAAATCACAAAAATGATTGAAAATAAGAATTCCATTTGCTCCAGAGTATCTTACACAGTGCAATGCTAACATCTGGCATGCTATTATTTCTGAGTCACTGGCCTTATTTGTAGTTATATTCAATGGGTTCAATATAAAATTTAACAGTGCATTTAGGTTAAGCAGTATTAACCGCAATTATGCAACATGTCAGTCGAAACAACAAAAAGGTAAGTTCTCTCATGTTTCTGCTCTGTAATGTTTTAGTGTAGCACTGAGATGAAGAAAATCAAAGACTGAAATATAAATAAAAAATAAAGGAGACTGTGACTTTAAAGACCAAAGCCAACTTAAATTTCCCAAATGTAGCACCCTCACAGTGAGTGTTTAAGGCTATCAAGGGCAAGACCGATAATGACGGAGGCTTAGAGCTTTCAGGAACAGTCACATTTGTCTAAAGGGCTTGACATCTGAAAAATGGACACCCAAATTGATGTATTAACTTTTCTGCAGGAAATACCACGGTCTCAGTCTCAAAACACGTACAAGGTTTAACCAAACAGAAACCCTAATGAAGACTAATGGCAGTGGTTAACTGGAGTGCCACCAGGTGCAAGGGATCTGAACCCATGTATTAATGCCACTTCCATTGAAGTGGACAGATCGGTAACACTTTACAAAAGTCTCCCAGTTACAGTGTATTTACATATTAGATACTCAGTAACCAGTGTCCAGTTTTATATGTAATCACATGTGCATTGAAGAGAAAACTTAGTTACAAATGTAGTTACGAATGTTGTTACAATTGTGTAATCATTTTTACACATTAAGTACATTGTAATAATGCATGATTACACTGTTCTTATGAGTAATTACAGATGTAGTTACCGAATACCTACTATGTAAATACACTGTAACTGGGAGACTTATTGTAAAGTTTTACCTATATCTTTATACTCACATTAAGAAACAGCATTGTAAAATATTTTTTGACAGTATTTTCAAAATGTTTACTATACTATGCTGTAATAAAATCAACTTGTGTTGTGCTGACATGTTCTGCAGCCAAGACAAAATATAAATTGAACCATGCAACTTCTTTGACAAAGCATCACATGACAAAGAGTGTTCCTGTGATGTATTCCTTATGTATTTTATGGATAAGTCTCATGTTCACCGGCTGTGGTAATGTCCTACATTGTTGCACAATTTCCAAATCACTCCTGGACCTGAAATGAGTTCATTTCAATGCCAAAGTATTGGGGGAAGGCAATGGGGTAAACAGAATAATTCCCCTGCTTTTTGTTGAGCATCTTGTACAAAATGTAATTCTATTTTGTGAATATAATTTGTGAGCTGCAGCAGTGCTCAAGAAAATGTGGTCATGTAATTGAAAATTTGATTTAAGTGGGGAGACTTTTGATCATCACTTCATTTAATCTAGGTTTCTCAAAAGTGATTGTACATGTGAGTTTCAGATATAATGGGTAATACTGCTGATGGTTGATACTCGATTGTATATTGAGTTTCATGAGGTTCTGTATGTATAAAGCCAAAAAGAATACTTTCAAGTATTTGCTAATTCTTTAATAAAGAATCAAATGGATTTTGATGCAAGTCAGGGTCACTTCTGCTGGAATGTACCTTCTAGGATTTGGAAATGGCAATCAGTTGTGAAATAAGGATTTTAATTTTGTTGTATATTTTGAATATACTAAACCATTGTGACTCATTCAGAAAACATATATACTATACATTGGTGCCTATTTTAAGAATTTTAGTGTGCTAGGAACTTTATTTTTTCAAATGTTTGTATGGATCAGGAGTTCAGTATTCTGATGCTGTGTGTTTTCTCACATTGCATAATGGATTACATTTAGTAGGATCCTCATTTCCATCTCCTGTAGTGTAGGTGGTTGGAGCATTCCTCATTTGCAGAGGATATTCACTCCATGGACCTCCACGTTCTTAAGAATATTTAAAATTGTATAGAGCTTTAAACCTTTGTATTCTGTTTGTAGTCATCCACAGTTATGACTGTACACAAAGGCCCTAAATAGCAATAATACTGCTGAATGCTCATTCTGCTGATTTTAAAACAAAGGCTAAAAACTTGTGTTCATTTATTTCTCCAACCATCAGCTTAATTGAATAGACCACATGCATCTTACTAGACTTTCATTTGTCATTTCTTATGGAATTCACTGCCAAGATACTATAGACCTTAATACTTCCACAGATGTACTTTGAACACATGATGTCCTAGCTAGTGTGATTATGAGATAATATTTGCCTACATCCAAGTAGTATTTTGTTTGTTTTTCACTGATAGCTTCAATTGTTATAAACAGATGCCTGGTCTGCTTGTATTAAAGCTCTTTATGACAACTCTGGTTTATAGACCACTATATGAAATACAAAATGATAGATGGAATCATTTTATACATGATATTCTGCTTTGGATGTTTTTTTCCCTTTATTACATTTGCAGCATGTCTCTTCTATAATGTATATAAATTAGCTATTGAGTTGTTAAACCATATCAGCCCATTAAGCACTGATAAATAAGAGTTACAACTACATATTTCTGTGCAGTCCTTGGAAAAGAAGCTTGAAATCCAAACATGTTTCTCATCTTAATTGGTTAGCATGCTGATACAGGTGCATTTATAGGCACCTTATAAAATCATAAATCAGTTTTGTAGGAAATCTCTTTTGCATATGATACCTAAACAAATGATGGCTGTGAAGATTTATAATCAAATGAGTGAGGGAAGTTTATGATCAATTTAAGCTTGAGTATGCCTTGATGTATTGTCATGCTTGACAAATTGTGAATATTTATAATTTACAAACCAAAGGCTTAAAATTAGTCCCAGAATTGTGATACACTGCCACTAATAAGTGAATTGCGATGAATAAAGACAAATAAATTAGGTATCAGAAATCATATTTACATTAACTAGACAAATACTACTACACATAAATCATTGTGGGAAGCAAAGTTTTTATTGAAGACCTAAATGATATACACTCACCTAAAGGATTATTAGGAACACCTGTTCAATTTCTCATTACTGCAATTATCTAACCAACCAATCACATGGCAGTTGCTTCAATGCATTTAGGGGTGTGGTCCTGGTCAAGACAATCTCCTGAACTCCAAACTGAATGTCTGAATGGGAAAGAAAGGTGATTTAAGCAATTTTGAGCGTGGCATGGTTGTTGGTGCCAGTCGGGCCGGTCTGAGTATTTCACAATCTGCTCAGTTACTGGGATTTTCACGCACAACCATTTCTAGGGTTTACAAAGAATGGTGTGAAAAGGGAAAAACATCCAGTATGCGGCAGTCCTGTGGGCGAAAATGCCTTGTTGATGCTAGAGGTCAGAGGAGAATGGGCCGACTGATTCAAGCTGATAGAAGAGCAACTTTGACTGAAATAACCACTCGTTACAACCGAGGTATGCAGCAAAGCATTTGTGAAGCCACAACACGTACAACCTTGAGGTGGATGGGCTACAACAGCAGAAGACCCCACTGGGTACCACTCATCTCCACTACAAATAGGAAAAAGAGGCTACAATTTGCACAAGCTCACCAAAATTGGACAGTTGAAGACTGGAAAAATGTTGCCTGGTCTGATGAGTCTCGATTTCTGTTGAGACATTCAGATGGTAGAGTCAGAATTTGGCGTAAACAGAATGAGAACATGGATCCATCATGCCTTGTTACCACTGTGCAGGCTGGTGGTGGTGGTGTAATGGTGTGGGGGATGTTTTCTTGGCACACTTTAGGCCCCTTAGTGCCAATTGGGCATCGTTTAAATGCCACGGCCTACCTGAGCATTGTTTCTGACCATGTCCATCCCTTTATGACCACCATGTGCCCATCCTCTGATGGCTACTTCCAGCAGGATAATGCACCATGTCACAAAGGTCGAATCATTTCAAATTGGTTTCTTGAACATGACAATGAGTTCACTGTACTAAACTGGTCCCCACAGTCACCAGATCTCAACCCAATAGAGCCTCTTTGGGATGTGGTGGAACGGGAGCTTCGTGCCCTGGGTGTGCATCCCACAAATCTCCATCAACTGCAAGATGCTATCCTATCAATATGGGCCAACATTTCTAAAGAATGCTTTCAGCACCTTGTTGAATCAATGCCACGTAGAATTAAGGCAGTTCTGAAGGCGAAAGGGGGTCAAACACAGTATTAGTATGGTGTTCCTAATAATCCTTTAGGTGAGTGTATAACAGCACAGTGTAACAAAACATTTCAAAATTAGCTATCCTGAGGGGGATGATATTTAACTTAGGGGTCTCATTCATGGGTGCATTGTTGGCTGTGGGTGGATGAAGCAAAAATAGCATTCAAATAAGCCAACACTTTAAACACAGGATCAAACATATGAATACATACATACATGAGTGATCATGATATGCCCACTATGGGAGATCATATCATGAGCACCTTCCCATAGTTCTGCACTTGCTTTGCTATAGTTTTGTATTTTGTACTACATTGTGTTTCTGTTTATCTATTTGAGTTTTTGTAACACCACTGACAATATGTCATCCTCACACTGTAGAACATTTGTATGGTTGCTTGTCAAATGTTGCCTTGGAAAAATACATCAGCAATGCCCAACAATAAGGTTTGATAGAATTAAGGAATGATGGATTCCAATATATCTACATACAATATATATACAACCTTACAACCTATGTCAAGAAATTCAGCTTGGTCGCAAATGGATTTTCAAGCGTGAATATTATCCGTAACACATATCCATGTCTACAACCAAATGGTTACGGGAGCACAAAATCAATGTTCTTGATTGTCCATCACAATCTCCAGACTTCAATCCAATAGAAAATATGTGGTAAGAACTAAAAACAGCAGTCCACAAGCCACGCAACCTGGAGGAGTCAAAGACTGCACAGAGGAGTGGTCACAATATCCCTCCTGAGAGGCTGATGAATCATTTAAAGGCAACAGGATGCACCTCCTCCACCTCCAAAGGAAAGTACTGATTACAAGTTTGTAAATACATTAGAATTAATACATTTAGAAATGTATGTATATTTGTGACAGATGTGCTATTGATATATTATATTGACAGCCATACCATTCTTAACATTTTAATTTATTTGAATAAAACATGACAGTGTGCACCTGCATTTTCTTGCCAAATCAGCTTTTGGCTTCACTTTATTAAGATTATGAACACATTTGGAGGCTGCTGTATACTCTCTCACATACACAGTGGTGGATAGAATAGTTATCACCCTCATTTTGTCAGACAATGTGGTGATGTACCGACTGCCAAGAAACAGGAAGTCTACAGTTCATCAAGGGCACCACATTTGCTGAAGAGCACATCGAAACCCTGAAGAATTGCTTAAATCTGTTGAGGGTCACATCATCCATCCTTTTATGTACGACTTGAACTTATTTAATTAGCAACACATTAGGAACACATGAGCTCGACTACATTACCTAGTGACTAAAATTAGGTTTCATAAAAAATAAACAATAAAACACGGTATGACGATGCAGCAGCAAAGGCAAAGTAAACATGTTCAAACACAGGAAATTAAACTTTATCCACCAATAGGACACGCTGACCGTCAATCCATTCGAACTAATTTTCTTTTCAATCTTACAACCTAGCCTTGGTGTAACCTAAAGCTATACTAAAGCTATCCTAAAGCTATTTTCCTTCTTTATATAGTCTTGTTTTTATCTTTTCAACATTACATCTTACTTTTATCATTTAATGTTTTGTACTCTCCAGCTATCTTCCTTGTTAAGAGGCAAGTACAGCTGTTTGCGATCACAATAATTACCCATTTCCGGAGTTAACGTGAGGATAGCCTTTAACTAATAAACTCGGTACCTGCAAATTCCCTATTAGGTAAGTGTTAAAACAATCAATACATTTTAAAAACAAGTGACCCCTAACAGTAAATCAAAAGCAACCCATCAATGTTAAATCAACAATAAAAAGCAAATAAATGATTACATAACACAACTAAATTACTTTTTAAATGTACCGAGGATGACATTTATGTCCTGAAAGAAACACAGCATTTACATTACATGAGTCTGATTGCAAGTTGAAAGTTTCATCTGTTTAATATTATACTGCTTGAAGTGCTTGAGAGTCATACACTGTGTGAAGAAAAGTGAGGAGGAGTGGAGCTAGGCAGGTCGATGTGGTTGTCATAGTTTACCATGGAGGCCTATCTGTTGCTCACTCTTGCAAGGCTACAATTCAGCACGATCCCAACTACCCTCAGCAGCAGGTTGGTTAACAGTGAGTTGGTGTAAATAATGGTTTTCAAGAGAGCAGAAGACAGTAATGAAATTCTCCACTAAAGGAATACATATTCATACAAAACAATATGCTTCACTGTAATTCTGGAGGCTTCCATAACAAATGGAAATGAAAAGAAGTCATTTCTGTTTTACGTCCCACTGATTGATGTATGTAGGTATTGCTGGAGCCATACATGCAGTTTTTTATTGCACGAAAACAACGAGGGCAGCCCCCACTATAATTTGTCACCAACTGCCCTCAAACTGTCTTTATTTGGTATACAGTTGTGTGATAAGTATACGTTTGTTGTTATACAGAAGATTTCCAGTGCCTTTGGTAATAGACGTGAAACCTATCTTTATTTACAGAAGAGGAAATAAACGTCTGTCAGTGCTGATTTAAAATGTCAATGAATATGGTGGATTATTTAAAGCGAAAAGTTGTCTGTCCTAAATATGGGGAATGACTAAAACCATCAAGGATGCCCTTATAAAAACTGTTAATAGTTTGTGTGTTTTGAAAAGAACACAAGACAAGAGGCCAAGTGGAAAGGTCTCAATGCCTAGAAGAAAAACGGTGCCCAGCTTGTATGCAACAGAGCAAGCCAGTGTGAATGCCAAGCGCATTGTGAGTGTCACGCAGCCACGGTGTACAGCACGGGCTGCAGCAACTCTGGCTGAAAGCTTTGATATGCTGGGAAAAGGGAAACGGCTAAGCAGAGGTCATCAGTTACTAGAAAACAATTTTCCTCATACTGAGAAGCAGGCTTACTGCTGCGCTCCTGACACAGACAGATTGGCTTTAAAAAGACTGCATAATGTGGGTTACATGAAAGTAATATTAAGCATGCCTTATGACCAACATGGAAATAGACAAATAAACAACATTTTTAAATGGATTCTGTATTTGAGGCGTAGGGCACTGGAGTTCATATCTTTGGCATATTTACTATTTTAATATGCAATCGACATTATTTACTCCCTTTTTACCGAGGCTATGCTGCACAGGCCTTTGACTGTTTCATTTGTCAAATGCCAGCCCGAAGGACTCAACTGAGCTGGGTCAGAATTCATTTTTGTACCCTGAAAGAATATAGGACACACAAACATTTTTAATTTGACAAATCTATCACCATTTGCCTTTGTTTTCCACAGCATCCTTGTCCCTTAGGAGTCCTGACAGAAATACAAGGCAAAGGAACAACATTTATGTCAAAATGAGAGAATATTGAATGTGCTGTGAGTCATACATGTAGGCCACTACTCCCAGAACAATTGATTGTTCAGGGAATGGTGTCCAGAAAAAGTAGAGTACATATTTTTTTTTAGAAGAGGCTTTAATGAATTTTGTGTTATGAGAGACTGGGAGAACTTTTGTGTATTGGAGTGTAAATAATACCAAGCTAGCCCAACTCTCTAAAGAAGAGGATGTATGATTTTTCTTCCTTTTATAATACTCGCATCCTTTTACAATCCCAGTGTATTCACTGCACTTAAAATGAGTACTACAAGTGAGAAAGTGGTGTTAGCAGTATGTATGATTAAACATGATGTTATTTATTTAAACCAAATAAAATTTAAAGTGATAGATCCTTATATACAGTTAGGTCCATAAATATTTGGACAGTGACACAATTTTGGCTCCTGTTTACATCTTGTGGTAAACCCTCTGTATTTACTCTGGTGAAGTCTTTTCATGATTGTCGACTTAGACACAGATACTCTACCTCCTGGAGGGTGTTCTTGATGGCCAACTGTTGTGAAGGGGTTTTTCTTCACCAGGGAAATATCTGCCCTCAAATAAAAGATGAAAGTCTATACTTAAAGGGCATCTTGATTGTTTCCTTTCAAATCCATTGTGGTGGCATACAGAGCCAGAATGGTGACAATTGTATTGCTGTCCAGATATTTATGGACCTAACTATAATTTTGATTTAAAAAAAGATTGTGGCAAGTACAAGCTCCTTATGATATAAACTATTTATTCTACCATTTGATCAGACTCAGGTGTTTCATCTTCTTGTTATGGATGAAGTCAATTCAACGTTGTGCTTTATTTTAGTATTGGAAATTTAATTATAATTGAGATGAATATGGGCTGAATTGTGAGAAATACTTTCTTTCCCCCTCTTTGCTGCTAGTTGCATCCACAACGTTATTTCAATATTGAGAACAAATATGACCTTTGAGATCCATTTCGATGTGTATAAACATTTGTTCTCTTCCAAAGAACAGTACGGCCCAAGGCTCTAGGGTTTCGACTGTTAATATTGCTTTCTCGATTTGTTTATTTCTGCCCAGAGATACTGGCAAATCGATAATAGATAAACACTGTTTACTGTGTTTATGATAAATAAACAAGACACATTAACAGGTCAGTGTCTTCATTTATATCAGGGTGATCAACATAACAGTGATTGAAGTATATATTATATCTGTTTTCTATTTAGTTTATCTTTTTCAAGCATGCTTTAAAAGGGATGTACTTGGTGATACATAACTCGGTTTGGATTTAGATTTTAAACTCACTTATGAGTCACACCGTTGCCTTCAATCTGACCTAATCCACATGGTGTCAGCATGACACTCATATTAAAATTGAACCCAACCAGTATTCTTGATCCTAAAATAACATTATGTTCTCTATTTTACAGGCTTTCGTAACTGCAGAATTGTATTTCCAAGATTTCAGGCATGTTATATAATACAAAATCACCTCATCAGCACAGTTTTTGCTCTGCTTACATCCCCATACTGCACAGGAAAAATAGCTGTACTGTAATTATACATTTTCAAACGTTTTCTGAATTGTTTCATAGAAAGAAGATGTTGTTCCTTTATGGCCATACTCCTTCATACACAAGCTGCATATGTGAGTTAATCTAAAAGAAAATGATTCCCAGGAAAACCTTAAGCACAAAGTTCACAAAATGTAAACCAATATAGGTAATCACACTAGTGAATACTGTACAATTGCTTCTTTTTCTACAGCGTGGTGGCCTTGTTGCCTTGGCAATAATATAATGATTAGAATTTTGTTTCAGAAATTCAGGGGGGGGGAAATCTAAAGTAAAATGACTGTTCTATAGTTAATACTCATTGATATTTAGGGAAATAATTGATCATTTCTAGCCCTCTTTAAATAGCAATCCAAAGGGATGAGGAAAGTAAGAAAAATGTAACAGCTTCTATAATCCCATTCAAATTAATCCAGCATGCATTAAATTTATGAGCACAGTCGAAAACTCAGCCTTTTCACTGTTGATTCTATACCGTACTTCCAAAGTCAGATAATTAATTTTTTTGTCTGGTCAACTGCATATATAAGACATTGTTTAAAGACACTGGAAGATCAACAATATCAGTGACATCTCTGACATCATTCGTGCTCTTTATTCCCCTTTTGAAATGATCTTTTCTTACATCTGCTGCAGCAGGTTTCTACAAATAATTTAGTGCACCTAGGGTTGTATGGATGTAAATCAACAGATCCTAAAAATGCATCTGCAGGGTGCATAAATGTGTCGTGAAACATGTTAAAACATGACATTTTATTTGGGTAATCAATCAATTACAAAAGCTAATTGCACACCTGCATAGACTCTTACACAGGTGTGTATGAGGGATAGAAAAAAAAACATACTCCCACAAACTGTTTCTACTTGCAAGTGTTATAAGGTCTTTGTCCAAAACATTGCATTTTATTGAATTATAACACTTGCAAATAGAGACAGTGGGCAGGATCATCATTTTCAAATTAATCAATCACATATGCAATAACATGGCAGCTAATAGGGATCTGTATGAACACACTACATTAATACATGAGAAGGGGTGTTATATGATGACACATTGTCGCTCTTCATCCTCTTCACCACTCTCTTCTGCTTCATTGCTCTCCATCAAATTTGTCCTCCTGGACCGAAGGCTGTCCAGATGCCAAATTTTTTCAAACAACATGATATTATGGTTGGCCAAATCAACTAAGATACCAACACTACATCATCAAATTAAATTGTATTTTGAAACATATCGGCCAATACTCTGAGAAACAAATTTAGTTCCCGTACATTTGGCTATCCGCCTAAGTGGCTGGTAAGATTGACAGATTTATCCGCCATTGGCTGATAATACCCACATTTGGCGGGTGGCGGGTGATCATTCTATTGCCTGATTGCATTAGATTTGCACCTGATATAGCTCTAGTCTGCCTGTCCTGATCTGCTCAGTAAGGTGTTCATTCCACCCACGGAAGTACATTTTACTTTTAGTCCACAAAATTATTTCGCCAAGCACAAAATAAGTGAGCATTTTGTGTGACAAAACGTGAATTATATGCACGAAATGTGCATTTCGAGGGACAAAATACTAATTATGTGCACAAAATTATGAATGACACAAACAGCGCCACATAGTTTTGTGAGACCTCTGCACACATCCAGGGTAGTAGTTATTTTGTGATTACAGATTCATGCTGCTAGGCTTCTAATGGTTCCCCATCACTTGGTTCTCTTGCAGTTTTTTGGAGCAGACGTTCTGTCAAAGAAAGATTTATACTTTACATGCTGTTTGTCTTGCTCTACTTTTCCTTTACTATGTACTGCTAATGTATATTCACAGAATAGAACATACAACAGAGATCTATTTAAGTGAATATGCTTTCTAGTGATCTAAGTATTGATTTGATCTGCATCCTAGTGCATATATATATATATATATATATATATATATATATATATATATATATATATATATATATATGTATGTATGGTACTATTTCAAGAAAATTATATTATAGACAATAAGAACATTTATGATATAGCCTAAAGTAGACTTAATGATTGTTATGATGGTCCTAAATCAAACAGATAAGGCAAAGTCTGCGAAGAATGTGGACAAATAAATATGTATTTAGTGATAATTTTTGAGTCCAGTAAAGGTTGTATAATTATTGAAATCCAACATAAAAAAAAAAAAATCCAGCAGCATGTGTTGCATGCCCCAGCTTCTCTGATAACCATGATATTACAATTTGCATATCACAGCTTTGTAATCCCTTTGCTACTTGACCCCTATTCAATCCACTGTTTTCCGAATGATAAATGAGCCTAGGTTTAGTCATCGTCAGACATAGGTCTATTCCACCATTCATTAAACTGAATACTCACCTGCATTACATAACAGCCTTGACTGATCATGTAAATTTAAGAGATTAATCTGCACAATTAGGATGAGTTGAATTCTTGAAATCTCATTTTCTTAAAATCCTACCCTATATTTGGGCCAACTTAATACTTGTTTGTATACAGTGCCTTCCAACAATAATGAAAACAAGCATGTTGTCTTCTCCTGCACCACCATTTATTTTAACAAGAGTAATTAACCTCCATTGGTCCCCAGTAGCCATTATATTTAGGGCCGGTATGCTCACTGTACAAGATATATACGGCATCAACCATAAAGCAGGGTCACATTGCTCATTGGTATTACATCGAAAAAATAACTCTAGAGTAAAGAACTGTAAAATAAAAATATGGTGTTGAAAGCCAAAACATAGTGCCTGCAGGCACAATAAGAGCTTAATGTCATAAATCATTACAGATACCAGCTAAAAATCTCTAAATCGTTAAAGGTTACAGTATTAAGTCCACTTCCTTCAGCAAATATGCCATTGATTGCATGAGTTTGAGAAAGCTGCTATCATACCCGTGTAATACCATTGAAAAGATTGCTTTTACTTTCTATCACCTTGTTTACTTGGGGATATATAAAAAAGAATGAATATCATGATTTTGTTGTTGCTTTCAACTGGAAAACAAAGAGTTTGCAAATTGGTCTATAAAATGTTGCACAAGGATAGTATATCGTTCCTCAACTTCTCGATTTGATTAGAATACATCTCAAAACCATCTTGCCATTCTTCCGGATTAACAAAGTGATAAATGATGCACAAACAGCAGATGATACCACTACAAATGGTCTTCGGCTTCTCTCAATCCTGTTATCCTGTTGGGTTTGACACAGATGGAGAAGCATCTGTGATGTCTCATTGCTTTTTTCGTTCCAAAAGATGGAGAACAGTCCACCCAAGGAATTCATCCCTTTACATTGATTCCCTTTCTTCTGGGTGTCTAGCTTTCACCTGCAGTGTTAACTGACAATGATAGCAGGGCGCCTGTTATCACAGCCCTGATTTAGAAACTAGACCCTGCCAGAAATCTTATTCTTGAACATCCATCAGCTACGATCTTACTACTCTTCTCTTCCATTGAAGTATCAAGACATTAGGAGAAACTGGCAATATAAAAATATCTGCGGAACGTATCGTTCTTCAGGAAAAAAATCTTTCTTTCTTAGGCTAAACCACCATATTTTCTACAAAGCTGTAAGTTACTGGGTTGTTGATCTGTGATGAAGAACACAACAGCTTGCAGCTCTGTAACAATCAAATATGAACTTTTCAATCCTCCACTACAGAGAATTTATAGTACTAAAGAACATTCTATAAAAGTATTGTACCCGTCTGTGTTTGCTGGTTTCTCAGTAATGATTGCAGATCACCAACAGAATAGCACAAGGATAGATATAATAAATGATACAACCAGCTATAAAGCCATTCATTTATCTGAACTATATCGGCACATAACTAAATCCATTTTAATTTTTGATCAGTTCTTCTGTTGTGCTACACCAAGTATTGGTTTAAATGTAGCTCACTACATTGTTGTATAATGAAATAAAATAATGGTCTCTCTTGAATTCATTTTGCGGAGGTGCGATGCAGAGAAAGCCAAAACTGCTGAAGTATTTTCGTTTTCACTTGATTATTTGCAGGTTTTTAACTTCTTCCAAGTTCCAAAATACCAGCTGTGGATTGATCCACAAGTGTTTTATTTTATCTTCCCACTTTCCTGCCTACTTAATCGTTTTTTCTCTTCACCCCTCACCCCCTTGCAGAATGGAGATGCTATGTTTTGGAAGCATGCATTTGCAAGTTGTGAATTAGAAACCTGCAATAAATTCACTATCTATCATAGATGTGATAGTGGTTTTATTTAGCATAGCCCTATAGGTTTGTGGTAGGTTTGTTTTATTATCATTGCTATTATTAATAACTATGTATATCAATCCCAATCCCAATCCCAATGTATTTTTAATTCCTAAAATACTGTTGCTTTAATATGACATATGCGGAACACTACATATTGTATGTAGTACTCAATGTTGTTAGGGATCAGGCAGTTTTAACAGTTAGTTTGAATGGTGGTGCTATAGTACAGTCTAATCCCTGGAAAAATATGTATATTTACAATGTTCAAATAGTACTTAGACTATTAACACTTTCTGAACAAGACTTCATGAAGATTCAAAGACATGAACAAATCAGTTTGTTTTCACATGGTCTAACATGTGCATGCCAAGAAGCACAATCTCTGCTACTGCTAGGCTTAGCAAAGGTATCCCCATAATATTTGCATGATCTGAAGATTTTTAATTGTCTTCTCAGTTAATTTCTCATTACAACTGATGTGTTAAATGGCCATCTGTGAGTGAATGCCCTGCTAATGAGTTAATTGTCCGCGGTAGACAGCCATGTAGACATGTGGGGGAGATTCTACTGCAGTTAATGAGTTCCCTGTATATTCAAATGGCCAATTGAAAAAATAATAATTTACTAATTGGCTGCTTTGGTAATATAAATAGCTCCACAGCAGGGCTAATGCTTTTAATCAGGGTTGAGTTTATATTGGTGAATCACTATAATATATTTTAATAATGGAAGTACTTAATAATATCATCATTTTCTAATGTTGTTTTCTAAATTTTAAAGTCTGATAATTGTATTTTGCCTTGTCCTTATGTTTTTTTCGTTATGGGGTATAACTCTTGACTGGCTGCTATTCTTGTGAAAGGGATTACTAAATGATATGTGAATTTATAAACACAGATGATGTGAGTATCTGAGTATTTATTTTGGTAGCCTGTTGTTTTAAGCTAAATGTATGCAAGATCCATGGCTAACATGTAAAACTCTTAGGAGAGCCACAATAAAGTGAGAGTTGTCTTCATCCGTTCTGTTCAGCTACCAAAAAACTAAACAAAAATGAACAATGAAATGCTTTTATATTTCTGGTACTGATTTAAGGGTTATGTCTGTGTTGTATAATCAATAAAGCTATAATTTAAGAATTGAAAATGGTGAATTAAAAGGCATTTAATTGTAATTTGCTTTAAAAGCAAAAATGCATTATGTAAACACTGCGAAATGGAGGTGAATACAATTGTAATGAATTAGTTAATTTCACTTAAATTACTATGTGAACATTGTTAACTCAAATGGAATGATAGATTGCTGCCTACATCCATAAAAATGTACTTGCTAGCAGGGTATCTTATGATTATTCAGTCACTTTTATAATTTATTGCTAAGACACTTTAAGGAGGTCTAAAAAGGAATAAAACCTTCAATCATTCCACAAGGTAATAAACCCTCCTTCAATAATCTTGTTATTTGTCATGTTTCAAGTGTAAATAGATATGGTTGGAAAAATCAAGATCGATAAAACAGAAACATGTAATTCTGTATAGCATGTCAGCATATTCTAATAAAAAATGAAACTGGTTCAATAAAAGACAGTTAAAACACTCAAAGGACTGCTTTTGTTTGATGTCTTTGACATCTGATGAGGATTGTTTATTTTAGAGACTCACCAGGGGCTTTAGGTCTCCCCTGGGCCTCATTTTATTAATAATACTTGCAATGCTATATAATATAACTTTTATTGCCATTGCCAAAGTGAGGGAAGTAGGAATTTTATTTGATGGGTAGAAGAAACAAAACTGGAGAGACCTCCAATTAGCAATAAAACTAGGTACCTGGGATTCTACAGCCCAACATTTATATTAAAGGGCTTCTGATATTGGCCCGAATTGTTGGGCTTTGGAACAGGACCAAAGTACATGTAACTAACAGTCTCCACAGTGTATATAAGCAGAAGTCTTGAAATAGTCTCCTATCAAAAATAAACTTTTCCAAAAAACTCTTGGAACAGATCTTAGCAAAGCACAGCGAGGCGAACTTGTCGATCTCCGCTGGTTGAGCTGACTGCAGGCCATCCATGGAATATCTGTCACCACACTAAAGGTCTCCATGGTCTAGGCATGGCCATCAGTGGGAATGGCAGGCCTGCTTCCTGTCCTAGGGCCCGGCTGCTTGGTGGATCCCAATGTGCCTATTGCCTCTGGGTTGCCTATGATTTACCAGCTGTCTCTATTAACTGTTCTGTCCCGCTCAGCTCTCACACGCATGTGCCCTGTCAGTTGTAGTAGCCTATGTCTATGGCTGCATGAAGATGAAGTGATAGACCTCTAGATTTTGCATCCACTGAGTTTCTGACCCTCTGATATCATTTTTATATCAGGGCAGATCAGCAACATCAGGAGGTTCCCCCTTGCAGTGAGACCGTGAGTACTGTACATACAACGATAATGTAAAGCAAGTTATCCTGTTTTGGATGCTTATCAAAATTAAGAAAATAAGTTGTGATTGTTAAAGATTTATGTGACCAAATATCTTTTATATTTTTACAGGTGCAGAAAGAGGATATATAAAGCATTTCTTAGACCATTCTCGAACTAAACAGCACTGTTGAAGGGAAACATGTTTCCCCCCCCCCCCCCCCCCCCAATGTACCTACAATTCATTTAACCCCCTATTTGCTTAGCCTTTTAACAACAGCACTGTATCTCTTGATGGTCTTCAAGTGTGGGAAGATAAAAAGCCCCCTGCTATCACTACAGCTGGTGCAGATATACTCTTCCAGTCACCTTCAGGAGACATGGTATTTAAAATTGTCTGCCAAGCCTCTACAGTCTAAAAACAAGGGGTTGATGTAATACGATGTGCTCTTTTGAGAATTCTTTTGAGAAAGCTATTGGTATTTAATTAACTCATTTTTGTTGTATTATTTTAAATAAACGGGTTTTGAAAAAGCATTTACTGGAACCAACAGTAACATAAAGATGATTTTTAATCACCTTTGACAGACCAAAAAAAAAAAAAAAAATCTTCAGAATATATTCATTATGTAACTGATTTTATTAACACTTCATAGCACTATAAAGAACTTCCTCAAAGTAATATATTTTACCTTTTGTTCAGTCTGAGCTGTGCATGATCAAATTCAAATAAGCTGGTCTACAGCATACAAGGGATTAAAATACCACTTATCTATTCAACTCTTAACTTTCAGATCTAATTAAACATAATTGCAATTTTTTAAACCTTGATTTGGAAGGTGGAAGGCCTTTCTGCTATTCCATGATGACTTAAACCTCTACTCATTTATCATCTTCATTAGCAATAAATGACGATGATGTAGCATAATTTCACTATAAAATAAAAATCTCACCTAAGCACTGAAGAGAGATCTAAAGGCTTTAAAATAGAATGGTACATTGAATGAGAGAGGTAAGTGTTATTTATCTGAGCTTTCATGATTTGAAACTATCATTACACAGCTTTTTAAGTTGAAAATCGGGAAGTTGAAGCAAAATATTTCAGCTATTTGAATTGATTTTGCCTAGATAGATAGCTGAAGTTTATTTTGATTAAAACCACAAGGTGAGGGATGATGGGATACAGAGGATGATGGAGGTATAAAATAATCAATACAGAAAGTATGAGACAAGTGTCAGCATTTTAAATCCCTTCCCGAAATTAGGAAAGTTGTGTTCATTGGAGGAACTTTCTCCTCCCAAAATTTACTTTCCAGTCTCCAATCTCTTATTTATTCAATAGATTGTGTTTCATGATACAGCATTCTTGGAAAGCAGTTCAAAATAATTTCTTGGCAACTAACATGCATTTTTGTTAATTTAAGAACTCGCTATCTCATATTGACCACATTAACTGTTTTACAGAAAATGTAATGTTACATAATAATGCTACTTACTTTTCCAGCACCGTGAGGGATTTTGTATCCAAAAACGCTTTGCTTGTCGTAATTAATTATTATACCAATGCAAGCAGCCTTGACAGTCATGATACTCATGTACAGGGAGACCATAGGTTAGGTGGACTCAGCTTGCATCTTCATTTCACAGGAAAACAGCAGCACGAGGCCATTATGTGATGTGACGTCTGAATTTATCATTGTCAAAATCATTTGTCTTGTTAAGGTTCATTTATTCTCCTTTTTTTTTCTTTTTACCTTGGGCATCGTCATGCTAATGTAATGTGTACAAGGTTTAACCTTACAGGGACATTGCTAATGCTTCATTAACCAGCAAGCTCTCCCGGTTTATAGGATCTAACCGTGTCGATGTCGTGTATCTCTCTGGTGTGCCTGGATCACCATTCATTTAATGCAGCTGCTGGAATAATATTTGTCGTCATCTCATAACTCTGGCATTACCCTCAATCAACCCTGTTCCTAATCAACCTTTCCATCTTGTCATGACACTGCACTACAGATGTCATTCAGCTCGCTTGTCTTTGCTGCTTTAGTGTTAATTCAGTTTCCCCTCACAGTTCTTCCTTCCAAAGCTGATGATGACCAACAAAGACAATAATATTGATCACTGTTTACGGATTGATTTATGTGTTATGAAAAACCTGTAGATTTTCATTCAGAAGCTGAAGTCCTTTTTTATAGTGATATTCCCAATGGAATGTAATAAATAGAATGGTGGCAATATACACCGATCAGCCATAACATTATGACCACCTGCCTAATATTGTGTAGGTCCCCCTTTTGCTGCCAAAACAGTCCTGACCCGTTGAGGCATGGACTCCACTAGACCTCTGAAGGTGTGCTGTGGTATCTGGCACCAAGACGTTAGCAGCAGATCCTTTAAGTCCTGTAAGTTGTGAGGTGGGGCCTCCATGGATCGGACTTGTTTGTCCAGCACATCCCACAGATGCTCGATTGGATTGAGATCTGGGGAATTTGGAAGCCAAGTCAACACCTTGAACTCGTGATTCATCAGACCAGGCCACCTTCTTCCATTTCTCCGTGGTCCAGTTCTGATGCTCACGTGCCCATTGTAGGCGCTTTCGGCAGTGGACAGGGGTCAGCGTGGGCACCCTGACTGGTCTTCGGTTACGCAGCCCCAAAACGCAACAAACTGCGATGCACTGTGTGTTCTGACACCTTTCTATCAGAACCAGCATTAACTTTTTCAGCAATTTGAGCTACAGACTTCGCTCCCCACGTGCATCAATGAGCCTTGGCCGCCCATGAACTTGTCGCCGGTTCACCGCTTTTCCTTCCTTGGACCACTTTTGATAGGTACTGACCACTGCAGACAGGGAACACCCCACAAGAGCTGCAGTTTTGGAGATGCTCTGACCCAGTCGTCTAGCCATCACAATTTGGCCCTTGTCAAAGTCGCTCAGATCCTTATGCTTGACCATTTTTCTTGCTTCTATCAACTTTGAGGACAAAATGTTCACTTGCTGCCTAATATATCCCACCCACTGACAGGTGCCATGATAACGAGATTATCACTGTTATTCACTTCACCTGTCAGTGGTCATAATGTTATGGTTTATCAGTGTATTTTAGCAAATATAACATTGACACAAACTGATTGAAACACCTAAACCAATAGACTACTTATGCAGACACTGAAATCTTAATTCACTTCAGCTTATTAGCATTTCTGCTACTATTGCTTGCAGTTGGTCAGAATAATAAATACCATGTATAACAAATCAGATGGTAATACCCATGTTATAATCAGCTGGTGCACATAATGGCCTTGGTTATAAACTTCTTATTTGTTTTATGCAAATTATAAGTATAAGAGAATTGATCAAGACAGACAGATAACATTAAATGAAACCTGTGGAACAGCCTCTCTGTTTTGCGTTAGTGCAGTTTCCTGTAAAGAAACATTTGCTTTGCTTGGCACTTTGTAATAGTTTACTGTATTAGTGAGATATAATTATTTTTGGATATAATATATGTGATTAAGTTTTTACTTACAGAAGCATCTAAAAAAGGGTGTGCAATTCCTGAAATAGTTTTGAAAGCCTTTGTGTAAAGTGGAGAGTCCTATCTATACCTTTATTTTAAAAAAGAACAAAGTAATCATTGATTTGTATTTTGTTATAATTCTACTGCCCCCGTCAGTCAGTTAGAAAGTCTGAAATCATGTGTTTATTGTATTATCATTTAATTATGAAAATGTAAACAAATATGGTAAATCCTTGTATTCATACAGGGAATACCCATTTATCACTGACAACCTTGTTGAGAATATTTCAGTTTTACATCTCCTGTGATAGAATGCACTTTGGGGATTTTTTTAAATTGCATTTCAAATTCACAGCTGGTTGAGCATCACTTTGTATCTCCTATAAAATGTGGGATCTGTTCCTTGCTAGTTCTGTGCTGCTTAACATTACAATTCATGGGGGACGCAGCATGATTGTCCCATAGCTAGGCTTTGGTAAGTGTTTTTTCTTCCCCCCCCCCCTCACTCAAAGATTATCTGTATGTTTCCTGAGTTGCAAATCAATCCTGTTTATTGTATTTAAATGTATCAATTTCCATAATGTATGATTAAAGTATCTCTAAATACTTTATTTTATTTAATAGATTAGCTAGCAACTGTACATTTCAAAGGAATGCTAGTGGATATCTGTGCATATCTGCCCTATAGCTTCCCAGAGTTTTGGATTAGCATACATATAGCATTTTTCTTTATTTTCATTGTGCTTGTTAACTTCCCTTTCAATACATAAATAAAGATATTTTCACCTTCTCTTGCAAAGAAGCAGATCATTTAATGTAAAAGGCAAATATAAGAGGCATGTGGCATTAAAATGCGCAGTTTAATTTCAGTTTCAAGATAACCTATACATTGATCATCCTCCTTAAAAAGCCTCAGGGAAATTACCTACTCCACAAAAATCTAAATTAAAAGTTTCAATCCCAAAGATAAATGTGTAGTAGTAAACAGTGCTTTTTCCGCTTCAGGATCAGTTTGATGAATATATATTGTGATGCAGTGCCTGGTGGTGCAGTGAAATACTGGGCTGTGAGGCACTGGCAATCCCCGGACCCAGGTGGGTTTACCGATTTACCGGGAGCAGCAGATGAGGCACTGCTGCTCGATGACTGGCTTCCTCCCTTGATAAAACAAGTGCCTGACTTCCTGTTGTGGAGAGGCAGGAGGAGAGCCTGGGAGTTGGAGAGGAGTTTTTGTGAGTACCGAGAGAGGAGAGTATTGAAGACAACGGATTATAGTAAGACTTTGTTTACGAACCACACGGATCATAATTGATTACGGATTATGAACTAGATTGTTTGCTAGTGTTTGTCTTGCTTGTGGTTATAATAAGTTATCTGTGTAGGTTAGGGACCTTTTTTTGTGTGTTTAGTTTAGGCTCCAGAGGAGATGGTGTTTGTTTGAGTTGCTCATATTAAAGAGTAAACCTTCAAATACACAATGCAGCACATGCGTTTGTCAGACACCCACACTATACTGATATTCAGCTTAATATTTAAATGTAGTACTATGTCTCTTTAAAATAAAATTCACCAGCTTCCTTCATCATGCACTTCAATCATGTGTGATTGACAGACTATGATCTTGAAGATTTACCAGCCAGTGCCAGCTTTATGCATTCTGTTGCTTATTTAGTCACCAAAATTATATTTGCTGAATTGAATGTACATAAACATTGAGTCATGCCAAACACAAGTATGCCTTGTGTGTCGTTCATGCCAACTAGTGCCCACCAATCAAATTGCAGCTGGTGTGTTAGAAATGGTAGTTTACAGTTTGTCAACCAACATCAAATAGAAAAGTCTTAAATGTGTAACCCTAAATCTAATAACTCCTTTTAACCAACCAGCAGGATTGGCTGTTTTGCTAATGATGTGCATATTTCCGTCTCTGGAACACAGAGCTAATGCATAAAAAGGTAACTCTGTGAAATTCATTATTGCAACAACTAATCATCAGAGGCTTCTTGTAACATCTACTCTTAATGAGTTTAATGAAGTGCAGAAAATTAATGAAACAAACAAGAACAACAACACACAAAAAACAGAACCCTTAGAATTACCCAAGAAAAATAAATTAATAATGCTTCCTTTTGATCGGAAATACTTCCACTGGGTATAATTAAGCCATTAACATGTTCAGGAAGTGAAAATTAGTATACCCTCTGTAGAAGCTTCTCTCGACAAGTGGGCCATGAAACATATGCTTAAGGACTTAAAGATCAAGTTAACCGATGATATCACATTAAATCCCAAGTAAACTGTCAACCACTAAGAGCAGGGAAAGTGTGAGCCAGAATCACAAAAGGCAATAAAGTGCTATACCATCCTCTGCAGCAGCTGTTTTCTCTGTAGCATTTCTCATGACACAAACTGCACGTAGAGCAGTGTCAAGGTATCCCATATTTGTTTGCTTGGCATAACATTAAAAGATGCAATTTATCTTTTTGCAGTCCTCCTCTCTCCTTTTTCTTGTCCCAGGTGACAGCAGCAGCATCAATTTCAGAACCATGACAGGGGGCTCGGGGCATTGATTATTTAGAATCTGAGTAGGAAGGATAGTGCTGTTCTTCCACAACATCTCACAGATTGGTCATCGGTGTCCCACTAAACTCACTCATTACTGTATCTCAGCTTGATGGGTGTCAGGTGTAATTAACTACTGGTCAGGTGTTTTTATTCTCCATTCTTTCCACTTCAAAGAGCTGACCAACTATTTAAAGGGTCAAATTGGGCCACTCTGTCATCACCCGGTGATTTAGCATTTGAACAAAAAAAGAGTACAATGTTTAAAACCTCAATTGCCCTTAACCATTCATATTCCCTTATCTTATTGCAGAGTTCTTAGCCATAAAATCTGGCTCTTACTTTAGGTCAAATTGGAAGTACTTGAAAAGGAACTTGGACTGTGTAGCCATTTAATCTGACTTCTCGTTACGAAAGCATGGATTTATATAAGCACGAGTATAAATACAAACACACACGTGGCCATTAAACAGAGATTTCATGAACCAAAGAAGTAATGATAATGTTTGTCATGCTTCTGTAGGTGGTGGGTCAATCTAGTATATTTATCACACTTCAAGGTTAGAGCTTTGACAGTGTGGAGGATTCTTTCTGCACAGTACTGGGTCACGGCTTTTGCGTGCTCCTGCTAAAGGAGCAGATAAGACTAAGGAGGGTTTGGAGAGGGAGGTGGATAGGAGTGGGCAGCAGCTTTATATATGCATGCATTCCATGTACCCATGCATACTCATATAACCCTTTTCACTGTGTTCTCAAAACAAAGTGCTGTTTGGTTTGTCAGCAAAGAACAAAGTATTAGACTGAACTAGAATTTAAAGTAACTGAAGATACTTTGTCTGCATGTGACAGTACTCTTTGCATGATATATTACTGGATTTTTATTATTTAAAGTTAGGTGCATAAATATTTAGACAGTGACACAATTGTCATCATTTTGGCTCTGTATGCCACCACAATGGATTTGAAAGGAAACTATCAAGATGTTCTTCAAGTGTAGACTTTCATCTTTCATTTGAGGGTAGTTACATCCAAATTGGGTGAACGGTGTAGGAATTACACCCATTTTTATATGTGGTCCCCCCAGTTGTAGGGGCTCAAAAGTATTTGGACAAACTAACAATCATAAATTAAATTGTGAGTTTCAATACTTGGTTGCAAATCCTTTGCAGTCAAAGACTGCCGGGAGTCTGGAACCCATAGACATCACCAGATGCTGGGTTTCTTCCCTGGTGATGCTCTGCCAGGCCTGTACTGCAGCTGTCTTTAGTTCGTGCTTATTCTTGGGGCATTTTGCCTTCAGGCAATGACATCTTGATTGTTTCCTTTAGAATCCATTGTGGTGGCGTACAGAGCCAAAATGATGACAATTGTGTCACTGTCCAAATATTTATGGACCTAACTGTATGTAAGGTATTTCAAATAAAGCATTACTCAATAATTGGTGTAGTTTGGGGATTAGTGCAAGGTGCTTATGGGACCCATAGTTGTGTTGAAAAGCAATTCATTAAAGATAAATCATTGCTGGTGGTCTGTAGATATGGAAATTATGTATAAAGAAATATAAATTAAAACACTATGCTCATGCTACATGTTCTCCACCACGATCAGTAACTTTATGGTAGATACATTTACACATGTTTGATGGACATTCAATTTTGGATTATGAATGTCCTGGAAAACAAGAGATAACATCATTTGACCATCGTGAGGCTTTTTGATCAGCTCAATCAGCATCTACGACAGGAGTTGGTAATGTGCTCTACACACTCATTCATTCTAGTATAGAACTAAGCTCAGGTAAAATCTTATATTGTAGACTTGGAACCCAAATCAATGTAATCAACCTAAAATCATTACCGATTTTTGATATTTGTAAGCTCCTAATTTGCTGGGAGTGCAACAAATGTTCAAAGTGGAAATGCATAAAAGGATCATAATTACTACCTTTATGACTGATCACGTTCAGAGGAGGAGAACTATTCATTTTTGCGACTTTGTTACGGCTGAGTTACTTCTAAGATTTAGGAGGTTTTACATCCATTGACTTTATTTTTTATTTATTTTATTTTACTTCAGTCATCTCTCAACAAAAACCTGTAATGTCTCTGCACAACACTAAAGAGAAATCTATATCCGCTGTGGCTTTTATTACAGAATAGCAATTCTCTCAGAGAGAAGCAAATAAAGTACAGATTTTAGCCACAACTGCTCCCCAGTCAAGCATGAAAAGAGCATCAGTGTTCCCGCTGGTAAGCTGCCTTGGAGCCACAGATGAAATGAGACTTTCTAATGACAGAATATCTGAAGACTTGGGTCTAAAGAAATCACTGCACCCTTGGTGAATGACCATTTGTAATTTTATCTTGCACCCTACAGCTGAACCACATGACTGAATAGAGCATTTGTTAAACAGAACCACCTTAAAATGAAAATGATTAATTCCAAAAGGATTTTATTTCCTTGTTTATTTTTTAATTTTTAGGTTTGCCTGTTTCTTGCACTCGAGAAAATTAGATGAATGTCTCCACTCCAGTATGAGGGTCATGCCACCTGTACAGGAAGTCAACAAGTGCAAAACAAAAAAAATTTGTCCATTAAAACTAAAAGCTTTGATGAAATGATGAAAAGATAGTGTGCAATTATTAAGAAGTTACAGTGTAAAGACTTTGAAACAAAGAATGCCACAGTTAAATATTAATATAGGGCTCCGGAGGCCTGACAGCTTCCTTTAATATCTGATTTATACCAAAAGGAAGAGTTGAGCAGTTTTATCCTACATCTCTGTGGACGTTTTTTCTTACCTGGAAAGCAATATTACAGCAAAGTCTTGGTTGGCTCTTTTAAGCCAGCTTCAAAGCCAATGAGACCAAGACTAAGTGGGACACAGGGATGGATTTATCCTCAGCACTTAATTGTGTGGTCTCCTCAGGCATAGGAGAGTTTAGGTTAAGGCTGCTTGACTGTACACAGCTTCTGGGTAAAATTATCTAAGAAATAGCTTTCTTATATAATGATTTTATATAGATATACACCGATCAGCCATAACATTATGACCACCTGCCTAATATTGTGTAGGTCCCCCTTTTGCCATCAAAACAGCCCTGACCCATTGTGGCATGGACTCCACTAGACCTCTGAAGGTGTGCTGTGGTATCTGGCACCAAGACGTTAGCAGCAGATCCTTTAAGTCCTGTAAGTTGTGAGGTGGGGCCTCCATGGATCGGACTTGTTTGTCCAGCACATCCCACAGATGCTCAATTGGATTGAGATCTGGGGAATTTGGAAGCCAAGTCAACACCTTGAACTCGTGATTCATCAGACCAGGCCACCTTCTTCCATTGCTCCATGGTCCAGTTCTGATGCTCACGTGCCCATTGTAGGTGCTTTCGGCAGTGGACAGGGGTCAGCATGGGCACCCTGACTGGTCTGCAGCTACGCAGCCCCATACACAACAAACTGTGATGCACTGTGTGTTCTGACACCTTTCTATCAGAACCAGCATTAACTTTTTCAGCAATTTGAGCTACAGTAGCTCGTCAGTTGGATCGCACCACACAGGCCAGCCTTCGCTCCCCACGTGCATCAATGAGCCTTGGCTGCCCATGACCCTGTCGCCGGTTCACCACTTTTCCTTCCTTGGACCACTTTTGATAGGTGCTGACCACTGCAGACCGGGAACACCCCATAAGAGCTGCAGTTTTGGAGATGCTCTGACCCAGTCATCTAGCCATCACAATTTGGTTGCTCAGATCCTTACGCTTGCCCATTTTTCCTGCTAACACATCAACTTTGAGGACAAAATGTTCACTTGCTGCCTAATATATCCCACCCACTGACAGGTGCCATGATAACGAGATTATCACTGTTATTCACTTCACCTGTCAGTGGTCATAATGTTATGGCTGATCGGTGTATAATGTATTAGCACCAATACAACATATCAAATGAGTTTTAATGAGGTAACTTGCATCTTGTAATCATTGCATTTTGCATGAACATGAAGCTTCTTTGTTTTACAGCTGAACATTCATACCCTCTATTGTTTAATTTTTTAAATAACTAAATTACTCAGTTTCCCAAATTCTTAATTCAATGATTTACTCATATGGAAATGAGTCTAACCATTGATCCATTCATCTCTTGGAACATGTTTTGTGAAGTCTTCTCTGCCAAGAGTATTGGTGTCACCCCTCAATTCCTCTCTCCTACTTTCAGCATATCTCTTCCCTCATATGTTCCTACCTCCTATTTTCGTTCTAAATAACACTCATTGTATTCACTCTTCTTAACAAGCTGCAATGATCAACTTCTTATCCAAGCTCAAGTTATTAGTAGACTGAACTGAATTTCTCTCCTTGCTTCTTTGCATTAGAAAACCACCCTCTCCAACTCAACCAAAACTGGGCAGCCCAGGCATTTTATCTGCCCTATGCAAGTTATTGGATCTCTTCACTGGCCACCTATGGCTGCTCATGTGCAATGTTATCATCTTATCCTTAGCTACCACACTTTCTGTCACTCTGGCCCTTTCTATTTCTAATCCCCACCCTATATTTCCTTCCCTGCTCTTCTGTCTGCTTATCTTCTCCTGCCTCATGTGCTTCCTCATTCCCTCTTCCCTTGTGGCAGAAACTGCTACCAGGGAACAACATGACTAGCATCTCTGACCACCTTCTGGGTTTCCTGCAAACCCAGCATTCTAGACTGGTATCAGCAGACCCCACCTTTCTGCTTTGTGACCCATAAGCCTTTATCACCAATAAAGAGCTATTTCACACTACCCACAATGGAAGATCAGGTGACAAGCTCCATTTGATTACCTCTAAGATCTACTGCATGCTTGCTTTTTCAGTTGTATTGTGAATTACCTTGAATATAGGTGCATGCCAAATCAATATACAATATTTTATGTAACCATTTAAGGCTAAATACAGAGATAATTAATTGGAAGAAATAGTAATTTGAAAACTAAGAATATAATGAAGCCTTGCTGTGACTTTGCAACTGAATACATTAAATGAACTGCTTGTATTTCTTCCTTCATAGAGGCTTTTACCATTTCTCCCAGAATATACACTGAATTGCAACTATTTTAAATGCAATGACATTACTTTGACTCTTCAAGTTAGGTAAAACAGGTGTTCATGAACTCTGGGGCATGATTTAAAGATACATAAAGTATATTTAAAAAAAAATGAAATTCCAAAAAGTTTTCTTTTTCCTTTTTTCATAATTGTCACAGCATTGTGCACCCAAACTGCCCTGGTGTTTGTTAGGCTTTTATAAAAGTCTTTCCACACATTAGTTTTAAATTCAGCAGAAAAATAGAAGCAATATATGGAATAGTGATGTGATTGGCTACCTTATTTCCCGAATCAGATATTCCTTATTGTACCATAATATCAACAGCATTTATTCTTTCAAAATCCAAAGCAAACCATAAAATCTCTATTGAAATATCCAATGAGTAAAATACTGTTGGGTATACAGCAGTAGTAAAAAATAACAAATATACAATACACATAGAAATGAGAACACTTGAGTTCAGTAAAGAACAGTCTTATAATTTCATATTCACTATTGATTCACAGATTAACTATTTGGCCTCCTGACTGATAGAGGGGAACATAGACAGCTGTAACCACATAGTGATTGCTATGCTCCAATAAGAGCACATACATCATTGTAAGGGTTGGAGCTGGGTGTGTGCAGGGAAGTTTGAACTTATTTTCACCTGTGTAGCTCCAAGAGGTAGTTTGTACTTCTTAATTGAAAGAGACTGAGTCTGGAGGCCAGCTGTGCAAATTAACAGATTACTTTAAACTGCCATTTGCATGAGTCTTTAAGAGGCCTTCAGAGAACAATGAACTATTTAAAAAATGCTGGACCAATAACCATTTACGGACTCTAAGTGCCTTTTGCACAGAACACCTGCCAAGACTCGACTCAGATCCAGCGAGGACATGCTGCACAAGTTAAACTCTCGAGTCAGACTTTCACCTGCCCTGTTCTCACCCAGCCCAGCCTTTTCAGTAATGTCCACCCTCTTCTGGAAGGTCAGTTTATGGTGAGCCAATCACTTCTCATGCCGCCCTTTATTAATCAGATGTCCAGAGAGGTCCAGGGAAAGAATATATGAAATCAGTGGTATAGGAGTCTTGTGTTAAATAGTGTGGCTATACTTGTAGGTGGCAAATGCTTAGATTATATTAATCTAAGTAAATGTTTTAATCTTTGTGAATTATGTATGCAATAGTCCTGTGCTTACAGTTTAATTAATTGAATACTGAATCCATGAACAGGTGTTTTGTTTCGTTTGTTTTTTAATTAACATCAGTTTTTGCTTTTTTGTTTGTTTGTTTGTGTTTCTTGTTTCCCTGTTGGCTACATAGGGTCTCTGGGATCTCCTTCAAATATGAGAAATAAAAAAGGTGGGTAATTTGGAATGTTCCCCTTTTATCAATACCTCCCACATTCCCATGGTGCATTTTTTCACTGTAGCAGAATTGCTTGCTCATGGTGTGCTATAACTACTAATAAATTAAACAAAAGCAGGCTCATTAATTACTTTTACAGTTCAGGATTGTGTGTAAATATAAGCCTTTTGCAGTCCATAGAAAAGTAATCCATTTTGTTTTTCCCCCAATAAATGTACTGCCTTACAGTGATTTGTCCATTATGCTAATAATTCTTATTATCACTTCTTAGAGAAGTCTGTCTTCTGAAGAAAGGGTGACAAATTCAATAAATTGCTTAGGGTTCTGGTAGGTAATGAATGCTAATCTAAATAAGCACAATCTGGCAATGAAAAATGGCCTTGTCTCATGATGGCATTGTAATTGTGCTTCAGAAAGGTCGTCTACATCTTCTACAGACCTAATGAGTTTCCAGCCACTTCTGTAATTTTGTCAGTGACTTCCCTTACATATTAACTATTCCATTTACTGATGGGTAAACCCACTAGTTAGGGGTAATTATTCTCTTGGTGGTTTTGAAGAAACCTTTAGTCCTCATAATAAATACCACAGATCTTATTTTGCGTGACATCCGACTCAAGGTCCAGACTTGCTCCTCCAGATTGGCTGAAGCTCAGTGATAAATTCAATGGTATCTAGAGATCCCAAGGCCCATCTGCATAAAATATTTTAGCTGGGTGTTTAATTTGCCACTTATAAAATGACCACCTGGTTATTTTACTGCACAGTAATGATTTGAGATGTGATTTACCATCACAGATTGTTACAGAGATTTTTTCAAACCAGTGAACAACTGAACCCTACCCTCAATGGTGTATACATTTAAGTAAAAATACTGATAATATAATATGAGAGGTTCAACATGACTCAACTCTGGAGTGTTTTTTGAATTTTGGTTAGTTTGGTTAGGACTTAGTAAAGTGCTTTTGCTGTATTATGAGGAATATGCATAATGAACTGTCACAAAGTCATGACTGTGGAGGCAACCTTGAAGTGCATGTAAACCCTGCCACTGTCAATGGAAATGAAAGTCTTTATATCATCCTCAGGAGCTAAGGAATATTTTAATGCAACTTCAAAAAAAAAAATAATAATAATGTGGAGTAACTTTGAATTAATATTACAAATTTTTGTATATATATATATATAAATTGTTTGTACTGGCACACACACATACTCGATCTGCAGACACCCACCAGGATCACTACTATATATACACTCACCTAAAGGATTATTAGGAACACCATACTAATACTGTGTTTGACCCCCTTTCGCCTTCAGAACTGCCTTAATTCTACGTGGCATTGATTCAACAAGGTGCTGAAAGCATTCTTTAGAAATGTTGGCCCATATTGATAGGATAGCATCTTGCAGTTGATGGAGATTTGTGGGATGCACATCCAGGGCACGAAGCTCCCGTTCCACCACATCCCAAAGATGCTCTATTGGGTTGAGATCTGGTGACTGTGGGGGCCACTTTAGTACAGTGAACTCATTGTCATGTTCAAGAAACCAATTTGAAATGATTCGACCTTTGTGACATGGTGCATTATCCTGCTGGAAGTAGCCATCAGAGGATGGGTACATGGTGGTCATAAAGGGATGGACATGGTCAGAAACAATGCTCAGGTAGGCCGTGGCATGTAAACGATGCCCAATTGGCACTAAAGGACCTAAAGTGTGCCAAGAAAACATCCCCCACACCATTACACCACCACCACCAGCCTGCACAGTGGTAACAAGGCATGATGGATCCATGTTCTCATTCTGTTTACGCCAAATTCTGACTCTACCATCTGAATGTCTCAACAGAAATCGAGACTAATCAGACCAGGCAACATTTTTCCTGTCTTCAACTGTCCAATTTTGGTGAGCTTGTGCAAATTGTAGCCTCTTTTTCCTATTTGTAGTGGAGATGAGTGGTACCCGGTGGGGTCTTCTGCTGTTGTAGCCCATCCGCCTCAAGGTTGTACGTGTTGTGGCTTCACAAATGCTTTGCTGCATACCTCGGTTGTAATGAGTGGTTATTTCAGTCAAAGTTGCTCTTCTATCAGCTTGAATCAGTCGGCCCATTCTCCTCTGACCTCTAGCATCAACAAGGCATTTTCGCCCACAGGACTGCCGCATACTGGATGTTTTTCCCTTTTCACACCATTCTTTGTAAACCCTAGAAATGGTTGTGCGTGAAAATCCCAGTAACTGAGCAGATTGTGAAATACTCAGACCGGCCCGTCTGGCACCAACAACCATGCCACGCTCAAAATTGCTTAAATCACCTTTCTTTCCCATTCAGACATTCAGTTTGGAGTTCAGGAGATTGTCTTGACCAGGACCACACCCCTAAATGCATTGAAGCAACTGCCATGTGATTGGTTGGTTAGATAATTGCATTAATGAGAAATTGAACAGGTGTTCCTAATAATCCTTTAGGTGAGTGTGTGTGTATATATATATATATATATATATATATATATATATATATATATATATATATATATATATATATATTGTAGTGATCCTGGTGGGTGTCTGCAGATCGAGTATGTGTGTGTGCCAGTAGGGATGGGGGGATTCGTAAAAGTGTGTATGGAGGGTGGGTGGGTGGGTCAGTTCAGGGACCCTGTGTGTGTGTGTGTGTGTGTGTGTTTGTGTAAATCTGGGGTGTTGTTGTGTGGGTTAGGGAAGCATGTGGCATCCCTCATATCCGGGGTGTATTGCTGGGGATTGGGAGTCATGTGTTGAGAATTGTAGTTGGAGCAGAATAGAGAACATCTGAGTGCTTTTATTGAGAGTCTGATTTGGTGAGGGAAAGTTGATGTACCTCCTGCTGTACCTAATAAAGCCTTGGTTTATGTTGGAAACCTTTTTGGTTATTTTATTCTACTCAGAAGCAGAGGTCACTACAATATATTCTGGTTAAAATGCTATATTTGTTTTGATATGGGGCCTTCAGTTGATATAATATACGGATAGTATTCAAATAAAATGTTCCTTTGTATGTGAATTGTGTTTATCTAAAATAAATTAACCACTATCAAGTTGGGAGATCAGACAAACTGATGTCAAACCCTATTGATTTAGACCCAGCATAGTTATGTTTGTTACCCAGTGTGATATTTATAAAAAAACACTTTGGAAGGAAGAAATGTATTAAATGAGGCAGCTACAGTTGGTAAGAATAAGTAAATATAATAATCAAGCTGAGTACAATACTCAAATGGTTTTGCAGCAGAAATGTTAACAGCTAAACACTGCATGTACCATAACTTCTGTTTTCTTTAATATTTAATAATTGTACAAACCTTGCAGATGAAGGATGTCAGAATGCATTTGTTTTGTTCACCAGTTGATGTTCTTTTTGTATTGCTCTTGTTATATATATTAGTTGTATATTTCACCAACCTAACTGAAACTAGCAAAGGCAAACAACAAAGCTGAAGTACAAGGCTTTAAATAAAAGCATGCATTTCCCCCAGCTCCTATTAAATGCTGTGCATACCTGAATCTATCCCCCAGCTGTATGGAATTCAAAAATGATAGTATAGCCTTGATTGCTTCAAGCATTCTCAATGTACTTCTTTTCTCAAAATGCAAGAAACATTACTTAATTCTCCTCTTGTCTCTGGGCTGTACAGACATTATGAAACTGTTGCTGTACTTCAGTTATCTTTTCAAGGTAGATCAGGCCCTGAAGCAGTTCTGCCACCAAGCCAGTTTCTGCTCTGAGGAGAGCTTAATAGTTGTCCACAGAATAATGGCACCCCACACTGGTGATACAGTGAAAGGCCAAGTGGAGAAAAGTTTGTTTTTTTCAATCTGTCAATTAACTTGAGTGAACAGGACATAAATTGATATTAATATTGTACTCTCTGGAAAACTAAACAGAAAAGTATCATATCTTACAATCTTCAAGTCACTCTGGTTCTCATGATGTTTACCAAATGTAAGTTTTCAATGTCACAAATACGATTATAATAAGGGAACTCTCCAAGGTACTGAAATTCAACCTGGTAGCAATACATGGTAAAAGTTCCCTAAAGAGAAGACAGTCAACAGGCAGGTAACACAACATGCACAGTTTCCTACATCTCTCCCCCTTCTCCCTCCTTCCTTATTTCCACTTCAGCCCGAGCCTTGATTGCCTGTTTCCCATGTTGGACTGGAGCACCCCTCACCCTGGTTGCAGCAGGAACCAGACTGTAAACTCATTCAGGGAAGTAACTAAGGGTTACATTCCTTCAAACCCTTTTGGTGCAAGTGTGTAACCACCCATTATTTTACTCTTCTCCCACACAAACACGAAATTAGACCACCAACTGGATCTCATCACACAGATCAGTCATTGTCCTGTTGCCTTTGAACTTATGATACACCCCTCCCTTGATCAAAGCCTGAAGTGTCCGATTCAGTGCCCAGGCTGCAGGTGCATTATATCCTGTAGTCCTCCCAGATACTGACTGATAGGGTTACAAGTTGTTAACTAGGAGAGCAGGGTCATGATCACCTAGGCTTGGTAAGGGGGGATAGCAGTACTTTTCCAGGTTAGGAAAATTGTGGAAAAATCTCCCACAATCATCACATGTGAAAACCTCTGATCATTAGTGGATTTTTGTTTTGTTTCTAATACATAATGTCAGGGAAAAGTGCAACAGCTTCTAAAAAACACAGAATCATTAATACTAATCAAAATTAATAAATACTCTCCACTATACTCTCAATTTCATAGTGTATAATTTATATATATTAGTACGATGGAAAAAATGTGCATAGAATTATCTTTTGTGCATTAATGGTACTGAATTGTATCGGCTAACAATAGTGTGGCAGTGAGAATGGATGTGAAGGTTTCTGTGTACATTTTGTTAATTAGTACTGCATGTGTCCAAAAACATAATTAGGTTCTTTTTTCTGTGAATATACAGTATCATTGAGCCTCTTCCAAATATAAAACATCCCTTTAGATCATTAGTGCGGAAGCTAAGAACATCTGCTTCAAACAAAATCAGCACATTAACAGAGCCACACACTCTGCAATCAGGGATGTACGCCAGACCAGTTTTAATTTTAAACACTTTGTTTCCTTTTTCCTTAGGTTTTGTGTACATCCCACGCATGCCTTTCACCTGCAGCTGGCAGCATAACTCGGCACCATTTAACAACATTCTTCAGTAATTTACTTCACTAAACAATCTGAATAGAGGAACAGAGCATCAGTCATTACAGGATAATTTTAGACTTAATTGTTCTTCTTGTTAAGCCACACTACTGACACTGCAGTGAGAGACAAAAAAAACTTAATTATAGGGTGAAAAAAATAATTTTACAACATGTTATAAAAAAGGAATTGTATACAAGAATAAACCTGTACACGCAATTTAAATGTACAGTATAAAAATAGTAAAGACTCAATCTGTAAATTGCCTCTGTTCGGGGTGAGGGCGGAGTCAGTCGTTGCTGGTTCAAATAGGTGACTGTGACTGGGGTTCCTATAGGACATTGTGCGATTGCCCAATCATTGAAGGCTTTAGATGGCCAGGGACTTCAGTACCTTTTGAGGTGCCTGTAAAACAACAATGTTGTCAGTTTCCTCCCTAAAATGCTATAGATTTACTTATTTTAGTTGTCTACATCACATCTGCATTAGAAGGTATGCTAAAAAGAGTCAACATTGTCCAAATCAGAAGTGCATACAAGCACAAAAAAAAGTGATTCAAACTTTAAAGACAATATATATAACCAATGGGTCTGGGGGTGGTAAAGAAAAACACACTGCAATTAGCAGGGTCTTCTTTTAATTAATGTTTGTGCTCTGGATCATACAGTAGATGTGTGTTTGTTCAAGCTTTCGGAAGAGTCCACACACATGCAACAATCAGGACTGAAAAATAATTCATGAACAGAATGATGACTTTAGCTTGGAACAATTGACTGTAAATTGATTATATATATATATAATTGATTGAAGCAATTGGATACAGTGAGGGAAAAAAAGTATTTGATCCCCTGCTGATTTTGTACGTTTGCCCACTGACAAAGAAATGATCAGTCTATAATTTTAATGGTAGGTGTATTTTAACAGTTAGAGACAGAATAACAGCAAAAGAATCCAGAAATACGCATTTCAAAAAAGTTATAAATTGATTTGCATGTTAATGAGGGAAATAAGTATTTGATCCCCTATCAATCAGCAAGATTTCTGGCTCCCAGGTGTGTTTTATACAGGTAACGAGCTGAGATTAGGAGCACTCTCTTAAAGGGAGTGCTCCTAATCTCAGCTCGTTACCTGGATTTTTTTGTTGTTATTCTGTCTCTCACTGCTAAAATACACCTACCATTAAAATTATAGACTGATCATTTCTTAGTCAGTGGGCAAACGTACAAAATGTGCAGGGGATCAAATACTTTTTTCCATCACTGTATATCTATATAAATATATGTTGATATATAAAGTTTATATTATATGAAATGTATATGTCAATATGTGTGTATAAGTATTTAATCATTTTGTTTTTGTATGGTATTACCACAAAAAAGAGGAAGTAAATACCTTTAAGAGATAACAATGCTTCATTATAACCCATACAATAGGTGTTATTGTGCCATTGTTTCAAAGTTGGCTGCAGCCTACATGTGCTATAATTGAACTGCAGCATTTCTGTGTCCCTTTGTAATTATTGAAATAACTAGCCTTTTGTATTTCTATTCTGTAAAACTTTAATTAAAATAACAAGTCTCTCAGAAAAGTGAAATGTATTATTGTTAAGAACCTCAGCATGCAATTATCTCAGTTTCGAGGAGCTGAATCATCATTAGCTCTTCCTGCAAAGAGTTAGGTGTAACAAATTCTGTTCTTAATGCAAACTAATGAGAATGTCAAGAACATGATAGCATTAAAATTGGAAACCCACCATAATTTAGGTCTTGCAAAATGTTTGTTAGGTTGAGATTTTTTTTCTTTAAAAACACATTGGATGGAGTCACTAATTAGATAGTTTCCTCTTGTAATGGTGTTGATAACTTGGAAAATCTCAGATGCCACAAGACCTTTTGGTCTTAGCTTGATTTAACACTACTTTTCCTGCCAGTAGAATCAGCCTATGAGTAAATGTTCATTACTTTTTACGTATACAACTCAAACAGCTCAAGGCTATGAATTATTTATGTTGCAAATTGAGATTGTCTTTGACTAGTAGCATTAATACAAGGCTATTAAACCACTATGATTAAATTTCTGTATCTGAGTGGTATTCTTACAAACTTCTGCATAGTATGGCTAGGATTAGAATTAAATAAAAAGTTCAACCCAACTACCAAATTAAATAAATTAAAGCCTAATAGCTGATGGTGGGATTCAAGTAGGTAGAAGAAAGAAGACTCTAATCAGCATCAAGTACTTTGTAACTTGCAATCGGAGAATGGGTTGAGTTAACCAGGTCCAAGTTTACAAAACTATATTTCAAAGTGTGTATACTTTAACAAGCATAGATGAACAGCTGTGCTGCCATGTATACACAAACATTACCCATACTACTGGTAGTCAATTGGAAATGAAAGCCAATTAAGCTGATTAACTCACAAGATTTCCAAACAATTTCCAGTTGTCTGGGTAGCTCTGACAATAAATTATTATTTTCTAAAGCATTTTAGTTATTGGAAACACAGCTCTCCTGTTCTTTTATTCGTCTGGAAATAATGCTTACATGACAAAAATAATTGCTTGGACTACTGAAGTGAGGAACATTTGAATTACTACTTACTACTTCTCCACTCTGGGGAGAAAAATAAGAATGATGTTATGCAATGGCTTAATAGCAAAAAAAAGAGCAATATATACTTGTGGGGTGAATCCATGTTAACAATGGAGTGTGCTCTTTGCGTATTTGTTCTTAATGCTTGCTTAAAATGTATTTCATTAGCCTACATATTTAAAAAGGGATAATATCACCGAGGGTAAAACTCCAGAGAGACTCTTCGATTTAATCAATATAAGAGATATAAAATGGAAGATTTAAAAACTGTATTATGTAAGACAATGAGTGAGATAACTGGTCAAAGAATCCTACACTTCAAAAAACTTACAATGCTAGTAGCTACAACAAATCAAATGTCATTCTACTACAAACCTTTGTGAAAAATGTTTGACAACATCAGAAATATATATTCTAATTAAAATAACATTTCAATTACATTGCAAGCTACAAATAGTATGTGGTACTTTCCTCTGCAGCAGTATGTAGAAGTTTAATCCAATTAGATATGAAATGTATTGTAGTGTTTTTGGCTTCTTCCTGCAGGATTCACCGTTTCGCACGAAACAAGAAATAATCAGAGTAATCAGATAAAGCAGCCGTTTTATTGCAGTTTTACAGGCATCAAATCTCTCTCTCTCTCTCCTCTACTGCTATGACACATCTCAAGCCTGAAGCAAATCTGAATCTGCCCACAGGCACCAGAGCACCCCTATTTATCCCCTCAACCCCGTGATCCTCTCCAACCTCCTTTCCTGCACGGGACCAACCTTTGTCCCCAGAACCCATAATTCCCCTCCCTCTAACTCTCAGATCCTCATGTATGAATTTCATATATTGCTATGTGAATGTGTTGGGCTGCATTGGGACTGGAGTGAGACACTGATTCAATAAACAGAGAATTCTCCAGCAATTTTTTAAGAAGAACTAATTAACTGCCTTGGTAGCACAAAATGAAAATATTATCTTCCAAAAAAAAAGCGAGCTGTAGCAAGGTTCAGCTCTCCCCTAGCCTAGGCGTTACTGCTGCATCTATACACTGCAGATTTCACAGTTCCTCATTTAATTGAAACAGTGTAGTTTTGCTACTCTAAAGTTTAATTTACTTCAACAGCACTACTATAAGTTTCAAGAACATCTAAGCAACAGGACTGCATGTCTACTCATATAGGCAGCCCAAGGAACTTCTCTACCATATGTCCTTAAGTAGGTTTCTCTTGATTCTTCTATATATAAGCAATGGAGCTCAAGCCAAATTCACTATTCATCTCAATACTAATTTCTAGAACTTTCTAATATTTAAAATAGCAAACCTTGTAATGCAACCTTCCCCCATAGTGTAAAGAAATAACAGATTTACTTATTCATAACGACATTGATAATGACAATCCTCTATAAAAAATACAAATCTTTTACAAGTGAAACTGTACATCCCAAGACAAGGTGGCGAATGTTACACAAGCCAGGACTCTAACCATCATCCAGACAGTGTTAAATGTTTTAAAGGAAAAAAGGGTTGTGGCATGCAGTCATTTTTAGGTAGAAAATGTTATCTTTAATTCATTTTTTATCATCTCCATTAAGGAAAAAAAACAGTCTTCACTGCAGTGTTAAAGTACTTTCTAAACTACTTCTTTTTGACCTTTGAGCTTCCACTTAGCTGCACCATTTACTGTCATGGCCTACATACAGAGAAAACTGAGCAAAAAGATGCGAGAGGAATAAATTCAATATAGATTGCTTGGCTCTTGTTTTCCCCACTGTGCAGCACAGATAGAGACAGATAGGGGACTTTTTTCTTCTGCTAACTCATTTCTCAATGTATTACAGCTTTCAACAGATAAGTGGACCTCTTGCCAAAGATGTTTTACTTCAAATGGTTCTGATCTGTCCTGTCCTCCCCCAACCCCACCCCCCAAATTATCTGTAATTTTTAAAGATTGGTTGTCAATTCCATCAGTCACAATAAATATCAGTGTGAAGGCTGTAATGAAATGTAAATCAGATGGAGAACAAACCTTCTATTAAACAAACACAAATAAACAAACTAAAACCATTATACAGCCCTGGAATATAAAACAGGATGCAATGGATGTTCAAACATCTCCTCAGTGGTATTACTTGTTTAGGCTTTTTAAGGATAGTCATCTGAGGTGAAGCTCTGTTACAAAACTCTGAAGCCAAACCCAGATTTATAATTCAAAGGAGACATTCTAACCCTTCTTTTGTACCACCGTACTGCTCTGTGAATATAAAATGGGAAATGAGTAATGTGTTCGCTATATACCTGCTTGACCTTTCTTTAGATCCCACTGGCTTGTGTACCAATGGCCTTATAATTGATTACTTTTTTTATTTTTCCATACAATTTTTTTTTTTTTTTTTTTTTTAACAGCATTGATCAAACAGAAGTCTGAGGAACCCTGGCTCAATTTAATAAATCAAGCAGTGGCCATTACACATGCTGTACTCACACTTTTGACAAAGGAGCTGGGATGGCAAGGCAGCTGCAAATTATATAAAATGCAGCTAATTTCAGTTAATGCCTGTTTTTAGTTTCAGAGACTTGAAGCGACAAGCTGTGTTATATAGTAAAAGTAGAGGGATAATTAGAGCCAATTTGAAGATCGATGAACAATTATCTGAAAATTTGACTTGGGATTTTGCCCGTACCAAGACAGTTCACTATGCTGAACCTATAGGCACTTCTTTATAAATGAGTGTTGAAGTTTTAGCTCAGGGATTTCCTCCTCTCCCTGTGGCAAACTGCCCTGAACTGATGAGACTACCGAGCATTCAGACCCCAAAGATGGGGGGGCAGAGGTCATTGACTGCCAGAGAGCAGGCTGAAAAGCCAATGAGATCTTGCAGTAGAAAGACATTTAAATTAACCCAGTCCGTAATCTGATTTCTATGTTTATATAGCTTAATACTTTTTGTCTTGAGAAGATCAATTGATTTTATTAGTTTAACATAATTTGTTACCTTTCATCAAACTTTCTGAAGTGTAAAATTATGTCGTCCCCCCACCAAAATTTATTGTATGCTGGAAAGAATACATTTCAGCAGTAGAAAGCTTAAATTCACAAAGATCTTTATGTAGATGTGTATGTGGGTATTTCTTCTTAATTTCATTTTCCTTCTTGTATCTTATGAACTAAACAGATTTAATTGATAAACTAAGAATACAATTTGAATAATTTGGTTATTATGAACAATCTATTCTACTGCATATACAGATAATTTCTGGAGTGCACAGCAGGGAATACTGAAGATGCTTAGATTGAAAGGGCTATAGCAGGGCTGTACCATAGAGATCCACAGGGCCTTGTTTATTTTAACCAAAGGCTGTGAATTGCAATTGATTGGCATAAATGGTTGTGACAGGGTGACCTGTCTAAGTGTGTTATGTTTTTTAAAGGTTACCACTGGTCTCCAAATATTTCCCTAACTTCCTCTTTTGTGTGACTTTGTGAATGTGATACAAATGAGGCATATATGAGAACTTACCTTCCCTTTCTTTCTCAGAAATCACTGTAGTATTTCCCCCCCATACTTGGAGATCAGGTAATTTTGGTGAACAAGAGACTGAGTTTATAAGTTACTTATGACTTTAATGATGGCCACCTGGGATAATCTAGGTTTATGAAGGCCAAATGCCACATCAGCATTACACAATGGCTGCCCTAAGGTTAAAGGTTAAAGGTTAAAAGAGTGTTTGTGTAAAATGAATGTTTTATGTTTTTGATTTGTTTTTTCCCTGCAATTTACATTTTTAAGGAAGTTATGACTATTGTAAAATGAATAATATCATGAAATAAACTAACATAAGCATGATTTATGTACATTAACCAGGTGGGTGCACTAACCAAGAGAATCATGGGTAAATGGGCTATAAAAGGAGCTGGGTCTCCTCAGATATGTGCATACACCATACACCATACACCATACACCATACACCATACACCATACACCATACACCATACACCATACACCATACACCATACACCATACACCATACACCATACACCATACACCATACACCATACACCATACACCATACACCATACACCATACACCATACACCATACACCATACACCATGTTTTGTTTTTGGATCCCACTCCTTTGTTTTGTTTTTGTTCTTTGATTGATTGTTAGTTTTCAAATAAATGTTTTGATTATTGTCGCACAATTGAGTTGATTGGGACATCCTTGTTTTGCCACACCCTTGTTTTAATCCAATAATTCATTGATTGCTAAATTGGAAGTTCCTATTAAACTGCCAGACTGTGGTGCTCCAATTACAGTTTCCTGGAATATAGGACAGCTGAGGACACGTCGGGGAGGGGGGTCGTACTTGGAGGGCTACACTGCTTTTAATGTCTTGTATAAAAGTGACTCTGATTGCTCATACATATAAATGCACTACTGTCATTCTTCTAACTAGCCTCATAAAAATCTAATGGGTTAAGACTTTGTTTAAAGTGTTTTGTGCTTTTTAAAAAATCAATCCAGGCATGACTGAAATTAATAGAGATAAATCTTACAACAGTTGTCTCTAAATAAAGGCAACATAGTAGAGATTCATTCTGAAGATATCCACCATTTCAAGATATTTCATTTCATATGTTTACTGTGTATAGGAAATTATGGAAAATGTGTAATTTAATTTATTTACATCAGTGTAATAAAGCCTTTTTGACAGGCATTATAATTAAGGCTACATTTAACATCAGGTAAACAGAATTTGTTTGATTGTCTGTCTCGGTATTTAATTTTACAAAGACAAGGATATCATGTGTGTTTAAAAAGCTTATTTAAATGTGTGTAGTGTACAAAAATGTTGCTGTGGTCATACTTAAATAATATGCATAGTGCCCACAAAACATAGAAATATAATAAGCATGATATGTCAATCACAGGCACAGGTACTTCTAAATGAGTTACTATATGTTAGGGCTTTTCTCTTGAATGTCAACTCTTCACACTTACCTTGTGTTTAAATATAGTATCTCATACCCTGAGCAGTGTATATTATTCATCTAGAATGGAAGGACAAAAAGTTTCTGCAACCATTTGGAGAGATGTTGGAATGATCTTTTAGTTATATAAGTTTCACAGTTATTGTTTAACAGTGCCATTTAAGAGTACATTCTGATAACCACCCCTGAGAAAAATAAGGCATTTCAGAATAAGATGAGATGATGAGTTAAGATTTGTGAACTATTTCAAGCTGTACTGCAGAACAGTAGGTTTTATGGCAACCCTAAATAGAGGTGTCAATAAGCGATGTGTGATGTGCTGGCAAATTCATTTGTGCTGAACTTCCTGCATGTTGTACATTATAGAAGTCTTTTTCATGGAACATGGCATTGAGAATGACTGCTGTCTTGTAAATAATTAAATATTTTATCTAATTAAAATTCTAGATGCTACTATTCATTCATGTGAATTATTTCTCATTGTATTTTTTAATAGAGTAATCAGTAGTATAATTTAAAGAATAATTACAATTTTAAAATAACCATTCATGATTCTCCTATGATGATAACTAGTACTACATAAAATAATAATAACTAAAAATGGTATGCATTGTTAAAATGCATACACAATAAACATTCAAAAGCAACACAAAATTATTTACTTTTTTTTTTTTTTTTTTAAATACACACATCAGATACAATATAATTGAATTCATTGTCCAGTTCAGGGACTTTGGTTGTGTTTTTTTTTTTTTACACAAGACAATTAATAAGGTATCGCTGCTCTGGATTTGAGAGAGAGAGAGCGACAAACAAGCAAGCTAAAAATGATGGGATACATATTTTAATTATATTTGAAGGGTTTATAAGATGCAGTTACATTCATTACAAAATTGTAAGCAGCTCCTAAACACCAAATATAACAGGGAGTCGAGGCCATGAATAAATAAATAAAGCTCTTCTTCCTCTTGTGATCATATCTCAGGATTTCAATATTATCAGCCATTATGTTGTGACCATGAGATAACATCTCAGGATCTCCATATTACCTTGAGGTAAAAGAATGGTAATATCAAGACCTTGAGATAAATTACCTCAGATCATGAGATTACATCTAGTAATATTGAGATCTGGTGGTAATTTATGTTCTGATCACGACATAACAAATAACGAAGACCCTTTCCTTGGTCATGACATTTACTTTTAAAGGATCAGTGATGTAGCAGCACAGACTGCATCTCATTCACAAACCTTTTTAAATGGATTTTTAAAAATGAATCTGAATGAATAACTCAGAGCACAGCCAATCATCAGGAGACAGAAATGTAAATTAAATATAAGTAGCTTGAGGACAGAGAATTGGAGGACGTGTTATGTAGAAAGAGCTGTCTATAAATTTAACAAACTGCCAGATTTGGATACCAAGTCTAGAATCTCCTGAGGTATTGCAGCTAAGTTCTGTGCTACAAGAAAATATTTGCAAAATAAAAAAGGTTACTTTTCAATATTTAAAAAAATCCCAATTTTGTGCATAGGTAATATATAAGCTAATACATGAAAATCTGTTTAAATAACAAGTTACATGTTAGAATTTAGAAGCATATATGCTATGACCACAAAGAAAAACAAGCAACGGGAAAAAACATTGAACTGAATCTTTGTGATTGACAAGACTGCTGAAAGCTCTCACTGCTATCTCAGCGCAGGTGGTGTGAATTAAAGATTTGCTATATAGTTTCAATCACATAGACATACTCAAACTACTTTCTGTTTCCTTATTTATTAACACTTGTGTTTTCTGATTAAACAGGGGTACAGTATTCAGGGTTTTGTGAAAGAACACCTGTAATATGTGAATCAATTATGCTAATTAAAGTGGTTTTCTTGTTCAGGGAGCTTGCATTATACTGCAGATTAATGAGTCACAAGTGTACTTTATCAAACAAGTAATTTTTACCACCTGTTGATGGAGCCAACTCATTCAAAACAATAGATTAAAATGTTTATTTTAATGCTACAGATGAATATATAATGAACAAACTATTAATGAACTCATTAATTGAATGTTATGTATCAAAATGTGGATTATGTTGTATTCACATTCATTAACTATTTTTGGTCTCATATTTCAGAAAAATGCGTGAATATTCTATCAGGTTTCCAGAGCCTTACTCTTATAACACTGGTGAGGTTTTTTAATGCTGTCACACATTTTAAATTCCATATAAGTTGTGTATGGATAAAGCTAGAGAACTGCATTACATTTATCTCAAGAATCCCACACAGGCAGCAAAGTGACTGTAATTTATTCTGCCGTTAAAAACATTTAGTATATTTCTTAATCTCTCATAAACACTAAACATCACACACACTTACCAAAACATTCAATCACAAAAATGCTAATAAGAAATGGTGCAACAAAAACTAATATTTGAAAAGGGTATTAATCAGTCTTATTCAGTTGTGAAAATGTAAAAGTGGAGATTATTTTGTATCTGAAAATGTATTCAGAGGAGTCATGGAAACAGTATATAACAAACCTCTTTCAAATAGTGGGTTCAAATGATCAAACATCCTGGGCAAGTCAAGAGGAAGCAATGTAACAGAAACTAAAATTAATTTAATAGAAAATTAGACTTCAGAATTTCAAGTGGGAGTGACAAAGTCAGACTCAACACCTCAGGTTCAGCAGAGACCAAGAGCATGGAATATAAGACACAAATTGGAGCAAAGGCGATAATTACCAAAAAATAATTATGCTTCATTATTTTCTAGTGTTTTAAAAACAATCTTCAAGAAGTCTTTGAAAGAGTCTTCTGATAGAAAGTGTTGAAATGTATAGTGTAGAAAAATGGCAAATTTACACTGCAGTAAATCTCTCATAAACTGCAAAAACATTTTGTTGAAACCGATTTAACCAGCAGAGGTCACCATAATAAAAATAATAAACCTTTAGGCATCTAATTGAAAGAGTCCAGTAGTACAAGCTTACAGTCATTAATTCACAATCCAATTTATTTTCACAAGTGCAATAGGATTGTGTGTAAAACACTGTCAGAGATGGAGACTGATTTATTGTTTTCAGAATTAAAACACCAAGCTTTGAGGTTTATCTATAACAGGATATGTTTAACAAAATGTGAACTACCACATTGTTTAATGTTATCAGTTAATGTAGAAAAGTCTGAATGATTGACCAAAGCATTCAAACATTCCCAAATATCTAAACACATATTTATAAAAATGAACCATATGGAATTATAACCCTGTGCATTTTAATCCGTTATTCGATTCCACAAAGGAATTTATGCCTTTACAGATGACAGAAAAACAAGATGTATGCCTATAAATGCATTAGCATTTATAAACTATAGTGAAATATATATATATAAATACATCTTCTGAAGAATTAATGTGAATGATATTCAATTAAACACTCAACCAGATCAATCAGACAAGCCCATAATAAATGGGCATACCCGAGTGCTCAGTCTCTCCCTTAATGTTTACATCAGCTCCCAACTCTGCTTAGTCAATGCTCATCTTTATTCTCCCACCATACAGCTGGAACTCATTAGCACAGTTAAATGGCTAATGATTTGTGAGGATTTAAGAGCTTTCAGAAGCCATTTATTTCAAATTGTGCTTAATGCAACATTTTAATTGTGAATATATGACACATAAAACTTGGGCCTGTTGTCACAGATATTTATAAAAATGTAATGGAATGCTAATAGAGTACACAAATAGAAGGCTATTTAACAAAATGTAGGGCGATTTATAGCTAGTACTCCCTTAATTATAACCGTACGGTTGTTTTTTTGACACTGAGAAACAACAATTACCGTTCTGCAAATATCTTTATTTATACATAACAAATGCACTATCATCTGGTTTCACACATCCAGATCAGTGTTCTTTTAGGTATTCAGAGGATGTTACAATAGGCTTATTCAAATGAAGTGAATTTGATGCCAAACAGCCTTAGTCTGGTTCCTTGTTGACAGCATGATGAGCTGTAGGGTTGTTTCAAGTCCTTACAATGAAATGCACTGTAATGGGAAAACTGATCTGTTGGCCAATTAATTTTTCAGAGGAATCCAAACACAAGCACAGCACCTAACCAAGGTACTTTGAATGGCATCATAAAACAGGATTGTTATTCCTTAAATAAAATTCAAGTTTCTCAGAAACCATGTGCAATCTTTCAAAGGGAACATTGAAAAGGGCTCAAGTATAAATCCAGAGAGTCAGACAGAAAGAGGAAAAAAAAGGTGGTTGAGGAAACCAAGATAACCCATGCAATTTAGTTTTAAATTAGCCTTAAACCTTTTTTTTTTTTTTAAACTGCTGAGGTCAAATCCAGATCAGTGGATAATTTAACCAGCCACCTATTTCTCCACACTGATCAATGCCCCTTAGCTTGCAGACACCGATATGAAAAATCAGACACACAAGAGATTTAAATCTACAGGCTGAGAATATTAATTTCTGGCTACATTTTTGATGCAACTCATTAAATAGAAATTCGTACCAAAGATGCATCTCCTTAATGACCACTGAATAAATAGTACCTGAAATGCATTTCATTTAAGTCTGAGAGAACATTAAATAAATAAAAAATAGTTTCTCCAGAAATATTTATATAAAAAGATTAACAGAAGTGGAATTTCTGCCCAAAATTAGCTTAAATATGCGTAATGTTATGTGCTCGCTCCCCTCCCCCGGGGTTCACACCATCGACAACTTTAGTAAATTGGGATATTGCCTTTAAGTCAAAACTTGTATGATTTCCCCTTCTTTTAAATAGTATATATATTTTTAAAGGAATTGTGCATTGTGCATGGGTACTGAAGTCTCCCTTTAGCACAACACGGGTTTATATACACATCTTGGAAAAAAAAAATATATATATATATCAAAACCCAGTGGAGTCAGGCGTGCTGCTCTGCAGATTGTCAATCATTCTCTCCAGTTCCTCAATACATGGTGTGATCTCTTTGCACTGTGTCCATGAAATTTTAAACCTACAAATAAAGATAAATTGATTGAAAAGCAGTAATCAATATATTTCCCACATTTATTGTAATTACATTATATTCTGTGACAGATAAACTTTTTTGCTTTTACAAAAAACACCCTCTATTTAAGGTAGCAAGAACCAAGTTAACTGCGAATAGGAAACCAGGCTCTATTGTATCCTGATCTTATCTTTCTAGGTGCAAAAACAGTGATTTGCAGGATAACCTGGAACCTGCTTTCTACAATAAAGTCCATGTCAGACATTGAAATCTATAGAACAATCACAGTAGTTAGTTTGATTGTAGGAACATTTGCATGAATCACAAAAATAATGCAAATGTTCACCCTACAAACGAGTGGCTCGCCCCTACCTTCTTTTCAGCTCCAGGCACTTGGCCATCCCAATGCAGCTCTGTTGCAAAGCTGTGATGCAGTGTGTTGCCAATGTGCTGAAGCACTGCGCTCTCAGCATGTTGTGGCTGCTGGTGTCCCACTGCGGCAACTCGCTGGTGTACCTCCACGCGCTCAGCCCGAACTCCAGGGCTGCGTCCCACTGCTTACACTTGAGCAGCAACTTGCCTCCTTCCACACAAGCTTGCTAAAGACATAAAATAACATCACTGATTCACAAGAGATTTACACATTTGCTTATTTACTGTAAGGACTCCTGCCACTCCTGAATATTATGTTCCGAAGTTTGAAAACACAGCAAATGTTATAGCAATGGACACAAAGTTACTGAATTACTGTCCTGGCTTAGTGTAGCCTTATTTACATAAAGTATTTGTCAGGATACAAAAAACAAACAAAAAATAAAACAAAGACCAACTCACTTTCACTATATTACAAGAGCACCAAAAGCCTAAGTGCATGGCAGTATGAATTAAAGTCCTAAAGAGGAATAGAGATTCATCTCGGTATTAGTTTTCATTCCTGAAATCTCCCTGCCACATTTTAGATACCCCGATAACTGCACTTCTTTCCCTTCAAAACAAAAACAAAAATGACTAACCTTGAAAGCCAGAAGGTGAGGATAGGCCTTCCTGTAGCAGTGTGCATCTCGGTTGGACCCCAGTCGCGAGTAAGGGATGGATCGATACACGTTGGCTTTTTTACACTGCAGATGCTCTTGTAAGAGTTTCAGGTCAGGACAGAGAACTTTAGTGTTTTTCTCCTGTGTGAAGAACATGCAAAAATATATGCATTAAAACCCTGGAATGACTAAATCAAAACAAACTTCTGAAATTTTCAAATGGTTCAGAATTAAAGTTGTGTTCCAGCACCGCCTTAAAAGAAAGGTTAAGAAACATAAATGACATTATGGCCTTTCAGGCTTCTTGTGCATCAGTTGATGCTCTGTAGCAAGCTATGCTATAAATACATTTTAAATATGTTTGAAGATCATCTCAAAGAGTACAAAATACAGAATTCCCCAAGTCATGTTGCATCCTGTTAAACTGGGATCACTACAACACCAGTTCGAGGATATTTGCCATGCCTCACAGCTTTACATATTTCTATAGATGGCAAGATAGATCCAGAAAAAAAACTTTGGCCATTCAAATGCCCTCTGCCTCTACCATGGTTCGGATCACACCAGTATGCCCACCTCTTCCAGGAACATCAAGGAACTGACGAGGTCTACGAGCTGTTGTTGGGAAAGGGCCATGAGGTGAAGCTCCAAGCCAACACCCTTCTTCTGGTTCAGTCGCTGCTTTTTCGTGGAGGGCTCCACTGCTGCCAAGAGAAGAAAATGTTAGGATCTGTACGCCAAGGTTGCAGTGTGTGTTTAGTGATAAGACAGCAGTAATTAAGGCATGATCTGAAACTAATTTATTGTTTTAACCACATTGACTGTATAGGTTTCATTTTCTAACAGGTATATTCCATGTAATGAAACATTAAGTAGTGCAAATTAAGTACTTTTTAAAGCCTAGTATAGTTATAGTAAACTCAATTTGATGAAATGGTTATATTCACTTACCCAACTCATCCTGTTCTTGGTTGGTTATATTATTTCTGGGGTAGGGTGATGGGCCCACCCTGTAGTTCAAGGCATCAAAGTAGGACCTCCTTATGTGAGCTGGGGGGGGAAGCAGATAAATAACTGAATGCAACATATGATACCTACCCCCATGGGTTGGGGGTAATTATATTATCGTATACATTCATTCATTAATTTATAGATGCAATTGTAAGAGAAAAAATGAAATGATTCATACAATGTGATATCATGTCGGCCTAACTCATAGGAAGTATATCTGGCATTTAATACATTACATTGATATTTAATTGTTGGTTCTATAATTCCAGCGTATGCATCATTATGGTCTAAGTAAACCGACCTTTTAAAAATACTTAATGACGATGTAACGTAGCATTTTGCCGACAAGCTTTCTACCATGGACTACAGCAGGCTATCAAATAATTAAACAATACAAAAAATACTTCATTTAACATGCATCTATTCGTGTGAACTGTTCTGCCACATATATAACATAAAACAAAGTATACAAAGGTTTGTGCCGACTCCGTTTGGTGGGAAAACTCATCTGATCACAGGCCCTACCCGCCAAGACCTGCATTAATTAACTTATCGCAGACCATGTGCTGTATGTGTCCAGCATAACCTGGAAATACAGGGGAACACTTACTGAAATGACACATTGAATATGCTTTACTTAAGAACTGGAAGAAAATAAAAGTAAACTGCAATTATGCAATGGCCCTACACCCCTCCCCCCAAACCCGAGCTGAAAGGAGGGAAATTCAAGCGCTTAACCTTCTTTACAAAACACATCTGTGTCCTGCAAAAGAAATACATATATTTTTTTCTTACCTGAAATTTTGGGCTGAGGAGCAGGGATTTCCACCAGCACTCGTCGTTCCTGACAAGACGTTGCCATGCTTCCTGTTCACCCTATTTGTTGATCAAATGAATCACAATAATACACACCACTTTTGTTTGGCAAATCGCTTTTTTTAATCGTGCATCACCATCAAACGTGCTGTGCAATCTATATTTAAACACTGCACAGTAGGGCTTTCCCCGTTTCCCACCTAAATAGCAGGATTAAAGCTTACTTGGCTACTAGTACTTCCAAAAAGTGCGCCTTTTCAGCCACTGCTTTAATGACTTTATCTCCAGCGACTACAGAATACTAGAATAAATGTTCAGATTGAAAGTGGTCTGCTATTCCACATCGTTATCCTTAATGCGATCACCAAATACCATTAAAAATATATATATTGAAAGCTTCTCCTGGTTTGTCTCTTTTGCATCTAAGCAGCTCCCTTTCCACAGCACTTTGCTCAATTCAGCGGGACTTTTAAATCAACTAGAGAAACTTGCCGCGTGGGCGTGGCTTCGCTGATCTCTGGAAGCTGATTGGTTAACTCCTCGGCGCTGCTCCACACTGATTGGACAGCGCCGTTCACTTCCGCGTTGCTGCTTTACATATTGCCAGCTGTGTTATCATCGGCGGTAGATAACCAGACCTGTGCCGGCGAGGAGCGAGTGCGCCTGCGTGGCGGTGCTGGTTCTTGTACCTTATTGAGTAGCTAAGCATGTGGGGAAGATTAAACATGGGGATGGTGTCTGTGTGTCTGATGTTCACATTTGGGATGTGCAAGTTTGATCATTAGATGCATCTGGGCTGTGTATCATGCTGAATACTATTTTATACTTTGTTTTGAAGAGGAAGAGTTTAAATTGTAGAAGTTTTGAAGTGATGTACAAGGTGGTAGTAGATTGGTTATTATGGTTTTAAAGGTTTGTGCCAGAATTGGCTGTTATAAAAGGTGGTACAGAGTGAAAAATAAAGTTGAGGGATATAGAGTGGGGTTATACTGTGTTTGGGATGTCAAAGCAGTAGTATAGTACTAGAAGGGAAGGTTAAGGTGTGTGGTTGTGTGTGTGGTGGAGTTATGTAGTATATTGGGAAGAAAAGATATGTGGAAAGTTTAAGGGATGGGTAATGAACAGTTTTGTGTTCATTTTCTGAAGTTGGAAAGCGTGGAGACATTTGAACTTAAGTTGTGACATGTGACAGACATGTTATAGTAACGTAAATATGTGTTGAACTCATATGCTAAGACACTGTGTGGAAAAATCGGTTTATAGTGCTTTTGTATAGGAGTTGTAAATGGAGTGGAGTTATTTTAAAAAGGATGTGAGGGTAGCACTGGTATTAATATGAAGTTTAAATGTGTTTTAAGCTTTGTAGCTGGTAAAAAAAAAAAAAAGTAGTGTGGTAGAGTAGCCTAATTCAGGTCTGGAAGAAGATGTAGGCTACTGTAATTGAAGGAAGGTGAATTATTGAAATCAAAGTTAGTAAAGACCGACAAAGGGCAAAGAGAAGACATTTTAAATTTAGGTAAGAAGTGCAAACAAGGAATAAGTGGTGATATGATTATCGGTCAATGTTGTCAATATTAGAATGTAGATTGACAGATTAAATATAAAGAAAAGGCCTGTGAATGGTAGAATTATTGTTGGGTTGGTATTATGGTGTATTTGGAATTTAAAAGGACAATGGTTTGTTATGGAAATAATGAGAAAATTAAGTGAAACTATTTAATATATATAACAAGAGACATACTTGAAACTTTTACCATGCTGTACCATTAGTATACAATATTTGTACCATGTGTGAACCATATTTTTAACACATTTACACTTTACTGTATATCACATATACATTATGTTTTTACTATGGAACACCACAATTACAATTTTTATATTTTTATCATAGTACACTATACCGCATTAGCTAGTCTACATATTTTAAATTTTATTGTTTATATATAAACAACTAAAATAAACAATAACTAGTTTAATTGAAATAAAACGTGTTACGTTTCTATTTTTAAATCCAGATAGAACGTCAACTATTAAAATGTGAGTTTAAGTAGTTTTAATAATGCAGTTTGGTTTTAACATTACAGGTAATCTGTTGTTTCAACAACTGTGCTTTCCAATATGTATTGAAAACGTGCGCTTTTTATTTATTTAAAATATGTAAATTTATTTTAATATTTCGGCTTTATGGATGAGGTAGATTCCCCTTTGTATAGTTTAAACATTTATTTAACGTAAATATATTGACTTAACAATAGTAACTCTCTTGAATCTGCCGATGTGAAAACATAGCTTACCCACTTTGACCAGCGGTACTTTTGGTTTGAAAATGGGAGACGAACTGGGTGACGAGTGGTGGCAACAAGAAGCCAATAAATCAGGTAAAAGTGAATTTTTATTTTCCGATTTGCCCGGTTGGTTGTGTTTTTTTTTGCTGTAATTGTAATAAGAAGTTTCTACAACATTCATGAGCACTGGCTGCACACTGTTCTGTCCATAGCTTGGTTGTGTGGGTTGTGAGCAGACATTGTGAGATAACATTATTGCCTTAATACCATTTCATTTAACAGCTTAGGCTTTATATTCTTCTACTAGCGTGGGCTGTACCATACAGCAATTATGATAGCCAATAATTACCTATTTACAAGGTAAAACGTTTTAGTGTGCTGCACATGTGTTTGTGTCTCAAACCGCAACGCATTCTGGTACTTGTAGTCTTGCAACTGTTGTTAAGGAAAGTTAGTTGCTTGTAGTCCTTCACAGTCTCCACCCCCCCCTCCTCATAGCAAGATATTATTGACAGCAACATATTGAGAAAATAAATAAATAAAATACCAATCTATGAAGTATAGTGAGTTCAATTTAATTATTTTATCAAACATGTTCAGTGCTTAATATTGTGTGGCAATATTGTGAAAAAGCAATTCATACCCATTACATGCCTAATGTGTAAAGTTAGGTGTTAAAATCTTGCAGAATTCACAAGACCCTAAGGAATATGTCATTTTGGATGGTTTTGTATCCCTTCTACCAAATCTCTATAAAAACAGAAGGAAAAGGCTATCTAAGCTATTTGCCTGCACTCTATAAATTCTTGATACCTCCAAAACATATCTACAAACTACACTGATTCTAATATAGTAATTTATTTTAAACCAGTGTATTGCGGAAAGAGTACTGGTGTACCATTACGTTATATTAAGGGCTTTTTATGGCCACAAAACCATTCAAGAAACATGTTATCATTCATTTACTTGTTTCAATAATGAATCATTTCAATATCATCCAATTCCTATCGTTTCCAGACACAGGGGGTTGCACTATACCACATAATGAAAGACCTTTATACTGGAAAATATGTCCCCCTCATTAGAGTTTACATTAACAAAGGTCTAACAGGTAAATTGTATAATTGGTATAAATCTGGGTTGAAAAGGACATTTTCTTTGAAGAATCTGGAAAAGAAAAAGTCAAAAACAACAATACGCATGTTTACATTAAAATACATATTTAATATGATACAGGTTGTTTTTAATGAATTTGTTACAACAGTGAAAAATATTATTTTCTAAATATTATATAGGAGACACTATGTTGCAGGCAGATAACATTTAAAGACTTAAACCTAGAGCTGAATTTAGCAATAGTCTTTGGAAACATTAATCTTTATTTTTATTTTTTTAATATTCTTTTAAAAACTTAGTGTTTTATTGAACTGCAAAGCTTTTGGGATTGAAAGCACTTAAAAACATGTACCCTTATGCCAGTTACATTGTGGCCTAGGTTTTGTGCTACATTCTGTATATTACACAATAACCCTTATAATAATATAACATTTAAACTACTAAGCCATGATATCTTTATGCATGACCATTGAGAGAAATATCTGCTTGAAGCAACCTGTGTGGGATGGAAAGGAGCACCATTGTAACATTTTATAATAACTTGTCAAAAATAACTTTTTATGGATTTTTTTAGGAAGCATTTGATTTTTCCGTCGTAGGGAGGGCATGCCATGTCAAAGGGCTGAACGGTTTGCCATATTTGTATATGGTCCATTTTTCATAGTGGGTTCTTTCGCTGGCTTAAGAAGGCTCTGAGGTGGGGTTTTACATGGGCCTACATTGTTGACAGTGCTGCTCGTCAATTTAGTTCCACTATAAGCTTTCGGTTTAGGGATTCTGGTCGGGCCTGGTCTTCGGACTGTTTCTACAGGGATCTGTAAAGAAAACAGACACAGGTGGATTAAATAAGAAATGAACTGCCAAATGTGCTAGAAAATGTTGAGTAAGTTAGAAATGCTACAGTTTTTCAGTAGAACACCATCTAAAGGTCTTCCATGAAGTGGAAAATCTTTGTATAGAAAAACTGTAATGGTTTTGTTGGTGACAAAAACTGAAAACCATATATATGTGGATTGATTAATTTGTTTGATTGCATTGAAGGACCTGCTTTGTGCTGTATTATCTATTCCTTAATTTCCCATCATTGTTATTAATTCTTAATTATGGGCTTTCACCACAACATACAAAACTTGTATTAGGTCTATCCTCTGTGTTAGGAATTGGTTTGATGGAAAACTGATCTGTATTGTATTTCAGAGAATTCCTCAGTGGAATTGAAAACAGATAAATGTATCTGTCAGACTTTTCGCACTACACACATCAGGTTTAGGTTTGAAATGAATTATTCCGCTTGATTATTTGCTATTATAATTTTTTATTGAATTGTAATGTAGTTGGCACAAGAGGATAGTAGTTTATTTCCTAGTCCAAGACAGTTAAGTTGTGTTGCCATATTCTTTCACTAGATGTCCCTGTTTCCCATTTATTGAAACCTCTTTTAATGAGGATGCAGAATGATGACCTCAGAAAGTTCAGAGATCTGCTGACCAACATATCCTGCAGATTCCTTTGAATTACATTGTTGATATCCACTGACAAAGTTAAATCACACAGTTTCACCTGTAGTTGGCAATGACTTCTCGTATCAATCCTATTTCTAAGAATTTGCATTATAGGTTGTCATCCAGAGAAGTCATTCTGTAGTTATGATTTCTTCCAGCAAAGTTTACAAATATGATGAACCACAACTTCTTGTTTTAGTCATTTGTTTGTTCTTAATGTTTACCGGATGACATATTTGCTCCAGCAACATGAACATCATGGAAAAAAAAAAAAAAATGTTTCTAGAAACATAAATTAACATTGAATCCTGCAGTACTCAGAGTCATGCAACTTGAATTTTTGGGACCACTGGCATCTGTGTATAGTTATTGTTTCGAATGCAGGCATCAATTATTCTTTTTTGATTCATATGATATTGTGTTTGGTCTGTGTTTTTTCTGAGTAACAAAGAACACATTAGGTTTCAAAAAAGGGACAAGAGTTGAATAGTTTGGCATAATTTATAAGAGAGCATCGGAAATACAACCATGAGGTTTTTATTATTGCATTGTTTACTGCATAATCAACTTAACATTTAATGTCATGGTTTGTTTCTTCAGGGCCAGCTAGTGATGTCAGTCTGGAAAATCTTCACTTTTGTCATTGTCTAGAATGCAATTTAATGCTGCCTCTTCTCCCAAGAACATGCATAATATTGTTCTCTCAGATTATTGATAAAGACAGTTGTACAGAAAAAGAGGAAATACCAGTAATGCCCTGTTTGTTTCCACTTTTACACTGGAAATTGGTTAGGCCTATACATTATTACATTAGTTAACATTGAGGATACATACCCATTGCTGGGATTATTTTACACTTTTCCAGCTTTAAATGTTAAGGATGTGAGCTACTGTGAACTGTGAATGTCTCCAATTGTGTTTGTTTTAATAAATAGAATTATGTCTTTAACAGTGTAGGATGTGGTGGTACTCAATTGCACATTCTTCTAAAATGGCATATTGGTTGTTCTGTCAGATAAACAGTTAATTTACGGATGTCTGCATTGGTTCCAGAAGGGAAACCACAGGAAAATAGATGTCAATATGCACTTTTCTGATGCTCAGGAGGGTACAATTGAGTGATTGGTTATGAAAGCTGACTTATTTTGGATGGGTTTTTAACCCCTGTCTACCTGCAGTTCGGTTAGTCCCCTTGAATGCCAAATTGTATTTAGAGTATGGAGTAACCATTACTTTGAATTACTGTTCTTATTTGTGTACAATGGTCAGCTTTGAGAAAAACACTGCCATGAAAAGAAGACCACAGTTTTCCTTTGCTAGAACCGTGTCTCGGGAGTAGTGCAGTTTTAATGTCCTTCTGAGACTATGCTACTCTTGCCAGGACGAGCCAGTGTGTTCTGCTGTACTGGCTCTGTTGTAGCCAAGGAAACCAAACACAGTTGTTGTTTGGGTCTGGATCAGCGAACACCAGGACGTCACAGATACTGTTTCAGAGCAAGACTTGATATCATCTTTCATTCAGAATATGAAGGCTTTGTTGAAAATCAGCCTGTATCCATTTGGTGTGTGAATGTCTTTTACATCTGTTACTTACAATGTCCAGGCCTTTTTAAAAGAGAAAATGTGGTGTTTTTATAAAAGATTAAGATTAATTTCGTCACAAAATGCATGTTTAGTGTAAAATGTAGCAAAATTACTTAAAACAATACTAATCTTAATTGAAACTTTTCATTGCCAAGTAAATGAAATAAAAATAATGTTAATAATGTATATCTTTAGTTAGATTTATGTTATAACTTAGCCTGAACTCTAAAGTCTGAAACTGACTGGACACTACACTGTTTAAAGCCCTAATAACTAGCCAACACTAAAACTACACCCAATTAAGATAACTATAAAAATGCTATACTGTATTAAGGTCAAAATATTTTAGAAATTTTATCCTGGGATTATACATGTTAATGTTCATGTTATAATTATAAAAGTATAATGCAATAACATTTCTCACTTTTTGCTGGTTCACTGAAATCATTAATGGCAGTACCATGTCACTTCATTTCACTTTCAGTGGCAGGTGGAAACAATTCTTTAACTAGTTTTACAGTTACTGGGAAGAAATGGCACCTTAGTCTGCCCAATTTCCATGTGTTCTTCATGGTGGTTATAAGGGAGAGGGGTCTAATTTCCAAGCTGCACAGATTCCAGCTTGAATCGATTTAACGGTTTGTATAGCCAACTCTTTATATTGATATTGAGTCAGACTTTTTTTTAATTGACTATATATGTGTACCATTTCACAAGCCTGAGTGAAGTAAATGCAGCTGTTTTTCACTCCTTTTATGGTTGATGTTATAAAGCCAGCTGTACGATTTCTCAGACTGTTGGAAAGCTTAAATTGAATCACACTTGCCCTGTTATCAAGTGCTTGGTACAAATATCTTTCAGTCTTTATTAAAAAACAAAAGACAGTTTTAAAGTAGTCAAGACAATTAACTGGTTACTGATGCCTCATTCTGTACTGTCTGGCCTGTAACAGGCGTTTCACAGTTTGAGGTGTGAACACTTAAACTCTGCATCTGAATAGTATTGTTTTAATCTTTTTGCATTCCTCTACACTTGTATTGGTTGATTTCTCCTCATTCGCTTTCCTTGTTATAACGACTAACTGAGCTACAAAACTGCATTTTTGTGTTTATTACACTATGATTTACCTATAAAATTTTAAACAAGGTTAAGGCATATCATTTATTAGCTGTGAAATTACAGTTAAGTAAGGAAAACAAAATGATGTAATGTCTTTAAAAAGGTTTTTAGAAAGTGCAATTAGATGCTGTTAGTAGTTGATACTTTCCAGTTGCTTTTTACATACAGTGCAGTATGCTCTGACACTCATTACTGTTTTACAGTGGGCTTCCATTCTTAATCAATAATGCATTTTATAGCATATTGTAACATTAACATAATGCAGCCCTACTTGTTTCTTTTCAGTCAGGAGCTATTCTTGATTTACTAATAGTTGCATTGCATAAACAACTGAACATACATTGACACAAAACTGTTGGGAAGCAGAGTAATGTTCATCCATGCTCAATGTGAGGACTATGCAAATCAGTCTAGGTCTAATGGTATTTTGGATCATGTTTTGTTTGAAACTGTTGTAACCGATGTTGAGGAATTCTATTGTGAGAGTACCAACGTAGAAGATGAATTGAGCATTATGTAGTCTTGTTGGCTTTCTTCGCATTTTAGAACAGAAATATGGACTTTTATGTCTATTCATGATGCAATTTTATTGTATGTGGTATAATTTCTTAATATATGTTTCTTAGTTCACTGATGTAGGTCTCTTAAAGGTCTTATAGCAGTAACCCCCCCGCCCCCTGCCCCCCCACCACCACCACCACTACTGTCTGACAGCATGTTCTCTTCAGATGTGCAATGAAGGCAAGCATGTTGTACTGACTCAGGCTCTCTGCTTAACAATGTATGCTTTGAGAGAGACAGATTTGCATATTGATAAATCATTTGCAGTTACAGAATGCAGGCAAGGTGCAATGGCAACATGAAATCTAAATAAATATTTTAAATTAAAATTAGGAAAAAACTCAAGGAAGTCAGAAAGTGTCACGTACATTAATGCTTTCAGAGTGCTAATGTAGGCATAGGCTACAATTTGAATTATATAGCTGTGGTTTGTTATATATATATTGCCATGGCTTTTGATAATTTGCCCAGAATGGTTTGTACATGGCAGTATATATGCCCTATCTATAAAGATATTTTAATTTGTGAATACTTACAATTTAAAATGTGCATTGCTTGACTTAGATTTTCCGAGTAAATCAAACAAAATAAATCCTCTCAAAAACATGTCAAAGTATTATTATTGTTAAGATATGCATTTGAATATGAGTACTGTACTTTGTATTAGTACTAGTAACTTAAAAACTATGATTTTTAAAATTAGGCTTTTAGAAATCACTCAATATATTCTAGGTTAAAATCTTCTAGAGATTGCCTTATCTTTGCATTATTTTGCCTTATTATTCTATGTATGAGGTGTACTAGTTTCAATATTCTATACATCAATTCCACATTTTATTACTGTTAATATAATTTTATTTTATATTTATTGATGTTGACTTAGTAGGTTTTCTAAGAAAGATATAGCCGTAGGCCCTCTGCAATATATATATATATATATAATTTTTTTTATTTTTTTTCCTTTTTTTTGTCTTAATTATTTTTATTTTTTAAACTATCACATTACTGCTTGACTGTCAGACAGAAACATCATTGGTCAGTAGGCTATGTATTATGATGATATTTGCACAATGGTGATTCACAGTTATAACTCGGCATTAGGAAAATGTCAGCTGTTTATTCCTTGACATTGAATTCCTTGTTATAGATAGTGTCATACCATAAAAATAGCTGAAATGCCTAGCTTTTCCACTACACATATGTAATTAATGATGCCCAAGGCTAGGCTACAAGATATTGGTATTTTCATGTCTGCTCCATTGTTTGGTGGATGTTTTTCTGTCACAGTGGTGTTATCTGTCCATCATTTTATTATGTGTCTGGGATTCTCAATTTTAAATGGCAGGGCTTTGTGATTTGAAGTATAACTATAATCTGTGTTTGCTGCAAGGGTACTTTCAAGGAGACTATAATTGTTAGTGACTCCACCCTTTCCCAGTCCCTATGTTTATGTAATTTGGGTAGTTGGAGAAACCATGACATCACCCTACAGTATGTAAATTCAGCTCACAAACACGTTGGACTTCTACATCTCTCCTTTTTTTTCTTTTTTAATTATGAATTCTGAATTTGAATAGAAACACCACAAATGTGTTTGTGCTGGTATAATGCTAGGGTTACATCAGTTCGTTCTCTCATAAGAAAATGTCATCAATGCAAATGTTTTGATTGTCTTCACCAATTTTTTGTAATTAATCATTACATTAAAAATGTGTCTGGTCCACTGTATAGCCTAGCTATTGGTAAATTAATATTATGAAGATTTTCCAAAATTTTCATTGACAGTGTTTTTTTTTTTTTTTGCACGTTTCTTATAATGCCAGCACCATGCTCATACTGTGTTTTTGTGTTTTCTAGTTAGTTGAATGTTAGAATGACTCAAGAAAAGAGTGAACAAACAAACAAACCTAAACATAAATGAATATGTTTTGTTTAAAAAGAAGGATCTTTATAATATTGTCCTTTTAAAACTGAGATCAGATATTGTGTATTCATTCATTAAAGGCATAACACAAAATAAAGAAAAAATAAAGAAAAAAATAAAACATAAACCAACATTTACTTATTTTAATTGTTAGAAAAAAGATTTCCCTTAACAAAATGCATGTCTGTGCTATATGAAATACAACAGAATTAAAACAGTACATCGCTGAATAGTCTTGTTACATATCATTCATTTTTGAGCATATACAGTAAGTGCACACGTGATTAATCACTCAAGGTAAAAATAAACAATTATTGCTAGTACTTTTGTAGGCTTTTCTTAGATTTTGTTTTTCTTGTTCAATTATAGTTCATGCAGAAACATGTCCAAAAAAAAAAAAAAAACCTAAACAAAACACCAAACAAACAAGTGCTTCAACAGGATTCTTGAAGGGATGGTCAGATGGATGGAGGGAAAGGAAATCAGGGTTGCATATTGATGGGTTGAGGTTGGGTGGGTTGAATTGGTTGCTTTGTTGGTATCATGGGGGAGTCAATCATAGACGTTACTTACTGTAATTTGCGAAGGCCTTGGGATTGGGGAAGTGGCCGGTGTAATTGTGATGCTACTGGTGATTTTGCTGGCCTTAATAGGAGTGCCGTTCATTAAAACTGGAGTTCTGTTTTCCTGCCCTGGGGAAAAGCAAGGACTCATGGGCCGCGATGTACTGTTAATGGCCTGAATATAGGGGTTCCCTAAGTGGATATGGATTTTGTTATCCTCAGTGGTGATGACACTGGGCCCAGTGCTGTTGGATCTCTGCAGCTGCCAGCTATTTTGCCTTTCTGGGGTCACACGGAAAACTGTGTGATTCCCGCTGAGCTCCACTGGCTCTGTGGTGAGAGATCGATCTGGGGAGCTGGTGGTCACGGCCACTATGTGGATGGGTGACATGGCCCTGTCAGGAGTTATGGATCCAGATGAGTCTGGGGTCATGGCTCGGGAGTAGGTAGCCATGGTGAGGGGTGACATGGCTCTGTCAGGGGTGCAAAATCCTTCAGAAGAGGGGGAGCCTTTGGATTTTGTGGTTGGAGAGATGGAGGCATTCTGGATGATGGTAATTCTTTGTTTTGGAACACCCCCACAATTGGGGATTACTGCGGTGCTGGTGAAAGAGTGGGTGTTCTCTGAGGTTGGGCTTGTTATCTCCAGCATGGCCATATTTTGCCCATGGTCAGGTGTCACTTTGATATGCAGGGGCTGTCCTGGGGTGTGAGTCAGCACCACATCCCCTTGCTGCACAGGATTCCCATTTTGGCGGCTTAGCACTTTACCATTGAGAGGATGCTGGCTTTCCTTGCTTTTGGTGAATGGGACTCTTGATCTCCTGTTGTTATGGTTGTTAACATTGTTGATGAGGGAAGGATTGCTTTTGTTGATTGGCTGTTCATCGCTGTAATTTGGGTCGTCCTCAGGATCACTTTCCTCATACAGTTTTCCGTTCACCACAGCCCGTTCTAAAGGTGCTAGGCTCTTATAATCGGGAGGCTTATTATCTGCTGGGTCTGTCTGTACTTCCTTTGAGGAGACCTGCAAGTCTGAGAATCTTCTTCCATTTAAACCAGGCCTCAGGCTTTTACTAAAGCGCCGATATCTCTCCAGTTCCCTGGTAAGGTTTTCCATTTCTCGGGCAAGTTCTTTATTCTTGCTCTCCTGCTGAGTTAGTTTCCGCTGCAGCGTGCCATGGTCAGATTTCAGCCGACATATTGAATCCTCCGTCCCCATGTATTCGTGGATCTTTTCCTTCAGGGCTTCGACCTCTCTGGTTAAGTGGCTGGATTTGGCCTCCTCTTCTTTCAGACGCTTGTAGAGAATGTGCTCCTGGTTAGACTCTTCCTTCTCTGCTAGCTGGTATTTAGAGAGCTCATTTCTGTATATTTCTAGCTCTTCCATAAGGGACTTTGCTCTTTCTTGTTCATTAGAGTACCTTCTCTCAAGAGATTCAAAGTCATCCTCAGTTTTCAGCAAGTCATCCTCTACCACCCTCATCTCCTTGAGCTTTCTCCTTAGCCTCTCTACCTCTTGCGTCAGATCCTTTACTTTGTTGTCTTCCTGGTGAAAGCGGGTTACTCCAGGCACCTTGATATGCTCTTCTTTGGCTTTGTTTCTCAAGAATTCTTTCTCCACAGCCTCCAGCGATTGAAGCCTCTTCTTCATCATGTTAACCTTGGACTGCAGGTCACCACCCTTCTCTTCCTCTCCTTTCAGTTTGGCCTTTAGTTCATCCCTGTCCTTGGTCACACTGTACATCTTTTCTTCAAGCTCGGCCTTGGATTTTAAGGCCTTTTTACTCTCCTCAATCAGCTTCTCGGTCACTGATGTTACCTTGTCCTGTTCAGCCTGCAGCTTGTCAGTAGTACTTTGCAATTTCTCCTCTGTATGCTTCAGCTTCTCAGCCATGGTTTTCCTTTCATCCACCAGCATGACTGTCAGTGTCTTCAACTTAGTGAGGTCTTCTTTCAGGGTAAGCTCTGCTTTTGCCAGCTGGCTCTCAACGGCCTCTAACTCCCTGATTCTCACTTTCAGTGTGTCCAGTTCATTTGAGAGATGCTTAGTAACATTCCTCTCTTTCTCCAGATTGCACTTCAGTGAGCAGCATTCCTGTTTGCTCTTTCCAAAGGCATCTTCCAGCTTTTCAAGCTCCATGATCCTGCGGTTCAGTTTGTCCACCTCAATCTTCAGGCTCCGGCTCTGGGTAGACTCCTTGTCCAACTTCTTGTTGAGGTCCCTGCACTGGTCCTCCATCTTGATTAGCTCTTCGTCTTTCCCCTCCATTTCCAGCACTCTCTTCCTTAACTCCTCCACCTCAGCCATTAAGCTGGAGTTGCCACACTCCCCACGGTTGATCTTGTCTCTAAGGTCCTGGAGTTCCTCCTCTGCTTTACGGAGTGTCTTATTAGTTTCTTCCAGGTCATCAATCTGCCTGCTTAGGGTGGCTAGTTTCTGTCGGAGCTGTCGGTTGTGGGTGTCCTCATTGGTCAGCTTGGCAGTCATGGCCTCCTGCTCCTGATGGAAGCGACTGGCTTGGTCACGTATGTCAGCCTCCAACCGAAATACTTTTTGTTCCTCTTCCTCTGCCCTGGCTTGGACAGTAATTAGCTTCTCCTGGGCCTGGGCCGCACTTGCTGTCAGTACCTGGACCTTGCCGCTCTGCTGGACGAGCTGCTCGGTCAACCGCTGCTGCTCATCGACCACTAGCAATGCAAAAGATTTCAGCTTTGTCAGCTCTTCCTTCAGGTTGTTTACTTTCTTGTTGTTCTCCTTTTCCTTCCGTTCCTGGAATTCCTTTTCCTGGTCGATCAGCAGCTTAAGTCTGAAAAGGAAACAAAAAGAAATGCAAAGAGTTATTCATGGAAATGTAGGAGACAACTGATTTTATAATTAGTTTTACAAGCAAAATTATGATAAATGTGAAAGATTGTCTGTTAAAATTGTATTATGCTATTAACTCTGTACCTTCTAAAGTAGGCTACACATCAGTGTCACTGTATCAAGAGATAGTTATGTATATTTTAGATTTCAGGAGATTTGATATTGCACTGGGTTATAGGCACAGGATATGGTATTGTGGATCACACCAGTTACATAAGAACATAAGAAAGTTTACAAACGAGAGGAGGCCATTCGACCCTTCGTGCTCTTTTAGTTATTTTAATTCCCAAAAGTTTCAAGCACCAGGCTTTATGAACCAGTGGGGGAAACAATGTTCATTTAGAGAAAATTATAACTCTGATAAAACACGGAAAATTTGACATGCCAACGAGAATAAAACATAAAATGTAATAAATTCCAGTGACTTTCTTAAAACATTTAGTTACAGAATATTTGAATATGCAGGCCTTTGGACACCCTCAATCTACACTAACAATGCCTGTTACTCATATTATAATTTCAAAGAGCAATACTTTGTCATAAGCAAAGTTCGATATGAACAGCAGACTACCACCCAGTTTGTGTATATTTTGGGCCAAAAAAATCATTTTAGGCTCAGTTTTCATTTTGATAAACAATATGCAACAGAAATATCACGGGCAGTTTAGCCCAAGCTTAGGCACAATTTAAACCAAACAAAATTGTTGTGTTCATATTTCAATCTGTTAGTGATGTCATCTTTCTGTACTCAAATTCTGTTGTTTCATGTCCTGCCAGTGGCCAGGCTTATTTACATTTATCTTTGTTCCAATGTTCTTTTCTTTGTTTGGAAATATCTAGAAATAATGACTTCTGACATTTTCTGCCCACGTATTCACGTACAACATGTTCAGCATTTCCACAGAAGTATTATGCTAGAGAAACCCTCGAACACTCCACATGCCTGTATTCTTCCATATGGATTAGTTTATCCTGAGTATTAATGTGTTACTATATTTCCTATGGATTGTTATGTAAGAATTACATAGCACATAATATACAGAACAGGGGCAGACAGTCTTACTAATACTCAAGTAGTTATTTTGACTTTGTTCCCCATCTTTGCTACAGGTATTCCAATAAACTCTGCATAACAATGTTAAGGTGGTAGATTATATTATTTTTTCAATCCTTGTAACTGCCCCCCCCCCCCAAACAAAATAGAAAATCAAGCAGACAGACCAAAGAAAAATTAAACGGACTTCTCTCTTTTGACTTTGATCTGTTTGCCATGTTATTTTCAGCATACCTCTTGGTTTTTTTAACTGCTGCCATAAACTTCTAAATTGGATAAAATAGCTTATGTATTAGGCTAATGTAAAAGAACATTTTATATATTTCTGCTTTGTTTAAAGTCTACATTAATGTCAGTGTCTTATAACTTTTAACTTAGTTAATTTTCTCTGTATTCTTTCAAGTGATGCAGGTTTTGATTTTGTAAGCTAAGAATGGCTTGCTGATGGAAAAAAGCAATGTGTTTCATTGCAGACTTGTCTTGTGCATGAAGGTTCAGGTTATGACTAAGCTGCACTGTCAGCATCTGTGCATCAGTTATGGAAACAGGAGTTTGGTCACCAGCTGGGCTTGAGCTGCCTTACATGTTTAAAAAATGCTTTTGACATCTGGTAAGTGCATAATCTTTTTTGGTTAGAAAAAGTGCATGGAAATGAGGACATTGATATTCACTTTTGCTGTATTATTATGAGGACATTATGCTGGTAGTTTGCCTCACTGGAGCCTTGGCACTGAAGATCACTTGTGGAGGTGTAATATTGGGTTTGGCACTTGCTGCAGAATTGAGTGTTGTTAGAAAGTATTTTAACAGCTAATTTAAAATGTTATACATTGCCCTGTACTGTGCATTGAGAATAAACAAAAGCTCCAAACTTCTTTTACATATTTTAAACTTCCTCTCATGTTCTTAACCAAAGTATCTTGGGTTATAGAAAGTAATTCTGGAAAAGCCATTTATGTATTAGTGTGCATAACAAGGACTTTATTTCTAGCTACTGTAAAAGTGGTGAACACTAATAACCATGTCGCTATTTATGCTTGTAACTAGGTGCATAACAACAATATTTTTCTTCTTGGTTTTTGTAAATGGTTCTTTTTCACTAACCCTGGAGTTCATTTAATTTTTGTAGTGCATTGTCCAGATGTAGGAAATTCAGGCAGTGGAGGCATGTGTCTTTGTGGAGAACCACATAATGTGTAAGAAATACAAAATGAGTTGTGTGAATATGAGTTTTAAAGTAGTTATTTGCATTATAGAAAAAAAATAAAATCTGTTCATATTTTGATTTTAATCCCACTGTTTACTGTCGTTGTCATGTACTACAGCACCCTGTGGCTCACAGTTTTTGGACGGCTGAGAATTGTGGTGTGGTGTGCCACAAGAAATTCCCATTATTCTCTCATTCATAACACACTTTTTAAAATCTGTGGGGTACAATTTTGCATAACTTTGTACAAGTCTTGGCTTGCCATTTTCACCATACATTAGTTGTTTGTATGTATGTACTTTCTTCTATTATTTGATAAAAATGTGCATATATGCAAATGATGCTTTGTCATTGTTATGGATTGAATTGTAAATATGGGAACGTTTTACTGTGACTAATTCAAAAATATTATGCCTATCGTCTAAATAAACAAAGGCTTTGAATTCCCAGGATGTTTTTGAGATGGGGTTGTTGTTGAATCCCTGGCACTGCATAAATATTCTCAGTTTACATGTTTAAACCCAAAGAATACCATTCTGCAATTTTCCATTTCATTTAGCTAGTCTTGCTGCTCTAAGAACAAAATGCCAATGTTTTGAAAGCCTACTACTACCAATACTACAGCCTATGTGTATCTGTATTGTGCATGTATCATTTTGGATTTTTCTTTTCACTGATTTATTGTTTTCAGGATTTCAGTCTGATTCAATAACCTAGTTCTTAATCCCCTATAACCACATTAACTAAAAGTTACATCCATGTCATGACTGTATTTATATTCACTCAGGCACCATTCTTTCCAAATAAAATTTTTGCCTTGGCGTATTAAGCTTTCACACAGATGAACTGTATAGATATAGGCTACCGTAAGTCAGGAAGGAAAATGTTTCATGCTGAGAGAGGAAGTCTCCTCCCAGCATTCTCTCAAGGGAATAGGAAAGGTGTTCTAATTAACATGAACATTTGACATCGACAGCATCATAAAACACACTAGAATAGAAAGCATTTAAAATGAAAAACTTGAAATATATGTGCAAGGACTACATATATTTCTTAAAATGTCAAAAAACCTTGGTTAAATTTTTGGTCAGTGGATGGAAAACTGCACAAACAGCACTGCACTGTACTTTGTAGCTGTGGAAGACCTATGTGAATCTTAAAAAAGAAAAATCATATTAATGCCTTGATAATTTTATGAACTAATAGTCCTACATCACATAAATGGAGTGTCTGTCATTGTATAGAGGAAGTTGTAAGGCAAGGTTGGAGCTTTAGGGCTGTGAAATGTAAGGTAATACTCTGGAAGTGATACAGAAACAATGTTGCTCTTAGATTTTAATGAGGAATGTAATGAAACAAGTTTAACATTTTTTTCAGTACATAAGGAAATGAGTAAGACAAAGTACATAAAATAGTTATGCTGGTTTTAATAAAAATAAGAGACGGGATGTAAATGATAAGTACAAAAAGGAAACCGAACGGAGAATGTGGAAAGATAGGGCCACACATGATGCTAACACATTACATAGGTGGAATCAATGGCAGTTTTGGTCTAAGACATCTGGTACCTTCTGAGCTGAGTTCAACTTCATCCTCCATGGCACTTGCAGTAACATTGGTATCAGTAAATATAAATAAATAACACTGCATCTTAAGCCATGGATACTTTGTTTTCAGATAAACTGTGTCAGTAATCTTCCATAACAGAAAGTATCTAACAGCAGAGATATCATAATGTTGGGGGGGAAAAAAAGCACAAATATTGTCTTGTTCATAGATAAGGAAGTGCTTCATTTTAGCACACAAATATTAACATTATTTGTAAGTTACCGTGTTATCTGATGCACCTAAATTTCACCCCAAAAACAAAATACTGCATTTTTTTGTAGTAACCCGATAGAGTACATGAAACATCTGAACGTCTCTCCTCAGTGGTTAGTAATGTATGCAGAGGGGTCCTGTAACCTCAGTCCTATGAAGGGCCCATGCTGTGTTGATTATGGGAAGGCACAGCAGATTGAAAATGTGTGTGCTGTATGGTATGAATGATGACGTAGTTTCCTCCCTGTCTTAGAAGACGCTCTTTCTAGGAACTTGCAAGTCTTCTGTAGCTCTGCCCTGGGCTGTGTGTGGAATGCGCTGTGCTCAGTTCTTGTATGGCTCCACGGCCCATAAAGGGATCTCATGGTTCTGCATGAGAAGACTAATCGAAACAATCCAGGGAGGCTAGGCCCTGTTTAATATTCTCTTGAGGAACGGTTTCTATTCTTTCTTTTGGGAAACTGATACTTCTCCTTTGCTGCCCTGCTTTGTCTTCTTACAAGTAAGAAAATAGTCAGCTGACAAATTCTGCAGAATTTCCCCTTTTTTCTTCCTCCTTCCTTTCTTTAGCGTCTTCCATTTCTGTATTGATATTTATATTTGCTGAAAATAACAGACTGTTGTTCCTGGCTTATTGTGTGCCCTTTTGATTAAAATACATACTTAGTATTGCACAAACTTAAAATTCCTTGTCATTTCATCATAAATCTCTGGGCTTTTTTTAAAATCACCCAAAAAACCAACATTGGGGCTGCCAGAAACCCGTTCTATTCTAAAGTAGTGAATTTAATTTGAACAGAAACAGAATATAGAATTTACACAGATGGGAAAATATCAGATATAGTCTTTTCTGTCCCATTAAGTTGCTTTAGACTGACAGAAGGTGTTTGTGTTCTGCAATGCCCAAGTAAATCCTATTAAATGAATTGGCTCATCAGACCATCTTTCCACTGTGCACATTTTTGTGGCTTTGAATTGCAATATCTGGTTCACTAGTAGCTAACATCTCTCTCGGTTCATGAAAGAGTGAGAACTAACAAACCTTAGAATTGTGTCCACAGTTCATATCTTTTTACAAGAACGCACACGCTATGGTTCAGAAACCACCAAACAGGAAAGGTATGCCAGTGAGCATCATAATTTGCTCTGCATTTCATGGACCTGAGGCAGACTTGATGTCAGAAGGTGTCCCAGACTGGTTTTGTTTTAGTGCTCTACGGGCCTGGCTTTCACTGCCTGGTGAGAAGAGCCGCCATTCCTCGTCTGCAGGGGTTGCAGCTGGCGGAGTTGGAAGGGATGTTATGACTTGTAATTGTGTAACTGCAGTTCATTCTACAGATGTCGCATTGGCATGAAACGATCCCCTAATTAAGGGTTCCTTCTTCTCTCCCCCTCGATTTATATTTAAAGGAATTCCCCTTGTTCCAAAGGCAATTATAGACTGGCTTCATAAACAGACCCATTCTCCGCACTCACTAATTCCATATATACTTAAGAAGAGTGCATTATGTCAGACGATCAGGGCGGTTACCATTTATGTGCGGTGTAATTCATGCAGAATGGGCTTAAATATCTGAAGTCAATGAAATGCTTTGAAGAGGGGGTGGGGAGGGAACTGAACATGAATGTCCCCACACTTAGCCCCACTATATTAAATGACAGAGTGTGTTGCTTTAATTAAGATTTTATAATGAACTGTAACTTCTTGAAGAGGGGCACATGTTCTGTATCGCAAAAAAAAAAAAAGTCCCTCTTCAAAAAGCAGAGGGGTTTGAAAAGTGCCTCCTCTATCCAGACACAAGGATGAGCTCTACAGCCTTGGATATCTCATTGTTTCATTTGATGTCAGTGTCCAACTATAGATAAGTGGCCCGTTGACAGCATGGCAATGGCACAGGTGGTGACAGTTATTTTGGGTGAACGTGGTGGAGGGATCCTGCATTCACTGCCTGAATTCACTGCCAGTGTCTGACTGGGCAGGTACCAGGGTCAACTTTCATGGTTCTTTAATTTCTGCTTACATTTCCTGTTCCCTTCGAGTTAATGGCAGTGTGCCCTGATGAAAGTGGTTGTGGTTGAGGCTGTGTCTATGTCCTTTGGTAACTCTGGTGAGCATGGCAGTCCAGGAAATGGGAGGCTGATAACAATCAGCGATTCCATATTGGGGTTTAAATGTGGACAGAAATAGCAGTTTGTTCTATTTTTAAGTTATGTTGTTTATAAGACGTAAAGTTCTCCATAGTCTCATGGAATAAAATCATAGTGTAGCACAGCTGTAACGTACTTTTAATAATGTCAACAGAACAACTTCCGTCATTTGAATCAATTAAATTATTAGCTGTTGCTATTCTTATTGGTTATAAACAGTATATCTTCAGCAAAACAAATTATTCTAATAAAAGTGAAGTGGTCTACTGGTTCTCCTTCTCAGCCTTTTCAATCTCCATATAGTCACCAGACTGTAAAAAATACTAAACTTTTTAAAAAGAGAATTATATTTCTTCTTACTGTGGTAACTTTTTTAATGTATTATAATACTTATTACAATTACTATTACTTTCAAAAAAATGAATTTTCCTGTAAACTTACTCATTGTTTGAATGTCCCAAAGCCAAATCAAATTTAAAGGGATGCCAGGGAGTGAGGTAACTGTATAACCTAATAATGCTGTCAAACGTTTTAAACAATAAAGAAGTGGTCAAATATGTAAGGGGAAAATATCCCCCCCTTTTTAATATAATTGCTGTATAGTTACCTATTTGTTATGTTTCTATCTCCAGATCTCTTTAAAATGTCTCCCCTTTGTTCCAAAATTTATAATGCTCAGAATACATGACATATGGATATTGAGGTTTTGGAATATATTGTTGGAGAAAAAATATTAGGCTACTCTCTGGAAAGGCCAAGTGTCAGATCCTTCAGGGAAACATTTACGTTTTGTTCTATTTTTTTTATTTTTTTTATTTTTTATTTTTATTTTTTTTTACATTTTGTGATTATTTTCACAATAAACATCTCCATTAAATTACTTATGTGTGGATTTTGAATTCTACATTTTCTTGACTATTGGCTAAGCAATTACATTGTGTATCTCCAGTGTCCAAGACATAATATTCTGGCACGGGCCTATAGGCTGTAATATTTCCTAAAGTACACAGCAACCACAATAATATGGTCAATGTATGTTAAATTATGTCATAATTAGTGGCTTTTCGTAAAGGAAGTCACATCCCATGGGTGGAAACATCAAGTAGCTTATTTCTTTACATTATATTAATTTAGCATGCTTATTGCTCTCTTAAATATACTAATTGTGCTATGAGTAAACCTACAGTTATGCCACATAGCATTTTACACAGACTTTTTTGTTTTAGTTTCGATGATGACTAAACTTCTGAGGAAATTGCATTAAAACATTTTCCTCATTTAAAATATTTCTGACTATTTCATGCTTTGATTCACATTATCACAGAGATCAACACAAACAATTCAATGTTTGCTTTGACTGGGAAGGAAATGGAACCAAGCAAGTGACATCTGATCTGAATTGAATCTGCTGTGTGTAAAGAAATTATAATATAAACAAATCTGCCTTGTTGTTTTTGAGGAATTATGATGGTTTTGGGTTTTGAAGAAAGCATCATTACAGATGCCCATAATGCTTTATTCTAAACATTCAGTTGGGAATGGACTTCAAAGTTGGAAATGCTGCATGAGCAAAAGCACCAAAGGCAAAATTGCATGAATTGGCTAAACTTGTTAAATGTACTTTTCAGACTTCTCCAAAGAATTTTCATGTGACTTACATTCATCACAATTATGTTTAGCAATCACTGACCAAGATGCCAGACTAAAATTAGTAGATGTTCATTGTACAGCATGGATGACTTGGTTTACCTTATAATAAGGCATTGCCTAAATATAGAAATTTAAATTTTGGAAACTGCTTGTCAGATTTCTCATGGTAAACCTTTGAAAGTATGGTTTCCATATGCTGTTAGCATTAGTCATGTCGTCCTGCAATTTTCATGACTGCTTTGTTTGGCAGGAGATGTACACTATGTATTGCCATTGTATTTTGAAAGCCAAACAATTAGTCAGATCATAACTCGGCTTACAGCTTGTAATAGAGTTTAACTCTATTTAGATTAACAGCTTAATGCTATCCGGGCATACATTTGTCCAGTTAAATGAGTTGGCCAATGTCACTGAACTGAAAGTGTCTGAGCTAGGATCTTAACCTTCAATCTCTGTTACGGTAGCAGAGACTAGACTAAACCATATGCACTGCCAGATGTAGCCCAGATGTTTTTGTTTGTTTATTTGTTTGTTTAATTGATTTTTTTATTTTTCAATAGGAAGTCAATGCATTGGATTAGGATCTATTTTAAATTATGTGAAGGCTGTACGTAAACACACAATTATGATCTCCATAACACAGAAGTACCGTGCAAATAGTTTAATAAATTGGTTAAAAGTGATCTATGTTTGGCTGAAATGATTATGTTATGAGGTTAGTGATTGTTTAGTTTTTAGTTTATGCATAGTTAAACAGATGACTTTATTAATTGTACAGCTAAACCTACTGGCTGACCTTGTCTCTCTTGGAGTTCACATTTTACTATTTTATTTAAAAAAAGCGATTACTCAAAACTCAATTCTTGTATCAGTGCTTTTTAGCTATGGTAGTAAAAGGGTAGGTCAGATATAACACTAAAACATAGCCTATGCATATAGTGCTCTAAACATGCAGAGGTCAGTTAAGTCTGATTATATATGCACTGGAGAATTTGGCAGTTTTGTAATCCAATACTATCATTGTTTTTCTGGCTTGATCAGAAAGTGATTGACATTATATAAATCTGTGAATATATTACTATATTTTGACTGAACTATGAATTACAACTCCTTGCACATCCTTTAGATACAAAAACAAATTGATTCACATATTACAGCCTATATGTATGTATGTATGTATTTTATAGATACAACAATCAAACAAGTTACTGAAGATAACTTGAGAAAATCTTTTAATGTGGGCACTGACCACTTCAAAAGTATGACATTTTCTTGATTTTAGATGACCAGAAACAAAATGTGACTTAACAGTTTATCCTTTTAATTTACCAAAGAAATAAAAAATGTTTTGTCTGCCAATAAGCAGTTTAACATATCAGATACATATTAGTGAGGTTTTTTATGTGATGTGACTTTTTGTTTCTTAATATGTAAAACTATGTTTTGGTGGGATAAATTATTCTCTATCAACAAATCCTAAAGGTTTTTCTTTCCCACATGCTTCTAAGATTTTAGCATTTTTTGTATTTTATCTTATAAAGTATTGTCAATGTCAATGAAGAACATATATGTGAGGCTCCTATTGCAAATTGAAATGAAAAATGCTCCATGTTGGAACAATTTTGTATTGTTTTGTTTGTACATTCTCTGGTTAAAAGTTACTAAATTAATGTGTTACATAGTATGCAAGTTTGCGTTGCCCAGAAATTGCCTAATAAATCAGACCAAAGTATTTATATATGAAAACAGAGATGTGCAGTTCAACTTTAATTTGATTAAAACAATAAAAAACAAGAAAGTGTATTGCAATGTTATAACTTCCCACAATCAACAAGTCCATACGTTTATTTCTATATTTCTATATCTGAGATTTGAGTACAAGAGAGTATACTTTGTTAAATCCTGACATTCGAGTGATGAATGTGACCAGTTGTGACACTCATATTAAAATATACCTTTTTTTGTTTGAATTATTACTGTTTGACCCCAATAGCTTTTACAAAATACCTTCCATGTCACAATTGACTTGTTAACTATTATTATAACTATTATTTTGAATTAAACACAGAAAACGACTAATTCACAGCCATTGCACATGTGCAGTCATTGCTCCGTTTATAAACATTAAAAAATTGTTCAACTTTTGATTACATTCAAAACCTCAAAAGTGTTCAGTGAGAGTAGAAATGTAGTTGCAACAGAGTAACATTCATCCTCAGCTGCTCTTTCACTACTGCTTTAATGATGAAACAAAGTGCAACATCGATACTAAGAGAGCTTTAACAAGAATACGTTTAGCCTCTCAATAGTCATACATACATCCCCACCTCACTCATACAAAATATATCAATATCAAAAGTTTAGTTTTCCGCCTACCTGTAACGTGGCTGATCTGATTCACAGATTCAACCTATTCAAGCCATACAAGAGTCGGCTCTCCAGGCATCCGAGATGTGGACATTCCAGCAGGGAAACCAAACAATAAGAGATGGGCTCTTTGCATGCCCAAAGCCTATGGAGCATTACATCATCATCCTTGCCTTATATGGAACTGTATGTTGCACAGCCTCTAGCGTGTGTGTGAGAGAAAGTAGGGGGTGTGTGTGTCTGACCTGACTGGTGTGCTGTCTCCTAAAACAAGAACTAAAACAAAAAAAGGCACAGTTCTTTGGAACGGATTTTGGCGTAAAAACGTTCTGTGAAATAACTCATTTTGTCTGTTCAACTTCGAAGGCAGGAAGAATGCGGGAAGGCTTGGGTTACAGCATTTCCTTCTTGTTATCGAAAGTTGAGTCATTAGGTGACCTAACTCTTAAAAAAATCCTTGAATGTGAAACAACCGTATGGGTTAAGCAGAAAAGGAGGTTGAGGGTATGTCTCTCTCGTGGGTTTAGCCAGGGAGGATGTTCCTGTATTGTTGTATAATCTGTGAAAAGTGTTTCATAAAAGGTTTGCCTTGGGACATGGCTAATCTTTATGCTTTATTTTCAGTACACAAGGAGGGGTGTGTGTGTGTCTACAGGGGATCTGTCTTTATTTCTAGATGAGGTCATTGTACAACAATGCCAGAGACTTGATGATGGGAAGGCCATATGAAGTTTTCGTTTATTTTATTTTTTTACACATTTAAAAAATAGTAAGGAAAATCTATATAAATTGAAAGCCTAATAAATTTAAAACTCTCCTAGATACTTTCACAAAATTCACACTTATTATACTACAGGTCTATGTACCTATATATAATGTGTATCATGCTCTTCTTAGTGTTAATGCCTTTCATTGTAGATCCTGGATTACAAAACGGGTCTTTCTTTAAAGTTTGGAGTTCATCTATGTATCAAAAAATCTGAATTAAAAATGTATCAATAATCCCTAATCTATATTTAGTTTTTGTCTTAATTAGTTATTTAGTTTATGAATCATTAGAAAGCGCATGCAATACATCTTTTTATTCTACATTTAGATTTGCCCTTTCAAAAATAATAACAAAACTCAATTTGTTTTGTAAATATTGACGAGCAACAGCATTGTATTAGACAATGTTTAATGCAACAAATCTGAAAGAGTAAGCAAATACTTTTTTGTGAAATCAGCCAAAAACCTGAGGACTAATTCTAGCCAGCCAGCAATATGGCATTCATCAGATACAACAGTAAACACATCAGCAGCATTTAAATACCAGTGTGATCTATCACTACCAATTAAGATAAACTAAGGAAACGGTTAGACTCCCCCACTAATTTCCCAATTCATAAATTTCCCAAACACTCATAGGTTAGATTTAAATTGATATTTAAGTGATTACCAAAACTAAAAACTACAAAAAACTAAAAACGTTAGTCATTTTTTTAATTCAGATTTACAAGAAATCCAAAACTATGAGCCAATCTACAAGGAAAAATGCCCATAAAATTCTAAAGTTGTGTAATCGATATAGGTCTCTACATAATTAAAGCAGCTTTTGGACATTTTGGAATGGATCCCAAGTGATGAAAAACCTCATAGAAGATGGGAAGATGAATTCATAAACGTTGCAGGCAGACTGGGTAAAATACAGAATTTTTTGGAAGCATTCAGTTAACTGGAGTTTAAGTTAGTTAACCTATATCTATGACAACCTTGACTGGCAAACATGGAACACTTCATTTAACAATTTCAACAAATTTGTGAATAATCAGATCAAATGCTAAAGTGAATTCAAACGTGTCTGCCTGTGTAACCCTTCAATCTACTCCAAATTGAATTTGTACTAGCAATACTGCCTACTCCATCCTTGCACTCGGTGATTTGTGGGTTATCGCTCTACCTATCTTCAGCCTATTCAGCATTGAGATAATTCCATCATGCGGTGCAGGAGGACCACTCACAGGGAAAGTCCTTAATATCTTACACAGCCTTGCACATTGCTGAGCTTGTTTCCAGCTCTACGTGAAATCGTACCTCGCATTTATGAAAAGTTTTGGAAGAAAGGTGTTTAAATGTTTTTGACAGAAAAACTAAACTTCAGCCCAGGATAAACATTAACTAGGTTTGATTTTAAACTCATATTTTAGCTTAAGTGCTTCCACATGCTCGATATCAGATGTAATGTATTAGGACGGGAACTGAAGGGGAAGGGAGGGGACTTTTTGGTGACTTGTTTGAACCTGAAGAAACATTACGATCCTAGAGATTTGGCTGAGATTTTACATGCTAATATGGTTTTGACTGGTATGGATTATTTTCCTTGTCATGGTATGCTTCAATATACATTGTTATGCAAATGTTTGAATCACTTCTTTATGCCTTTTATAGTAGTTTATTTAATGACAAAAAATGTACAGTGTAAAATCATGAAATTCCCAAATCATAAGATAATACACTATTGTGATTCACTCAAGGCAGAAATACATGTTTTAGGTACTTTACTGTGGCATAAAGGCATTATTATGTAGACATTTAAATACAAACTTTTAATTTTATTCCAGTATCCTTTGGCAAAAAATCTGATGTATTTTGGAAAACATCATATAAAACTATTTCATATGGGGGAAAATGTCATGTAAGCTGATATTAGAAATATATCTAACAGCTTTAGAACTTAAGTATTCAGACCTTTCATACCTTCAAACCTCATTCTGCTATGGTACAATTTGTCATTGTTGTGCATATGATATCATATTTATGATCCTAAAACTAAGGTTTGTAGTGTGTTTTTATGTAAACTGTAATATAATAGTCCTTTAGGACTAAACAGTTAGGTATTTTAATACACAATACATGCATAGTGTATCAAATGGATTTGGAGTGTCGGTATGTTTTCAGTAGACAAGTTTTTTTAATGTTTATGTTTTCATTCTGAAATATTTGCAAGAAGAAAAACAAGTCACATTTTGGAAGTTGCTCTACTCGAGTTATTGCCACAAGTTAACTCATATTCATGTTTCCCATTTTTTTTGTCTGAGAATCTAAAATCTTGTAGTTTGAAGAACTTCAGCCAAAGGAGGGAATTGGTAATTCTGATGCGAAGTAGAAACAATATGAAATCGGGATAATTCCTACATTCTGGTCTTGCTCCATTATTCTTTGATGATAGATGCTAGGTTAAGTAGGACCACAAATCCATTTTTCTTCTCTCTGTGTGATTTATGGATGGATAGCTGTACAAGAGTTTCATAGTTTATTCTTTCTCGTCTGAGAGAGCCTTAATGTCTGAGTATTTATTATGAATATGCAGGGGGAAGCAGGAGGCCTTCCCTAGAGACCAGTGTTTGTTGCGAACACCGTATCTGTGTGCCGAGGGGCTGATTACCTGACAAGAATGACATCATCATACTACTCCCCCCCAAGTAATCAGCTCCATATGGTTTAGAACTGTGTATTCCATGATCTTTACATCACACTAGTTGATCTGATATTCCCTCAAGCCTAGTCTATTAACTCCAAACCAAACTGATTAATTGGGCACATGGAAGTGCATCCAAGAGGCCTAACCATTAAAACATGTGCATTATTTTTAGATATGACTATTTCTCAAGCTACTTAAGGTTCTTCAGTGTATTTTGTCAAAGTGATTTTTATCAGGAGATATAGCTACTGAACATGCTTGTTCTCTGTTTGCGAAGGGTGTGTGGGTCTAGAACAGTGGTCCCCAACCTGTGTGGGAGTGGCGATTGTGACTGCAAGTTCTCGTTTTGCTGCTGAGCTGTTGCAGGGCTTCAAGATTGATTGGTAGATTGTGATTGACAGGTTGGGGACCACTGGTCAAAAATATTCAGCAGGGCTTGTCAATGCCGAACAGGTTGTTGTGGCATAGTGAACTTGGAAAGCTACTTATTCTCCCTTCAATCAAAATTGTATTATCTGATTGGCCTCTGTCCATGAGTCAGAGATCTTTTATAATTTTTTGTTGCCTTTGACCCTGTCTTTGTGCATTTCCCCAATATTTCTTGTTCTGTTCTACTGCATGCTAAAACAATGTATGGTTTATGGAAATGTTTTGAGTTTAATAGCTTATGTTTGGCAAATGTCCATTGAATTCATTCTGATGATTCTACCAGCTGTTGTTGTTGTTTCACCCCAACTTTGAACTGAAGCACTAATGACTTCAGATACATTGAACATTCACAACAGCAACAGAATAACAGTACAAGTGTCCAAGGTAACTACAGACCAAGGTACATCATAATGTCTACACTGTTATATATACATATGGTCTTTAATCTGTGTGATTCACTGTTTAGGAATATTACTGTTCTGTCATTTGAAGGCAAAGCAGCAATAGAAGGTTGAACAATAGCAGTGGATTTCCTGTTTTGATTTACAACATCAAAAGCATATTCTAAAAGAAAACCCTAGTTTTGTCGCTATATACCAGTAAATATTGGAAATAAAGTGAACTGTAGAAGTTTCAGTGTTACTTAATAAATGCATGTTATCAAGCTCTGAACATACTAGTTTAAGTGGCATAGCATGGCCACAGTATACCCTGGTTCACCCTGGTCCCTGCTAGAGTAATCACGACCTTGGCTGCTTCTGTGTGAGCAGGGTGGGAACTGGACTGGGGCTGCTTTCCTTCCCATCGCTGCGAGGCCCTGGCACCAGTGCGCTCAGTCAGGCCTAGCTGTCCAACATCACATTATATCATTTCCTTTTGTTTTTCAGCTGACTGGCTTGTTTCTCTTTGTAATTCTGGGTTCAGGAAAGTACCAGTGATGTGATGTACGGACAGCTTGTTCCTTTCATTTCGCACTGCTCCCTCAGGAGCTGCAGCCCCACACATTCTTCAGCTGTTATGTTTATTCTGATTTAGTTATATATATTAGTATTACAGAGTATTGTCAAGTGCTGTAAACTGCAGTCTAATTAGAACATTTGTTCTATATGTTATTATAATGTTATCATGTCTGTTAATAATGCAGGGCAGCTTTTGTCTGCATACCTTGCGATGTTTGCATAGTGGAATTGTATAGACCAAAATCAAGAGCAAACTAAGGAATCCATAATGAAATGTTCTTGCTCCCGTTTGCCTATTGCAAGTGAAAAGATTGGTTTTCTTTTAAATCTTTTGGTGCTGTTCTTGGTATCTACAATTTTTTAAGGACCGACGGAGGTTAAAGTCTGGGCTCTTCTGCGAAAGCAGCTGAAAATAATTATTTTAAAGTGTTTGACTTTGATGCCCGAGTGAAACCAGAAGTTTTTGGGGATGTGTCATGGATGTTTTCACAGGCATTCAGATTTCAAAGTGAGGCCGAAAAAGTAATTACAAGAGAACAAGGGATCTACAACAGACCATAGGACAGTCTCATTGACATGGAAAGAGTCTGTGCTTGCCTGGCACGAAGAAAGTCCGCAATGAGTCTATTAGGACTTTACTGTTGTTCCTTTTACTGCCTTTGTTGGTGTGAGGTTTTGTTTTTATTGTCTGTAATTTATATGACTTCAGGCAAGATTAAACCAGACCAGGTTCTGTCAATGAGAGAGAGCTATGATGGCTAAAATCCATTGCCAAACCATATTTGTTAAATTGTAAAAAAAAATAAAAAAAAAAATAAGCCATGCATATAGCATTTAGTCATGTAGACTTTTGGATGTTTCTAGTAAACTCTATAATGCTTGGACTGTACAGTGGTTAAAATACAACACCCTAAAAATCAAGTGTAAATTATGTTTTTTGTGTTAGATGTATTTTCTATCATGTTTCTTCCTAGATAAAACCAAAAGTACAGATTTTATTACATTGTATTATGTACATTATTTTATTAAGTGGGAAGGCAGAAAATAACATTTTATGAATGACATGGTTTTATAAAATGTATATGTAAGAATTTGCAGTGTTTGCTCTTTGGAAAAGAAAAAAAAAAGGTCCAAACCCCTCCTTCACCAGACTAAGAACTAAGACCAGTTCAAAAATAACTTGTCTTTCTTCTTGGCTGCATAATTTTAGTTTTTTTATTTTCAGTCTAGAGTTTTCACTTAAATAAAGTGAAACAATGCAGAGGTAACGGAGTGCAATTAGCATTCTTTCACTTCAAAGAACCCCAACGCAATTGGCATGCAGTTAAATTACTGCTTATGTAACGGAGGCTCTTATTAATAGCTACCATCCAAATAGTCTGAAGTTATTTAAAATACCTTTGGATTACTACAAAAATGCCAAAGCAAAGAAAGAGCCTGACACGTCCTAGGATGACTGTTTAGCAAAAGCATGGCAGAATCTGTAAACACCGTGGAGTCATTCTCTATAAAGTAGAAATCACTTCCCTTCCTATTCATGCCTTTGTGAGTGCATTTTTTGGAAAAATCCATGAGCCTTTATAGTCTCCCTATTAAGGGTAAAATATGTCTCCCTTGACACAACATCATCATGTAAGTATTTCAAAACAGTGTTTAGTGAAGGGAAATCTTGCTTTCTTTTAAAATGGAAACTTCTATTTTTAGTCAACAGCTAGTTTGCATTCAAAGTGGGCTGGTGATTAGATACAGAACCCCCTTCACAGCCCCAAAGAAAAATATTTTATTTCAGGTTTATTTTAAAGTAAACTGAGGTTTGTAAGTGGGGAAGTAATTAATTAATCTATCCAGTGCAGAACAACTGCAACAACGTTTCTTGCTTAGAGTTGGTCGTAAGGTTATCTGTTGTTTTAGCCCTATTTCACAATCCAAAATCTAAAATTATGGCTTTTTGTGACATCATTAATCTTAATTCATTAGAATTTCTCAAAGGATCATTCTTTATTCTCAATGTCTTGCGGCTTTACCATAAAGTATTTAGATGAATTTCAAAATGGCCTTTGCTCCAATTTCTTTGGACATCATTTATTAAGATAGTATAACTGATCTGCCTGCTTTGATCAGTTGAATCTTGCAAGCTAATCAGATAGTACAGTGTCTGGTGCAGTGCTGATATTTTGCATTGTGAAATATTAAACCTTTCAATTTTGTGAACTGTAATAACTTTTGATAGGATTAATCTATAAGTTGAACATAGGTGTTTAAATCTGAAATACCAAAAGCAAACAGAAACTAGACCCCAGGTGCATATTGGTCCAATTGAATCATGTTGAGTGTGCTGCCCTGCAGAGACCTACATCATCATCAAAGATGCTGTCTTATCAGTCATCGTTGTGCTGGGGAGGACAGTCTTGTAAGTGACCCTTTATTCCCTAAAAGACTGAAGAATTTTGAAGCAGTGCCCTTCTTGGCAGAATGACAAGGCCACTGTGATTACAACGGGGGGGCTAAATCTGAGCCTGTGACTCAGGCATTAGCTATGCTGTACTGATTACAGATGGTTTGCAGATAATACTGTTTTGAGGGCATTTAACCAGAAGATGATGATTTAAACTAATTTTAGTTTTTCTTTTTCTTTTATTTTCTACTTGATTGAATTAGGGACCAGTTATCTTTTAGTCACTTAGTTTTGTGTTTGTGGGTGAAGTGGGAGTGATTCTAATTCTAACTTGATTCCCAAAGTGAGCAGATTCCTCTTTCCATGTTATCCCATTCAGGTAATGGCAAAATCCAATAATGAGTCAATTCAAAGTTTGAATCAGACAACACATTTCCAAGCTCCACTCCAGCAATTACATTTCCATAAAGACTTATTTTGGGCCCCCAGAAAAAGTGTTTGCCACATTTCTGCTTAGATGTTGTTTTGTAGTATTCTTAAGCATCAATGTGATGAGTTGCACAGATGTACGGTATGGTAATGTGTTGACTGTGAGCACAGGCACAGGAATAATACAAAATAATAATCCGTTTCAGTCACACTGGCAAAGCTGCAACAGGTTTTTGCTGACTCTAGTCATCTTTAGTTGTTAGTCAGGTTTAATCAGTAGCTTTAGATGACACCTCTAGTGTGTTTTCTTGGTTACTAGCAATTGCACCACAACAGTTATCAGCTTAAAAATCAGTCTCATGTAAGCTTTCCCACGTCTGTCCCACGACAGGAGATCAAATATTAGCCATTCATTGTTTGCAGTGTTTAACATGGGTGTAAATCATTCCCCTTGTTCAATCATTAAAGAAGTTGGATTTTGTTTAACCAAATCTGTGTGAAAATGTTCTCGGCGAGCTGTCTTTTTAAGAATGGAGACTGAAATGTGGGTTGGTCAAGTGTGAACATTACATCATCTACTCCCGGAGCCGACTTGGATGAGAGAGCACTGTTGAGGGATCTGTCTTGTCCTGCTGGGAGTTTTACACAATAGTTTTGTTTCCTGTTCATGCAGTATAGTTCTCAACAAATGTTTTGCAAAGCCTGTTATTGTTTTATTTGTTTGTTTTCCTACCTCTTGATTTAACAAGCCTCTTAATTTATTAACAGAAATAACTTGGTTAACCTTGGACAAGGTTATTATATGTTGAAAACAAATTGTTTATGATTAGTGAGTATTGCAACTGCATGTTGTTCATTTACCAAGAAAACATTTCAGACATTTACTTTGCATTTTAATAGACTTAATTTTGCTTTAAGGCTTCTTTTGAATGCCTCACATATATTTCATCACACTTCTGCACACATGCGTTAGGAGTATGATCACTGTCTGATGTAATCGTCTGGACATATCCTATTTGCACGAAATGTAAACATCAGCAGATGTTCCAGAGCTTTACCTTTGTCTGTTCATGGCCTCACAATGCTAGGAGGGACACTGAGAGTGTAGTAAAACAAACTGTCTCACTATTTTTCTTCCTAAGTTTACGGTAGCCAAATGTGTGCTATGGTGGAAATTACCTTCTCTTTTGTACATGTACCTTTTTGTTTAAACCCTCCATTGTTGCTGTACTTAATTAGGAATTTTCTGATTTAATATAAACTGGGATAATTTAAAATATATAAAATACTTGGGTTACTAGTTTCATAGATGTATGATACATACTTCACCTGTTCCATTTGGAATAGATTGAAGGAAGGAAGATGTATGTATTTTTCATCCTCAAATCAATGCCTAATTTTTACTATACTTTTGCATGAGCTTGAAAGGGACTTTCTCAGTGGCTGGGCAAATTGCACTGTAGCTTTACAATTGTACTGCACACTGATACATGGGGTAATATAAAACCCCTCACCAGAGTGAAACCCAACTATGGTCTTGCTAACACATAACACAACGACATGAGCTGGTAGGAGCATTCCTTATTTATGATGAATTGCTCAGTTTGTTTAATGAAGAAATACAGAGATAGAAGGTCCCAGAGCTCAAGTGACCTTTAACATGTATGGAGAGAGTGTACATTAGACAAGTCACAAACATCAGTTTGTTTCATTAAACAGAATAGAGACCAGTGAATGAATTGGACCAATCAAAAAAAGTCCCCCCTACCACATCACCGGTGCATGAAGACATAGGAACGGGTGTCTGTAGGAATGATCTGGGTAGTTTCCATGCCTTCCCTTCGTGTTTCAGCCTCATTCAGAGTACCCTTTAATTTGCACTGGCCTTGGTCACAGCATTAATACTGCCCCCCCCAACACTGGGCTGCTGAATAATGTGCCAGTTTACAGATTGTTAATGTTACAGCCACATATGAACGTAGCTATTAAAAGTTCTTAAAAGTATAAAAGTTCTCAGTTCTAATCTTCATTTACTGAATAATGGCATTCCATTATTTTCTTTTTCTTTTAATGAAACCTTTGCGTAACAGTGTGTCCTACTGAAAATTGTCTAATCCTCTGATATGTGATGACTAGAAATTAATCATTGTCACTCATATATAAGCAATGTATTTTTGTAATCTTCCAGTCCCGGGAGTACTTCTGAAATATGTGACTAAAACACCAGAGAGAAGTAAAGGAGAACCAAACTGTTCAGATTACAGGCTTTCAGGGCTCTATGCCAGAACTTTTGATAAAAGATTAGTGTCAAAATGAGACCTGTCTTCACGCTGACATTGATACTTCCCAGTGTACTTTGTTAGTGTCCTGGCTTTATAGTTTCTTAAATAAAATGTAATCACTCATAACTTTTTTTTCTGTACTCCCACCCTTTAAACACTGTGTATAGCCAAGCAGGGTCTTTGGTCATTTTTTGTACTTCTTCTGCTTTTTAGCTTCTCTGTGTATCTGTATTCTGAGATTGGAAATTACTACGGTCACTGGGTGATTTATACAGTTGAAATCCTACAGACATAAAAAAAAAAAAAAACATTATTTATGATTGAATGTTACAAAATTAACTGAGCCACGGAGCCTTCCTTTAGTAGGGTTTTGGATTTATTGAGGGGTTAAAATAACTACCTTTTTCTTCTATATTGTAGGACATGAAAATCTTATCAGTAAATCAAATTTCACCTGGATGCAGCAGGACTCCAAACCCTGAGGAGTAGCTTGTCTTTTGCAGCAGGTCTCTAAGTGCCACTGTTTGAGACAGACTATAATTACAGTAATACTCAGTCACTAAACAGATGCGTTTATCCAAAGTGACTTATAGAAATTAGGGGGTGAACTATGTATCAGCAGCTGCTGAGAAAGGGTGACTTACAACAGGATCTTCGTTTTAAGTCTCTTCCCAGGGACACACCGAGCTTCCCTAATTTGTTAAGGGTGACAACAGGGAGTTAGAGATCGAGCCAGGGCTTTGAGTCACAACCTTCCTGTTAACAAGTTCTTCTCCATAAGCACTGGATCATCTAGCCTCCTTCTCACATGATCATTTTGCTTGGATTGAGTTGCCTGTCTTGGCAGGAGGCTCGTGGACATTTCCAAATTGCTCTCAGCCTTCTCAAAAGCTTGGGAGGAGAAATTGTAAGGCATTGGTTAACCACACCAAAGCCAGACGTGTTTCCCAGGAATTTCTGAACCTCGGTCCTCCTGTGTTCAACAGCTTAGTAGCATGTGTTGTTAAGGTTTATTATAATTGAATCTCTTTCTTGTATCAGGATTAACGATGGTGCATTTAAAACATGAAGGGGATAATATGATTGCTAAGCTGGATACAAGTGTACAGTTTTTATTTTTTTTCTGATAGGATTTCGAAATTACTCCACAGCCTAAAAGACCAGACTTTGTCACAGATATTGTCAATTATTGTTAACACCCAATGAGAACTGACTCAGTGTTAGTCTAGTCAGTGGAGTCATTTCTTTGAAAACTGTTCTCTTTTGAGTTATGCCAAACCTGTATTACAATGTTTGGGTTTTCTGTGATGTGTTTTGTTTTTTAACTTGGTGAACTAATCAAATAGAAGTTTTGGTACAAATAATGGAGTCACCACTTATTCAGTTGAATGTCTGTAGCATCCCAAAACTTAATTCATTAAACCTAGTGGTCCCTCTTAAAGACTCCTCTTTTCCTCTAGTTTTTCCTCATGGTATCTTCTGCCAAACAGCTGGACAGTATTTTCCCCCTCTATTATATATCACATTCCTCCAGTCCCCAGTGTAGCCTTTCTCCAGTTTAAATTGATGGCTCCTCTTACAACTAGACAAAGGGCAGCCCTGGGTCCAATTTGGTTGTGTTCTTCCTGCACTCATTATGTCCTTGAAGAAGAAGCACAATTATCTTTTTCCTGGGTTGATGGGATTTAGAAAGTTTAATCATTAATGGGATAAAACACAGACCTTCCTGTATTATAAAATAGAAGCCTTATATAGAGGGAAATAAAATGACATTTAGATGTTAACATTTTAAATATATTTAAAATAGTATAATTTATATCCCTTATGACCTGCATACAAATAGTGGCAATAGCTGTGCTAATAAGGTTAAAATCATACTAATCTTTAATAATGTTAATTTATCTAACAGCCTTTTCAATTATTTAGCTCTGATTTTGCTTTAAAGCAAAAACAATGCACGAAGTATTTATGGGTTCATAATTAGACTTGCAGTTAGACATGGACACATTCTGTGTTATATAATGTGAATGATGGTAACAACTGGAAGTCAATAAGTTTGTGTCTAGTAAGTGGCTGCCTTCATATAGCTATTCTGTCAGTTTCAACAAATGCATAATATGGTGCAATGCATTAGCTTCGATCAGTAGTGTTCTCTGTTCACAATTATTCATACCATTGCCCAAGTTGCTCATGCCTTGGACTTACATCCACTGTTCTGGGAAGGCTTTGAGGTCATGAGCCCTGACGAGTTTAAATATCTCAAGGCTGTGGCAGCTGAGAGCTTGTCACACTGTTAGTGAGAGTGTAAGCAGCATTTTAACAGCACATCTTTCACCAAGACTCATTATTTTTCCGTTTAGGAACTGTTTTGTGAAAGAAACCTTAGTTGTTATGAGGAATTCAGCCCAATTCCCTTTTCCCTCATGTTTCTATAAAGAGTGCCAGGTCCATTTCTGAACAGCAATGCATCTCACTGTCTACATATTTCCAAAAGTCAATGATCTTCATTGTTTCCTTTTTAAACCATTTCAAGAAAAACAATGTTTATAGTTTGTTACATTTTATGATTAACTTCCACTAAAACCTGCACAAAACATTATTTTCTTTTGTATAGCCATTCTACAACTCAGAAGAGGCTTTTTACTGATTTTATCAGTTTCTTTATTGACAGTTAATTAGCCTAACACTTAAATACCACTTTCTTATTGCATTTTTTTTCTTAAACATCGAAATCTTCTGTTAATACATGTAGCTTTACACCTGACTAGTACTCAGACTCATTATTCTGAACTGTAATGCTGCACTGTAGTGCCAAACAGAGATTTGACGTACCTCTCAGTAGAAATGCAATCCTAACTTTAACAGACGTCTATGTTTACTGGGGGCCTTACTCTAGTGATGATCATGTAACCCTAATTCCATCACTGAAATTAATTACTAAATTACTAACTAAATGACTCATAAACTCTAAAAGCAGCCTAATTGTCTCTCCGTTGCAGCTGACACATTCTATGACTTTATTTTAATCAGAAATTAATCTGATCTCAAGACAGTGCCTTTATCAAAGTCCAAATTTCTAATGGAATGGAACTAACAAAGCAACATGGTACATTCCCATTATTCAGGAATGCCAATCCATTTTCTGGACGTTGTTGATAATCAGCAGCGTTGTCTCCATTCTATTTATAACATTTAGGAGTTTATAAAAATTATTAATTTGCCAATGGTTTATACATTGCTTTTCCCAGAATTGTATTAATGTGTCAATTATGTAATCAAGTGAAAATAACTGTCTTCATTTGAACATATTTCATATTTTCATTATTTTTCTTCTAGTTATGTTGTATAGTATTCTCACACCTTTCGGAAGAGAAAATGATCAGACTGCCACTTGATAAGCCAGAATATATGTTTTTATAATATGAACTACAGCTTCCCCAACATACGCTGAAGTAGATAAGAGATTCCATCTGGTCACACAGTGCCAGTTTAGCTAATATTTTCTGCACTATCTTGACAAGACGTTGGCGGTCATTAGAAATATGACTGTGTTATTCAGACAGACCAGCTGCCAGTGTTCTGTATGTTATTTTCAAGTTCACACTAGCGTTTCCTTCCAGTCTGTCAAAGAAAAAAAAAATCCTTTCCCACATAATGCCAAAAGTTAATTTAAATGGAGTATCCATGTTAATAGCTGTTAGAGAAGGATGAACTTCAAAAACAATTCTAAGTGGAAACAATATGTATATATCTTGTTATGCAACATAAACTTTTTTTTTTTGCATCTTGTAGTTTTGATGTTTTTAGTCATGTATCATCATTCTTAAATGATCTGGATGCTGGAGATTAAAGTTCTCAACATCATTCAAATATCAAAGCAATCAGAATGTGTTAGAAGAGTGACTTCAGATGTCCTTGTTTCAGGCAACGGCTTTCACAATTCATTATCAAACCCCCCACTTTCGATTCCAAACCCATCTTCTTTTTTTAGCTTCCTTATTTTTACACAATAGGGCTTAGCAGCTGGAACGGTCATAAGCCTTTTTTTCTTCAAGCCAAAATTAATGTTTGTAGCTTTGGCAGGCGGATAACTCCATTTATTAGTATAAGAAATTATAATGGAATGGTGAATTTTAACAGTTGCTTGTCACGCGAATGGTGGAAAAAAAAAACTAAGTTATTAAAAACAATATGGCCATGACAGCTGTTGATGATATCATAGTCCTTTAGAGATATATAAAAGTAGAAAACATTGAATAATACCTGTTAGCTGATAGTTTTGTGAATAGATATTTGCATCATAGCTAATGACTGCTACTTATATTTGACTACTGATTGAATGGAAAACGATTTCACATTGTGGCACCAGATTTAGCCAATATTGTAGGCTGCACAAAGAATATTAATGTCTTTATTTATTATTTTAATGTAGAATATACATTCTTTTCATACACTCCACATTTGGAATCCGCAATTGTTAAAACAACTTGACTCAAGCAAGCATGCATCCTCCAATATGTGAACAGTCAGGGTATCCACTTCTTTGTTCACAGCACACACAGCAGAGCTATAGCACTGCAGGGAGGACTACAGCAGCTCTCACTGTTCATTTTACAGACTCACAATAGATTCAAAGCAATATTTAGGCCATAGGGGCCTACCTGAGATCTGAGCAGAGGCGTCTGCTGGTTGAGCCATTCAGAGCCCGCATTGTTTTGTTTTGTGATCCGGAATCTCTGTTCACAGCACTCGGAGCGAAAAATGATTGGATGTCAAATAACATAAGTGTGGACCCCAGGTGGCACTGTGCGACAGTGTGTGCTTTTATATTTGCATTTTAATGCCAATTTTATATGCAAATAAATACATGAAATAAAGCAGTAGAAAAAGGGAAGATTTTCACCTGTTCCACAACTGTTTGATGGGGTGTGAGTTGGGGCTTGGTGTTAGCCAATATCACCTTTTCTTTTTCAGCCCTAGGTCTATGGTGGCATTTCTGATGGCATGGGGCAAATTGTCTTTTATACCTGAACAAAAACACCCAGGGCCTCATGATCTTCAGAGATCAGGTGATAACCGGTAGCTTGCATCTATATATGTGTGTATGTATGAAATGCATATGAATATATATTTTATGGAAACAGAAAAGCTAGAACAAATGTCTGGCGTTTAATTAAAATCAAAACTCCATAGGTCGCAGATTGCAAAGAAAACTAGTTTCTGATCTCCAAAGAGGCAGTGCTAAGACTTTGTAAAATAAAAATAGCTTTCTACCAAGAATGTTATCACTGTTGATATGGCTGTTATATAGCCACCCTCCTCCTTCCTTCTTGTGACTTTGTGTGGCCTCTGTGCTCTAACTCTGTTTGTACAACATAAAAGGCCTGAGAGACGCCATCCAGCCTGATAACCAAAAACAATCATCTTTAATCTGGTAGTATTCCTTACATGGCTTTTCCTCATGAAAAATAAAAAAGTGGACTTAAAAAATGCATTCTGCGGTTTGAGTGGCTAATCGCAGCATTCTGTCAGGAATATGTAATCGCATTACACCATATGATGACAGGGCCCTGGGTCTAATTAAAAGAACTCGCACTATTACATAAGAATTCTTTGAAAACCTTCCACACGTACATACTATACTTCTGTTTTTGTTTGTTTTAAAATTTTACTCTTGATGTTCGTATGTTTAAAACAGTTTGGAACTCTCGAGAGCTAAACACTCCTTCCTCACACGCTCTTGCGCACACACGCACACACGCACACACACACACGTGCGCACGCACACACAAACCTCACCCACTCTTCCTTCCAGGAACTGTGTATTTGCTGGGTTCTCCCTGCTTGATTGGATGCATGTGTGTTTGTGCATTGTTAGGAGCAAGCTAGCCAGCAGCCCACTAAGTCCTAGCCTCTCACGCAAGCCAGCGGAGGCATGCTTCTTACTGTACACACTGTTTGGTTGCACTGTACTGTAGCAGTATACAGAGTCTGCAGATGTTAAATGACTTGTGGAGTGATCAGTCCTGTACACAAGCAGGATGCAAGCTAAAACAGCAATCCAATGTCCCGTCCAACTGGAGCTGAAGTTAACCCAGCCCTTTTATTTCATTTCAAAATTGGTGTGTCCCTGAATGGGGTTTGCGTCAGGACCTGTTGTTGCTAAATAAGATCCATTCCTGCTCGACAGCTACCAATGTTGTGCAATAAAACACGTTTTTTACAAAATATTTTTAGTACCAGTATACAAATTCCAGCTTTCTAAAAATTAATCAGGTTTGCTAATGAATGCCTAGCCATGCATCCAATTTGCCTACTGAACAACTGAGTATTTCTGACTTTCTTACTTTGTTTCTGTAAACAGTAAAAAAAATCTATTTAAAAAAGCCTCCCCCACAGTGTAAAAGAGGGGATCTTACCATCTGCTCTTTTAATGCATCTTGTAAAATATTTGTCTTTACATCTGAGAAGTAAGAAAACAGAAGGGAGATTTTTGTAGTTGATTTGTGTGTTAACGCAGATGCCCACACATCTTTTTCTGTTTGGGTCTGCAAGGGTACGGGACAGAGATGAATGTGGGTTTTGTTTTTGCGTTCCATAAAATATTTTTTTTTCAATTAGATGAAGTTAATAAATTTCAGATTCAAGTAGCATTTATTTCTGTTTGAGGTTATCTTATCTATTTGCTCTGTGTATATATTCTGCTGAATATGAAAATGTGATGGAAAACATTATTTCAAGTGTATTACAACCTGCTGTATCTGCAAATAATAGCCCTGATTTGTTTTTCACTGTATTTATAATGTTTTATTGCAGTTTCAGGAACGTATATTTCCTGAAGATCTGATAGCGGCCCATCAATGTATCTGTTTGTTTATAAAGTAGGGTTACAGTCCAATGCATGACATACCAGGTGGTCTGGAGCATAGTACATATTATTGAAAAAGTTTACATGATAATTATGTCTATTACTCTAGTTTCTACCATGATGTAAGGGCACAGTTCTCCGGAGTATTCTGGTGATTTAGCCGTTTCTTGCTATACCATCTGCTCAGGAAAAGGGATTATCATCTCATTATCTGGCTAACGGGATGTACTGCAGTGAAGCTATTTCTGAATTTGCTCACAATCGGGAACGTTGTCACATTTTCCTTTGGCTTTGCTGACACTCCTCTAAGATACAGCTTCACACTATCCTAGTGATGACGTCAAACTGTAACTTTCCCATGCTTCAATATTTGTGAGGCAGGTCACAGAAAGCTACAGCTACAAAATCAGGCATTCTTTATGTGTGATGCAATACACACTTGTGAAAAAATATGTAAAATGAAAGATCGAATGCAATAATTGCTCATGATATTAATAATACTGACTTATAAACACAATTGACCAATATCGCTATATGGCGTTTATTTGTTTATGTAGGCCTGCATTGCTGTTACAGTGCCCAAGAAATACATATAATAAATGAAGGCAAGATTTACTCAAAAGTAACTGGAAACTAATTTCATAAGAATTTCATAAGCCAATGTCTGAGTAAGAAAATAACAAAAAAAAAAAACACATATGAAACAGTTCAATTTCATTTTTAACACATGAGTAATCTGTATCTATATCACCAGTGTATTTAGATGGCTTCAGCTCAATGTATCCTACTAGTGTGATATATGATCTCATTCAAGTTTCTATGGTAGTACATCAGAACAAACACTACATTTCAAACAGACTGATTTTACCACTGACACTTGTCTGGCAGAGCTTTCTCTCAAACATTGAAGTTTTTGGATAGTTTTGTTTTGGATTTGACAAATGTCATCTTGTGAAAGTAATGCTACATAAAGATTGAAAACAAATTTGCCATTATACAGTTTATTAAGGAAATGCTTTCTCCAAATGAGTAACAAGGAGTATGTATGCTATTTTAGTTTCTCTTGAAAGCTAACGAACACTGTTTTGCAAATTTCGTATAATTTTTTAACTAATTCTAATAGGCCCTATCTCAGAAATGAAAATGGGAAAATGACAACACCTTTATCAGTAATATTTTGGAATATTCCACCTCCACCTGTATGAGGTCATCATCAGCCCACATTGATTCTAACTGTTGTATTGGATTCTTATTGGGAAACTTAAGTTACAATGTTATTGTAGTGTAACTCAGTATTTTGTTTAGCAGCTATTTCCCAGTGTTGGCTTCAGATTATTTCAGTGATTTTAATATCACAGATCCTGATATGCCATCTATTCCCAGGCAGTAGCCTATACATCCAAGCATTAGTACATAATTTGTATTTTCAACAGAAAGGGAAACATGCCAATAGGCCTAATGATCTGTTTAAAGTGTGTACAATGGAACACAATTAATGAGTAGCTCTCAATATTACATTGTCATTCATGCATCATTCTGTATGTTCTGTTATTTCTCCCTGCCATGATAAGTTCAATCACGTTCAAAGTAGCTTATGATTTCAATAACTTTTTGCCAGGATCCAAATGTGCATACTACCAAGCTGGAAACAAAGGGTTGATTGAAAATGTCAGATCTGGGGAATTAAGTGGGGGGGAGTTAAGGGATGGATGAATATTATTGTAAAACCAAAGCTTAATCCTTACACTTACCAATGTGCTTTTCACATTTGTGTGACACTAATTTACTTACACATTATAATTACAGTCCTCAACATTAATACTTTTTTAGAAGCTACTATATTAGTATTGAAATTGTTGTCTTCTATGCTGAAGATACAAACAAATAATCATTCACATCACGTAGGCCTATGTCTTGTCTGAATGCAACGAAGGTCTAGGCTATATCATTGCTTCATTTTGTGTCATAGCATAGACAAGTAGTATTATTTTATTTTTTATGGGGCTAAAATATATTAAAGTGAACTAATTAACCCTTTACTTGTAACCAGCACTTAAATGTGGTATGTTTGGAAAGGATAGAAACTCTTATTCTTCTTACTCTTCTGCTTTCAAATATGAAAATTCAATGGTTCCACCTACCTTGGGCAGAAAACATATTCAGTACTTTTGTGGTCTAAATCATTTAGATATGTACATGACAATGGAGGCTAAAATACAGTGCTACATTAGTTTTTTGCAAGGGGATTTTAAATTCATGTTTCTATATGACACATCTGCTGTTTATTAGCCAGTGCTACTCTGAGCTGGCCCACAACGGTACTATATGGCCCAAGAGTATTATGATATTGTAGATTGCTAATCTGTTGGTCTACAAATGTTGTGAGTGATTAATAAGCATTGGCTACAGTTACATAATTTAAGGTAATGTAATGTAATATGAAAGAAATGTCTGTTATATCAGGGTTGAGTGCATCTGGCAAAAAACTAAAAAAGCTTGGATAATGCTAATAAATTCTTGCAGATAAATAGACTTATTGAAAGCATTGACAAATTTTATCAAATATCTTTGGCAAATGTATAATTAAGAAAATGTGTAGGATTCATTTAATTTGTTTTAGCTGTGTCTGCTACAGTGTTGTCTTTGCCATGGAAATTGGATGTGCATGTTTCCCCTGTTATGCGATACTGTAGCATTCACAGCACAAGTTTCTAGGTCCCTCTTATTGACCTAGTTGTGCAGGCTGTTAAACAAAAACATGTCATCAGGTAACAAACATTTTAACATTTGGTTTTCCTTCAGAGAGCAAGTACTGAAGTGGATTATTTAAAGGGTTTGGTATAAAACTTTAATCAGTGAGTGGTTTTGAGGTTTGTGAAGTTTTAAACATGGGAGCCATCATGGTTACGGATTATTGCTTTTAAATATTACCCACACTGACAACAAATTGATTTCAGTTAAAGCTTCCAACCTTAACAAGATTAGGCTTGCTTTTGTTTCTAAGAAAACACAATTAAGAAATCTTTGAATTAAATGATTTGAATACCTGCTTTTCATCAATAAAATGTGCGTTGCCTAATTACTTACTGACAAAGCCTGCCTAAATGTCTGCTCTGTATAGAAGATCTTTATTAGTCACTGCAAATGCTTGAATGCTCAGCAAGGAATTAAACTGAGAAAAATGGCTACAAATACAGTATCAAAAAGGGGGAGGGGGCTAACAGCATACAATGTGCGTGCAGGCAGAAATATGGTTCCTCCAACATCTGTTGGAAGTTAATGTCCTCCTCATACCACAGATCTGTTGTATACAGTGCAATGCAAGGTAATCGGTCCCTTACTGCCTCGCTACTCGGTGATCCGAGTTTAAATCACTAATCAAAGAGATCTGTTTGACCCCTGGCTTCACCTGCTTATTGGGGTTTCATGGAAGGTTCCACCAAATAGACTGAGGCTGATAGCCATGGAATAAGGTCAAAGTATACAAAGATTTGGCACCAGTTCCAAGCTTCTGATACATAGTCCTCAGCATATGTAATCTGACTTGCTCTGTGCCAGACCTCGGGAAAGGAAATGATTACATCCAGCTATAATGCATCGTACAACAATGGATTAGCAAGCATGAAATTAAAAACTGGTGCATTACAATATGCTGGGAATAGGCAAGTTTTCTGCAGCTTGTTGCTTTGATAACAGAAAACATTATAGTGCCAGCTACCTTATTTTGTTTTTGTTTTCAGGCTTTCAAAAATGTTTGGAAACACTAATCTTGCTGCAGAAAGATGAAGTTTACTGTGGAGTGATTGATTTTAAAGAAATATATAAACAGGCTGATATAGCAAAATAACACCTAGCACGGGTGTGGGTGCTACCTAAGGGCACAGCTACACAACTAGTCTCGGGCCGCTACTCAGTTTCCTGATCAAAATAATCGGGCACAGGTTTAGGGTGTGTGGCAATCTTATTGTTGGTGGTCAGTGCAGATCTGTTTTCCAAGGTCGGTAGTTAGACCAAGCTATGGTCGTTAGCCGGGTAGTCAAATGACTCCTGAGTCTTGACCTCCTTCTTGTTCTCTCTCTCTCTGCTTGAAGCACACCTAAAACCTCCTAATTTTCCCCCACCAGTAGTCTGTAATCTCAAAGCTATAGTGGTATTCTTATATGGCTTTCTTAGATGAGTCACAAGTGTGTTGACCTGGACGAGTCAGGTATTTTTACATGCTGTGTGGAAATGAGAAAGGGATGAGAGAGAGGCATGTCTTGCGGACATATCGCCTATATCCTACTACTCCCCGCACAGTTTCACATATATATATATATATATATAATATATATGTATGTATGTATGTATGTATGTATGTATTTAATAATTTAATGGACTTTAAGCTTAATAGTGTTTATGAATAGAAAGCATTTTCAATCAATTGTCTTATATTTAGGTCTGCAAACTCTGTTCCTATTTGAAGTTATTTTCCAGAAGGCATTAACATACCATAACATGCAATATTGCAGGGGTAGCGACAACCCTATAAGAATACTGTGCAGCGAACAAACTGAAGGTATAATTTTATTTTAATGATATTGTATGACAGTGTATGTGATGGAACTAAGCTAATATGGATACATCGAAATGAGTCTGACTTCAATAAACAGTGTTTCTAAGATTGTCAGATTTTTAGATAGTACATGAAGAAATACAAACAACTAGAATCTTAAATTACTACTTCCTGTTTGTTTATACTTAAGAGAGGTAAGTCTTTTTTTGTTTTTTTCCATCATGTATTATAGTATCTTACTTTGGTTCTATATGAAACCAAGCCAGTCATATAAAGTGTATAGTTTCCACCTTAGCACTCCGATCTCCCAGGAAAGGTGATAAATCCTGAGGAATCAGCCTAAGTTCTTTTTTTTTTTTCTCACTCCCCAAAGATGTGATAACTAAAGATCCTTTGACATCCTGCCTCCATTTTCAGCTTGCAGTAGTTCACTTCAGAATACATGTGAATGTTTGCAGATGAAATGTACATTAATCATAACAGCAGGTGTTGTAGCCACAGAAGATTGTTCTGTATTTTTTAACTAATTATTTGCAGGTGTCTCAGGGGTCACACGTACGTCAGGTGCTCTCCGAAGTTTTATTGAATGTATATGTTTGAAGTTTTATTGAACATTCACTGCAAAGAATATTAATGTGTTTCCATACGGGGTTCTGCCACAGACCGTGCTGAGATTACCGTAATATACAGTACATACACCAATCAGCCATAACATTATGACCACTGACAGAAGAAGTGAATAACACTGATAATCTCGTTATCATGCACCTGTCAGTGGGCGGGATATATTAGGCAGCAAGTGAACATTTTGTCCTCAAAGTTGATAAGTTAGAAGCAGGAAAAATGGGCAAGCGTAAGGATCCGAGCGACTTTGACAAGGGCCAAATTGTGATGGCTAGACGACTGGGTCAGAGCATCTCCAAAACTGCAGCTCTTGTGGGGTGTTCCCGGTCTGCAGTGGTCAGTACCTATCAAAAGTGGTCCAAGGAAGGAAAAGCGGTGAACCGGTGACAGGGTCATGAGCGGCCAAGGCTCATTGATGCACGTGGGGAGTGAAGGCTGGCCCGTGTGGTCCGATCCAACAGACAAGCTACTGTAGCTCAAATTGCTGAAAAAGTTAATGTTGGTTCTAATAGAAAGGTGTCAGAACACACAGTGCATCACAGTTTGATCACGTATGGGGCTGCGTAGTCGCAGACCAGTCAGGGTGCCCATGCTGACCCCTGTCCACTGCCGAAAGCGCCTACAATGGGCACTTGAGCATCAGAACTGGACCACGGAGCAATGGAAGAAGGTGGCCTGGTCTGATAAATCACGAGTTCAAGATGTTGACTTGAACTCCAAATTCCCCAGATCTCAATCCAATCGAGCATCTGTGGGATGTGCTGGACAAACAAGTCTGATCCATGGAGGCCCCACCTTGCAATGTACAGGACCTACACAATATTAGGCAGCTGGTCATCATGTTATGGCTGATCATTGTATACTGTACTGCCTTTCTGAAATCCGAAAAATTCTGAATTCCGAAACACATCTGGCCCCAAAGGTTTCAGATAAGGGATTGTGAACCTGTATATAAGTTGTAGTCTCGGGGTAGCCATATTGACCAGGGAGGCACATTGACCAGTGAGCTAAGCTAAAGAGTTTCATGAGATACAACTTTTGTAAAATTGGTGAAATATCCCTTTAAAGGTATTATGGATGTAATTCATATAGATAGGCAGACACACAGGCAGGTTTTCAGACATTCTTGTATTGATTTCAGGGAAAGACAGTGATGAAGTTCCATGGGTGCAGGGAGAAGTTGAGGTAGGCAGGCAGTATCAATCATGCTTTCATTATAAGTAACTTTATTTGATGTTGCTTTCATGTAGTAAGACCCACTATTGATAATAATTATAATATAAATAATTTACACTTACACAGGTGGACTTTGAATCAAAACGTCAAAACTGTGTAGTACACAAGAAAGCCCTAAGTGTATAAAATGCCAAAGATGAAGCCTTAAAAGTAATTGACCAATATTTTACACTAGCAGCTACTTAAGATGACATCAATGTGAGTGGTTGCAAAGGGATGTCAGCTACCAGAGAACTGTCCAGTAATGACATCTTTAGGCAGGTGTTCAATAGGAGGATAAGTCACAGATAAAACTAACATTAATACTGATTTAACAGTTTTAATTTCTTCTATTGTGTTTTTTGGCCTATTATAAAAAATGTTGCTTACACAATTTTAAAAGAGCTTTCCATAAAGCTGTATAAAATAAAAATTATTGATTGATCTAGTATTAAATATATTTGGGTGTCAGTACATGCTAGAAAATACAGCAGTTGATGGACTGTACTAAATCTGATGTAGGTATTCATGATAAGAATATCATATGTCAGCTCGTTATCTTTTTGCACTATGCTGATGTTGTTTTAAAGCAATATATATATATATATATATATATATATAATTTCCTTTTTGCTCGAAGTGTGATTAAAGTGACCTTGAACCATAGGCTATTTTTCATGGCTGTGTTTCTTTCCCGACACGCTTAATGATTTAGAGAAATCCACAAACTTCATAGCCAAGCCAAGAAAAATATACTGTATATACCAAATAGTGATATTGTCTTGGAACATCACTATTTACCCACTCACATGTGCCATTTTAGAGATGTTATGTATTACTCTATTAAAAAAAAAAAACTAATAATTTTGTAATCTTGCTGAAGTAGGAATGAAGTAATATGGAGTTTCAGCATAGTCTGTTTAGATTGATTTGCACTGATAAGTACCTCAGTATGGTCTGCCATTTTAAATTGCCCATCAGAACGTTCTATTCTTTCATTCAACAAGGTAATGTTATACTTGCACTCTTGCACTTCAGTCAGTTTTAGCTGACATAGCCATATAAAGACATAACTCCAAGATCGACAACATGCCAGAATTTGTCTTTGTTGGGTTAGCCGCTTATGTAAAAACTAGCTTTAACAAAGAAAACAGGAGTTTAAAACGAGGCCAAGTCATCAAACTGTACGTGTTCTTTCTCCAGCAAGGTTCCCGTGCCAATTTTTAGGTTTCTCTGCATCTTCTTTCCAAGATGTCGTGGCCATGTTGATTTATTGTTGTGTATTACATTTTTAATTAGGAATGTGTATCTTGGGTGATGTATCCATATGTGTGGGGTTTTGTTAGTTTTGGATACTGTTTGTTGGTTTTAGAGTAGAAGATTAAATGCTATTTTGCTTTTGTTTTTTAGAGCTATAAAAAAAATGTATTTCCTGTGACAGAATCTAAATTTGACCCCTTGGTATATTAGTTGTCAATAAAGTGAGACAGTTCTCCAATCTGTACGTTATGCACCTTTCCACCACTATGTCCAGTAAGTATACTTTTTATAATTCAACAAATACAAATGGCAAATCATGTGTAGTTTTGACTTTCATTATGTGCAGTTTATTTACCACACCAGGACATTGTCATTGTGTGAATTTGTATCCAGTGTCCAGTCTTAAGACAGCAGTATCTTCAGTGTTAAGATTGGAAATCTGAGCTCAGCAGAAACCCATACTTAATTTGAGTGGAGGTCTTTAAGATGGCCATAACCTGTGTAGTAATTGGGATATCATAAACGTTATGGAATGTGCTTGGACGCCATTTTGATGATGAAAATCCCCTACTGCTTGGGAAGGCAGAGAAGTTTCCTTTGAAAAGCATTAAAACAATTTTGAGAGAGGGGGCAGGGGTTGGGCTGCCAAACATATCTAACAAGTATCAATCATAAATTTGTTAAGGGGCGAGAGCAGCTCCAAAAAATTGAAATTATTTTAAACTTCGGGAATGCCTAACAAATACTGGTTTTATAGTTGAAGCGTTGCAGGGCTCAAAAGAATCCTTTGCATGGCAGCCAAGTGTGTTCTGTATCCAGGATATCAGAGTGAGCATTCTCAGCACTGGACAAAGAAAGCACTTAAGGTTTGGCTGCTTTGTTAAAGAAAAAGTGTTGAAGTGTCTGGAAAGACAAATAACATTTTCCAGAGTGGCTATTGAAGGTGTAGTTATTGTCACACCATGCCTGGGCCAACTCTGTCTTGCCAGAAATAGTGCTAAATTCAAAATAAATTCCGTGAGGTTGATAAAACAGCATCCAAAGTTAAACTTTTTATAAAAATAAAAAATGTTTTAAAATTTTTGCCATTAATCCAAAGTAAAAAATATATGACCACAGTGTGTTAATGTCTATGTTCAGGATACATTATTTCAGGTGGTTGGGGGGGAAAGGGACTGTACAAACAGGAACCATGACAGACTGGAACCAAGACTTTTGATGTGGACTTTTCCCCAGACAGGGAGAAGATAGGCCTTAGACCCTTAGTCCCTTGTGGAGTGGAAGAACAACTTTCTCACACCCAAGTATTTTTTTTTTTCCCTCTTGTTGTTAAGGAAACATCTACAGTCTTTTCAACTGTGTACTGCCATCCTAATTAGTACTACAGGCATTTCATTTCAACAACTTAAGTCTAGTAATGTATATTTGTGTCTTCATTTGAAAAGATTTCTGAAGAAATTAGGAACATGTTTCAAAGGGTGCCAATGAAATCTACACACCATTTGCACTGCTTGAACTAGCCCCAAAAGGTTACATGTGTCTTTAACACGTCTGTTGGCATACAAAACAAAAACATTACCCCATACCCTCTCATATTTAACGTTAAGTAAATTTTCACAGTGACAAGTACCTTGCCTGCAATTAGACCCTCAAAGGGAGATGGTAGAATTCAACACAATATATCCTCAACATATTCAGAACAGCCCTCAGGGATCAAAAGAGCTTATACTGATAAGTGTTCAAGGTGACTGCTCAGTGTGTCTGTGCAGTGTTTGCAATAAATTAAGAAAACCTGACATTGCCGGGTCAGATCACAGTGCAGTCTGCAAACTATATTGCAAAGGGTTGTCTTATCTCAATTTCATACTGTGTACATCAGAGATCTGTCCAAGCCGTCTAAAATATCTAGGGACAAAATTATGTCAGAACAGCTTTAAACCAATATGTAGCCTACATCTGCTTTTTAACTCTTCTTCTGTAAGAGGTTTTACATTTACTGAGTATGTTTATCTGTATAAAAGTGGCATCTGTTTTTGTAACGAGTTTGGATTTGTGTTGTTCAAATACCAAAAAAAAAAAAAACCCACTTATGAAGCAGTGAGAAGTATAATAATAATTAAACAAGATATACTTAAAGTATCCTGGCAAGACATTTGAGATAAGAAAGCTGCAGTAAGGACCTCAAAGTAAAACATGTCTGTGACTTTAAAAATAGTTTTTCCATACATATTCTTTCAAGTAAAAAGCACTGTGCACTATAAAGGTTTGAGCTGATCATAAATTAAAAAAAGATCAGTTATGCTGAATGAGAAAATGGCTTATTGCAAGTAACGCAGTTAACAGTTACCTGAAGTTGGGTGAGAGAGGAGTGATATTCCCCCCCACATCTTCCACTCCTGGAAGAAGCAGGACTACAAACTCCAGGGAGGAGGGACACAGTATGGGGAAACAGGTGTAACAGCTGATCGAACCACGAGAACCACTGACCCGCCCCTTGTATGAGAAACCTGCTCCCAGAGAATGACTACCACTTGAATATTGACCTCGAGATTGCCTTTCCCGTATTGTTGTTGACATCGCAGTCAGTCTAGTTGAGCGACCATTAGCTAAGGGAAACACCTGAGTTAAGCTAGAGCTCTACCCAAGAACTAGGAGATATTTTCCATTTGATTTGTTTTATTTTATATCTGTCGGTATCCCCATCCTATGTATTATTACGCACCCTGAAAACCAAGCCCCAAACCTTAACACTGCCCTGCACCCTGTTACACTAGATACTCCCTTATGAAGCTTTCATCTCCCAGTTTAGCTAAGCTCTCAACTGACTCAAAAGCTTCTCATCCTTTGCATAACGATTTCACTCTGTGTTTATTCATTAATGAAACCATGATCAGAAAGGAGAACACTGCACACCGTATAAGGAATGACTTTCAGATGTTCAAAAGTTGAAAAGTAATGTTCTTTCAGAAGCATAACAAATAATAGAAACATCTGGCCCTTGACATTCAATGAGAGAGTCAACCATGAAATTGGTCTAAACCTTGAAAACTATAAAATTAAGGTAATTTCCCTTTATTTCCAAGTAAATGTAGAAATATTGGCCGAGGACAAAAACATGGCTTATTTGAGGATATCACTCATTAAACGATACGCAGTAGATTGTTTATATTCTCTGCAGTGAAGGGATTGAAGAGAAATGCAGGAAAGTGGAAACTTAAATGGATTGCTCAAACGCTGTGTGATCTGTAGGTCATCTTTGTTCTAAACAGCTTATGAATAAGAGCAGTATGGCCTAACTCCAAACTTTAACCCTGTGCGTATGTGTTATACACATATATATATTTTTTTACTTTAAAGTGAAGTTAACCACTGCGGTACTGGTGGCCACAAAGAAGAGAACATAGAGTTGTTGATGGTGCAGTGGAGATTTTTAGGAAATTCAGAAGTCAGTTGTGGCCTGGCATAATTACGGTGAACACGCGGTCAGGCCTCACTGACTGCACAGGATAGAAACTCTACCCCATACACGTACAATCGGCCTGGGGAACATAATGACGCTGAACACTTTAGGGAGGTCCTTTCCTACCTCTCGCGCTCCTGCTCCAGCAGGTTGGTGAACTCGTCGCTCTTCTGCATGTACTCCTCATGCTTCTTCTTCTCGTCCTCCAGCGTGTAGATGGTCTCTTTGTGAGACTTCTCCGCCAGGAGCAGCTGCTCCAGCATCCGTCGATGGGTCTCCTTCTGCTTCTCCACCACCTTGTCCAGCTGGGGGGGCAATGGGACATCTGAGTGCTGCTGCTCTCAGTCTATGTGCATTGCACTATTATTATTATTATCCACGCATCTGCAATCTGGCACCACTTAAAAACACACAACAAAACAGCAGTACATTCACTTTAGCCAAGCATGTGCAAATCAGATCTAATTTGTATTTATTCATATACTTTTTTTGTAATCTTCACAACATCGTGGAATTGTGCATCTCTTCCAAAAAGGTTTTGCTAAGCATTTGACCTTCATTTTTCAAATGTATGGATTATAATTCCATTTGTGTGTGTGTATATATAAATATATCCTGGGTTTTATATTTCTGTGTTTCTTACACAACTAGGCCTGTGCATATTTTTATTCCATTACATTGTCTGGTGGTAGTAAAGTGGCTGAATTATATAAATTACTTTTGGCGCCCAGCTGCATGTTTAGCAAAATGCTTCAGTATTTTTGTGGGTAAAAGTGAAGGACGGACACGAAGGTAATCACTAACCAAACAGAGCTCCACCCAGCAGCTTATAATCATAAGAAAACCCATGCATGCCTTATTGCCCCTGTACACCCAGTTCTTTGATACCCAACACTGGTTTCTCAAAGTTTACATAATCGTATTCAGGATTTTGCCAGATGAAGGCATTGCTAGGATGTTAGTGATACCACAACTGATTTTTAAGACAATTAAACAAAAATTACAACACTGATATATTTGACAAACAAACAAAACCATAAAATTCAAATACTTGCAATGCACACACACACACACCTAAATGTATTCCAGTGTTTCTAAATTTACAAATAATTGTGTTAAATCTATGGACCCCTGTGCCACTCATCCTCCTCCATCATGGCGCCTTGCTGTTCCTACCTCAGCCATGGGCTTCTCGTAGATGTCTTCCTGCCACTCGGTAACCTTCCCCTGAATGGCATCTCTCTGTAGGGCTTGTAGTACCTTCTGTGGGGTCACAAAGCCATACTGGGCCTCAAGCAGGGCCAGATCTATCTTCTCTGCTTTCAGGACGGTGATAACTTCATCACGAGCCTGAGAAAAATGGATGTGTAGAAATGTCACTTACAGGAGTTCTTAAAGAAATGCAATGCAACTTGGTGGCTTAAAACAGTGTCTGATTAGATGATTACATTGACTGCATCAATGTTGTAAATGCATCTGAGCATCATAATAGAATGGATTATTGATATTTAAGTTTAATTCAAAATTCATGTAGTATTGAGGCTGAGCACTTTAATTTATTTGGTGAAAAATACTATTATATGTGTAACTACTGTGTAGAATTGTATGGCTAAATGATAGAACTCCAGTATTTCCAGTATTTACATGATGGATTACATATAATACTGTCTTTTACTTTATGGTTATATACCCTATTCTGTCTACTACATTGTGGATGTTATTACACCTTTCTCCATAACTATTTTGGAATATGAAAGTACTTGAAACATACAACTTTAAGAAAACTGATTAAGCAGCTTTGTCATTGAATTCTTTATAGCAAATCTCTGCATCTGCCAAATGAATGTAAAATAGAGTTGCCATCAAGGTTCAAAAGCTGTACATCTCAGAATGAGGCAATGAAACTTAATTCTTGCATCAACAGATCTGGCAGCTTTAAGTGATAATCCTCCCACAGGCACAACAGCCTTAGGGTAACACTGAGCTACAAAAGAGTTACTGAGTGAGGTCAGTGTACATTACGTCAATTGACTACAACAATTACTTTTACTAATGAAGCCTACAGGAAAGTGTGGTCATGGCCACTCAGTCTAACCATGACCTTCTGGGTTCAGTATCTTGCTCAGTCCTGTAGGTGTGGTCAAGCAACACATGTCCTTCAGGCTTGAGCACAGCTGGCATCCTCACCTGAAGCTCCCCCTCCAGCATGCTGAGCAAAAACAGCAAGTCATCTCGGGAGAGGTCCCTGCCCTTTCCCGAAGTCACCCCCCCAGTCCTGTGGCTCTGATTGCCTCCCCCCTTGTGGTTCCTTAGGATTGTGCCAGTGTTGTCAGAGGACTCCCTCTCCCTCTGTGCCCTCCTCCCTCTCCCATTCCCCCCGCTGGACGCGTCCTCACGCTCCGAGTTTCGCCGCCTGGACCGCGCCCGGTGCTGGGATCGCCTGGTCTTGCCTGTGTTCTCTAAGCTGTTGCTCCGGGAACGCATGATTGTTCACCTGCGGGATAGAGGGAGGGTGAGAACTGTAACATACTGTGACTGGGATGCATTACACAGTAATAATCCTAAGATTGATTGATTGATTGATTGATTTATTATTGAGAAATTGAACGTGAAATGAAGGAGGAAATGGTTGATTTGATTTGCAGTGACATTTGTATGGCAAGCCAAATTATCATTTAGAGATATCTCTAAATGCATTTAAAGATATCTTCAAATATTTAAAGATATCTCTAAATCATTTCAAGATATCTATAAATGATTTAGAGATATCTGCAAACGATTTGGAGATATCTAAATAAGGTGCTTTTTAAAGATATCTCCAAATGATTTGCAGATATCTCTAAATGATTTGAAGATATCTCTAAATCATTTAGAGATCTGCAAATCATTTAGAGATATCTTCAAATAACATCCTGTTCATTTAGAGATATCTTCAAATAATTTAGAGATCTTCAAATAACATCCTGTTCATTTAGAGATATCTGCAAATCATTTAGAGATATCTTCAAATGACTTCCTGTATTTTGGCTGAGATTATCACTTCCTGTTTCCTTATTCAGTTACATAGAAATGAATGAACAAGTTAACAGGAAGTGATAAACTTGGGCTACATGCAGGAAGTCATTTGAAGATATCTCTAAATGATTTGTAGATATCTTTAAATGATTTAGAGATATCTGCAAATCATTTAGAGATATCTTCAAATAATTGAGATCTCTAAATGTACTTTTAAATGAGATAACTTGAAATGATTTAAAGATATCTCTAATTTGCAGATATCTTTAAATGATTTAGAGATATCTTGAAATATTTGCAGATATCTTGAAATGATTTAGAGATATCTCTAAATATTTGAAGATATCTTTAAATTAATTACAGATATCTCTAAATGATAATTTGGCTTGTCATACATTTGCAGTGACAGTGACTTTGTGTTTTCTTATTGATTTGCTTTGTACAAAATCCCTCTCACCATGGAACATGAATCCATTAAAATACATGAAACTTCTAAAATGATTTGTTTTAACTCCATACATTTAAATAATAATGTGATATGCCCAGTTAAGTGAAGTGTACATTAACTCCTTAAAATACCAATCCTCAAATGACAAGAGTTTTTAATGTCATCTGAAGCACAAATAATAAATAAACTAAAATATGATACATATGTATGGTCTGTAATATATAGTGTACCATTGAGCAAGGTTCTGTACCTAGATTACTGCAGTAAAACCCCAGCTGTATAAAAGTGTAATTGTATGTAAAAATAATGTGATATATTGTAACAGTTGTAAGTCACCCAAGATAAGGGCGTCTGCTAAGAAATGTAATGTGCATATCGCCCACCACTATTTATTTCCCTTTGCATTTACAGAAAGGGTAGGGTGTAATAAGGTAAGAGTATGTGGTGCCCAACCTATATGAGACGGAGAGTAATTGTGGTGTACATGTATATGTACACAGGCAAGGCAAACATGGTTAGAGCATGATGTAATCTAAAATCCAAGACGGTTGCAGATTTGTAAAGGGCTCCAGGCGCAGTGACTATTTATGCAGGTTGCTAATGCAATAACATGTTAGTCGTTTTAGAGTCTTTTTAACTGAGTTCCTCTGTTACTTTCGTACTTCGCAAAGATGCGTAACTAACCATATGAGGAAATGAGATAATGCTGACTGTGTCTTTGGGCACTAATGCTTCAACTAATAACCTTAAGGCCCTTTATTAGACAAAAGAACACTGTGTTTGTCTTATGGTCCTACAGCTCAAACAAACTAATGCCCCCCTCTGCAGAGGAACTAGCTCAGACGTCTTCAGTTTACTGATGTCCCCTCGATATAAAGCATGTGATAAATGTCTCTCCATTGATCACTCCGAGGTAGTCAGTAGGATATATTACCATAAGTATTCTTGTAGTATTACGGTTACATTTTCCAACCAGCCATGCGTGACATGCATTCCTTGACCGCACATCATGCACAATAGTTATTCATATTATTATTTATTTATTTGCATGTTTGTTAGTTTGTTTTTCTTTCCCTCATAGTTTTATAATAGGTATTTTCCTGATTGATAGCCACTTCATTTGAATTATTACTGAGTAGCATCTCTTGTGCAGAGCATTTGGTGATTAAGATACTTTTCCAAAATCATTGGTGAATCTGGTCTGCAGTGAAGTGACTCGTCAGTGGCCCTCACAATAAAGTGGGGGCAGATAACCCAGTTTCTGAGCCAGGGATTGAGAGTGTATTGAGTACTTTACAGGCTGGTTTGCAAATGAAGTCAGGAAGAAGCTTTGGATCCCCTGCTCGATTTACTTTTCCTAATTGTTGAATAGTCACAAAAGTGTAGAATTTAAAACAAGGGCAGTAATGTTCAGACTGTACAATGCACTAGTTAGAGCTCATCTGGATACTGTGGACAGTTCTGGGCTCCACACTTCAAGACCGATATCGCTGCTCTAGAGGCAGTTCAGAGGAGAGCAACCAGACTTATTCCAGGTCTGAAGGGAATGTCCTACTGAGAGACTGAGGAACTGAACCTTTTCACCCTGGAACAGAGGAGACTACGTGGGGACTTGATTCAAGTCTTCAAAATCATGAAAGGCATCAACCACATCAAACCAGAGGAGCTTTTCCACATCAGCAGGGACACACGGACCCGGGGACACAAATGGAAATTGTGCTTCAAGGCATTCAAGACAGAAAACAGGAGACACTTCTTCACACAGAGAGTCGTCACAATCTGGAATAAACTACCCAGCGATGTGGTAGAAGCTGAAAATTTGGGAACATTTAAAAATATACTGGATAGTATCCTTGGATCACTTAGTTATTAATGAACACCAAACGAGCACGATGGGTCGAATGGCCTCCTCTTATTTGTAAATTTCTTATGTTTTTATGTCACAGGCCATGGGGAGATTTGAGGAGGCTTCTACAGCAAACCAAGGGTGGCCTGAGGCAGAAGGCCCAAAAAGGGAAATGCTATCATGCTTGTGCATTAATCAGGACTGAACCGAAGAAGTTTTAAAAGACTTCAGAAGTGAGAAGGGAAGTGTGTGTTTCTGTTTCTCAAGGGCAGTATTATAACGCATCTGGAAGCGATTCCTCTTGGAGGTTGTTCTATTTCTGACCCACTTTGTTTCAGTTTTTTCACAGTCTGATTCTTCACATCCATGCTTTTTAAGGCTCATCTGCAGAGGTGCAGAACAGTTAAGAAATTCAGGCAGGCACTTCGTAAACATTTGCACATTATTCCTAGTTTCACAGTGGGAGAAATGGTGGGAAAGCATGTGAAGTAATAAGGAATTCTGCTTCCACCTTCCTCCCACCTGACCAAGTAGGTAAAGGCTTGCCGTAAAATATTTTGTAAACTGAATTAAATGCATCCAAATAAATAATACACTATTATTATTTACCTGTATTATCAGGGTCTGACACAATGTTTTAATTATGGTTGCCAAGCAGGGCAGGTACCTTGAAATTTTACTTGCCCTCCCCCAAAATATATCTGCCTGACTTTTCACGTTGTCCAAATCAGAATCTTCAATGAGGGGTGGGGTGGGGGGGAGTGCAGACGAATTGTAGCCCGGGGAGGGGGTATGGTGGCTGACAAGTCTAAACAATGCGTTAGTCATGCGTGTCGATATCTCCATTCACCCACTCACATCAGCATGTATATCATGCTTGACGTCTTTTGATTGGCCACGAATAGACCGGTAGTTCACTTGGAAACTCTGCAATTAAAACTTTATAGGTTGAATGTCCGTTTCCGATGTAAACAAATTGGCCACATCATAGTGGGACTGGCTTTCAGTTGACAAAGATTTCAAAGCCAAAAATAAATGTATAGAAAACCCAAAGCAAAACATAGTGTCTAGCTTTGTAAGGAGCCACTTCCAAGTATTTGTAGAAAGCAATGACGTATGACCACTTCTCTGCACTGTCAGCTCACCACTTCCAAGCTTTATGACTAGAATAACAACCAATGTTTTTGCATTGTAGATGTATTTTTTTTATGTAAGAATGATGTTTTATTTTTTCTAGCTTAGAAATGCCCTATATATCATATTGTTTTTACAGCCCGTCTTTGGTTACAATTTTAGAACTGGAAGTTCAGTTGTGAAGATTAAACAGTCTGCCAACACAGTTTATGCCCAATCCCAGTTTTTCTCTGCATCCTTCCTTTTTAAAATGATCTGTGAACCGATTCTGCATTTACCATGGCTGACAAACATGGATTGTCTACTAATTTGCTGTATTATCTTTGTCTGTTTCTTTTTTTGTCACCATACTAATGGTGTATGGATTGACTTAGGTAAAGAAATAAATGTTTTGACTACAAATATTCAGACTGTTACAGTGGGCCATTGTACAGCTTGATAGTTATCCATGAAATGCATTAAAGTCACAGAAAGGTTGAAGTTCCTGCTACTGCCCAGTCTTCACAGATCTGGCTTTAACAATGTAATCCAATCCATTCTCTAACACTTCATATTTAAAGTTAGAAAACATCAATATCTCTTTACAGTAGTACATTGTGTGCTTTCATGTTTTCTCTATTTGCACATTTTTATCTGAGTGAAGGCATTTCTTTTTGCACTTGGCCAAAATGCAATAAAAAAATCTGCAAAAACTGTAGGGCTTAATTAGTGACCATATGAGGTATAAACAAAAAAACTTACATAGCTGTATTATGCCGCATCTAATAATAATATATAGTGGTTTTTAGTCTTCCACTTTGGTCTCTGAGAAACACAGGAACAAACAATGGTAAATAAATCCTGGACAACTCATTACATCAGAAACATTACTAAAAGATTGGTAAATATATACAGTGCTATTGAAAGTCTACTCCTCTTGAACCTTTTTCCACATTTTGTTGTGTCAATGTCTCAAAGTTTCATGCATTTAAATGAGGATTTTTTTCACTTATCTACACACCATACTCCACACTGTTAAGGGGAAACATATTTGGAAAAAATACATATTAAAAATACAAAACTGAAATATCATAATTGGAAAAGTCTATATCCCCCTGAGTTAATACTCGATGGAAGCACCTTTGGCAGCAATTACAGCTGTGAGTCTGTTGGGAAAGGTCTCTGCCAACTTATCACACCCAGATTGGGCAATATTTGAACATTCTTCTTTACAAAACTGTTCAAGCTCTGTCAAGTTTCTTGGGGAGCATTGATGGACAGCAATCTTCAAGTCATGCCACAAATCTTCTATTGGATTTAGGTCTGGGCTCCGACTGGGCCACTCAAGGACATTTACCTTTTTGTTCCTTAGCCACTCCAGTGTAGTTTTGGCTGTGTGCTTCAGGTCGTTAGCTGGAGGTGAACAACCTTCCCAGTTCCAGCTTTCTCACAGAGGGCAGCAGGTTTTCCTCAAGGACGTTTCTATACTTTGCTCCATTCATTTCCCCTTCTATCCAGACAAGTGCCCCAGTCCCTGCCGATGAGAAACACGATGCTTCCACCACCATGTTTCACAATAGGGATTGTGTTCTTTGGATGATGTGCTGTGTTGGGCTTGCACCGAACATAAAGCTTTGCATATAGACCAAAAAAATCCATATAGTTATGTGATAGAATAGACTAAACTTTTTGACACATGGCTACAGAATCTCCTGAGTGTTTGTTTGGTCTTTCTTGAGTTTTTACTGCCTTCTTGGTGGCTTGACAACGACGCCCCTGCTTGCCACCCTACCATACAGGCCAGATTTGTGGAGTATGTACACTTTGACTGGTCTTGGCTACAAAAGCCTGTAGCTCTTGCAAAGTTGCCATTGGCCTCTTGGTAGCCTCTCTGATTAGTCTCCTTCTTGCTCCATCTTCCAATTCGGAGGGCTGGCCTCATTTAGGCAGGGTCTTGGTTGTTCCATACACCTCCCACTTCTTAATAATTGTGTTAACCGTCCTCCAAGGGATATTCAAGGCAATTATGTATATCTGTGCCTTTCAACAACTGTCCTGGAGTTCTTTTGAAAGCTCCTTAGTGGTCTTTTTTTGATTCTTTGCTTGAAATGCATGATCCAGCAGAGGGAACATACAGGACCTTCTGAATTAATCCTGAAATCATGTGAATCACTACAATTTAACGCAGGTGGAAGCCACTTAACTTGGTGTGTGATTTTGAAGCTGTTTGCTTACACCTGAGCTAATTTAGAATGTCTATTACAATAGGACATTATCCAACCAAGCTGTTTAAGTACATTTTCCACACATTTCTAGAATGTTTTCCAATTGCAAGTTGTTGAGTAGGATGTGTAGATAAAACAAAAGATGAAAACTTTGAAAGGGGGTGTAGACTAATTAAAGGCACTGTATTGATCATACATTTGTAAATATTTTAGCATGGCCTGATCCAAAACAAAGAGCTACCTTCTAAATTTTACCTCCAAGCAAATCATGTGAAGTGGTATTATTAAATGCACAAATCCTTGTATGCTCTCATATATTCATTTACACCCCCTAAAAACCCAACCCATGATTAGTACTCTTGCTACCTTGGGATACTACTCATTTCTTAAGAAATACTGTTCAAGATGACAAAACTATTGTTGACTGTGCAGGCAAGTACAGACAGTTCTCATGCCTGTGTGTTATAATAGGATAGTGTAGCATTTGCCAATATGTGACCTAATAGTTAATAATAGTTCCATTTGTTTTTTGAGTATGTTACCTTTTGTATGGATAACTATTTACATACACAGATGCATGCAAGATATCTTCACAACAGCTGTTTAAGACTGTGTCAGTGGTATCTTTTAAAAAATCTGATATCTTGGTGGTCAGAGATCTCACTGGATCAAAGTCACGGACAGGCTTGTCATGAGATTTTCCATCTGGAAACATCCCAGTTGTATGTGCAGTAAACAGCTGTGTTAATGAAAACCCACATGTTATCTAAACAGACAACTATTTCAGAAATAGCATGGAGATTCAGAAGAAAATAAGTGTGAGTGTGACATTAAAAGCAATACATGTTTCTTTTTGATTGAAAGTGCAACACGCTTAGAGCAACGACTATCAGTCATTCTTATCCCTTGGGCCGTGCTAATGCAGTATGATGTCATCACCCGGTGTGCTCTGGGAGATGTAAGAGCCAAGAAGGTACAGTTAACCAGTCAGGAAATGTACTTTTCTCCCTGTGGGATGCTTTAAAAGGCAAATTAAATCCAAATTGCAATACAGACACCTTTTTAGATTTTGAGCCTTTTTGAAAATTTCAGCTTTGACATTTATGTATTTTCTTTGTGACTTAAAACTGAGTGTGGTAGCTCCCTTTGGCTTGGGCCTCTTCTAATGAAGTGTCACTTAAGGTTTGCACAATTCCATTAAAGAAGCATGCCCTATCCAATGCAAGCCATAACCTTAAAGGTAACAATCTTAAACAGATGATTGATTTGCTAAAAATATAATAAATCATGCCTTTCAAAAAAGAGGAAGGAAATTCCCAGTCTTTAATGTTCAGGAGGTGATTGACATTTTACTGTTACAAAGTAGATCCTTTTTTTTTTTTTTTTTTTTTTTTTTTTTTTTTTTTTTGCAAGGCTCGGCCTGTTTTATCTTCCAACATCTGCTTTTTACAACAAAAATGAGATTAAATTCTGAAGAAACAGGGGTTTTCAAGAACCAAACAAGTAATTTGTGATTTGTTTGCCTTTAGGACAAACAGTTTGATGAAAAGTATAGATTTAGTAGAAGGGTCATAATTGGAAAATTTACCAATTTCATGCATCTGCCACAGCAGCTATGGAAAAACTGAGTAGAGCATTTGTTTCTAGTATCCCTAAAGAGTTAGGTGTGGCAAATATTTATTTGTTTGTTTCTCAAAATGAGTTTGTTTTTTCCGTAGTTAAACTCTGAAAACCTAGTGATGCACTTACATGTACACAAGCTGCAATTTGATTTTCTTGTAAACTTCTTGAGTGGGGCCTTTTCTGGCAACTGAAAGTGTCCAGCAGAGTGTGGATTCAATAACAGGCTGTTATAGGGGAGGCAGGAAGATGAGTGTATTTTTTATTTTTTGTGAGTTCTCATTTGTTTTAGGTTTGATATAATTGTCACTTCAGCCTTTTCCACTTCAGGGCAAGCCGGTTCTCCTGCCCTCAAGTTAGTCAGAAGCCTGCCAAGTTCTCCCCCAAGTCACCAATGGCGATGACAGTTAAAGGCGGGGTGCTAAAGCGGAAACCTTTCTCAAGAATCGCACAGTGTCCAAGCTGGAAAAGTGGTTCTATGTCTTCTAATTTCAGTGATGACAGAATAAACAGAACTGCACTCTGTGCCCAGCTTCCAAGAGGACTTTTGCCAGGAGACTTTCTTTAATTTGGCTAGTAGGATGAAGAGAGACTGCTGAGGCTACATGAACTTTTATGTGCGAGAGAAGGGTAATGCTTTATTCCAACAATGTTCTGTTTGAAATCCCAATCATCATTCATTCTTAAAATTAGATCTGATTTCTCAGTGATGGTTTAGGGTAGCCTTGCCATCTCATTCTGCTGTTAGGTAAGATGGACGTGTTTGACGGTTGACATTCTAGAGATCCATGGCAGTAGGACTAATTCAAACATCTTCAGTATTGAAATGCCCTGTAAAACTGAATTGTAGCATTCCCAAAATTACTTTATTGTGTCCTTTATTGTGTTTGTTGCTTGGGATGTTACAATTGTTTTGATAGGTTGCCTGGCAGTCACAGCTTCCTTCAGTTTTAGCAATAACATTTCAATGGCATTCAGGTCAGGTGTTTGCAATGACCAATAAGACACTTCAATCCTTTTTCTCTTCATTTGGCCAAATCCCTCAAAGGATTAAATTGGCATACAAAATCAAGAAACCATCACTATACTAGTGTGACTGTTTGTGTGTATGGCTCATCAGGATTCTCAGTGAACATTTAGGTGTATTGAATGAGCTTGATTTTCAAAGCAAAACTCTCTCCAATGTTTCCAAATGCAAAACCTAAAGTTACAAGATTAGAACTCAATTAAACTAAATTATCTTGTCTTGATAATAAGATATCACTATTTATATGAAAGATATTTGAATAGACTAGTGCTACTTTTCCATTAATTGTTTAACCATGCTATTGTGTTGTGCTGTCAGTTTTAGCAGTGCAATTATCAATTGTCGCTTTGATTTACTGTTATCTATTTAAATTTGAGATTTATTTTGTAGTAGAGTATGTATGCCTTATACTGTGTAGTTTACACAGGATGGTGAATATTGAGAATTAGGGCATTGTAAGGACAATACATAGATGTTTTATTTTCAGTTTTACTATACACATATCAGCCATAACATTATGACCACTGACAGGTGAAGTGAATAACACTGATAATCTCATTATCATGGCACCTGTCAGTGGGTGGGATATATTAGGCAGCCAGTGAACATTTTGTCATCATAGTTGATGTGTTAGAAGCAGGAAAAATGGGCAAGCGTAAGGATCTTAGCGACTTTGACAAGGGCCAAATTGTGATGGCTAGACGACTGGGTCAGAGAATCTCCAAAACTGCAGCTCTTTTGGGGTGTTCCCAAAAAGTGGTATCAAAAGTGGTCCAAGGAAGGAAAAGCGGTGAACCGGCGACAGGGTCATGGGCGGCCAAGGCTCATTGATGCACGTGGGGAGCGAAGGCTGGCCGGTGTGGTCCGATCCAACAGACGAGCTACTGTAGCTCAAATTGCTGAAAAAGTGAATACTGGTTCTGATAGAAAGGTGTCAGAACACACAGTGGATCACAGTTTGTTGCGTATGGGGCTGCGTAGCCGCAGACCAGTCAGGGTGCCCATGCTGACCCCTGTCCACTGCCGAAAGCGCCTACAATGGGCACATGAGCATCAGAACTGGACCACGGAGCAATGGAAGAAGGTGTCCTGGTCTGATGAATCACGAGTTCAAGGTGTTGACTTGGCCTCCAAATTCCCCAGATCTCGATCCAATCGAGCATCTGTGGGATGCGCTGGCCAAACAAGTCCGATCCTTGGAGACCCCACCTTGGACTTTAAGGATCTGCTGCTAACGTCTTGGTGCCAGATACCACAGCACACCTTCAGAGGTCTAGTGGAGTCCATGCCTCGACAGGACAGGGCTGTTTTGGTGGCAAAAAGGGGGACCTACACAATATTAGGCAGGTGGTCATAATGTTATGGCTGATCGGTGTATATCTATTTTTTTTCAACAAAGAACACTTGGCACTGAAGTTTCTTGATTATCTAATTTACTTTTTTTAATGAAAAAGCAAACGATGTTATTTCACTGAATGCTTAGACAAGCTGATGCTTGATGGGAAATATAATTTGCAGTCACGAGAATCTATAGCCTTTAACTCAAGTGATCTTCTTTTTGAAGTCTTTTAAGCAGAATGAACAGAGTTGCGTGCAAAAGCTTGCTTAGAGGGTGAATTTGCAATGGAAAGTTTTGTTTCAAGAATGGATTCCACAATTGAAGTAGTACAAAATGACTGCAGCTTTTAACGTTGTTTTAAGTAAGATTAGTCACCTAAGTGCACCTGTCTAGTTTAAAATGTGAATATTAAAAGAAAAAAAACATTTTGATGTTAATATCTTGGCACCCAATGAGAATTTCTTTAATCATACATCTTATGACTGTCTTTTCTTTGGCTCTTACTATGGCCAATTAGCAATGCCTATAAATGGCTTGTGCCTGCATCTTCAGTGTACTGAAGCTCAGTTATATCTCTTCATGGTTAACTCTTATTTTTCTTTTTTAAATCCCTTTTGATTTTGAGAATATTATTTATTTGTATTTCTCTGTTCTTTGCAGTACGCCTCTGAACTCCTTTAATTTCAAGTAAATGTGTATTTCTCCTGTGTGACTGTTTATATCATTGGGAACTGGTGGTGTACACATGGTGGTGCTCTGTCTTCTACCTGCTTGCCCTTTCCTCTGAATCAATTACATAGTTGCCAAAGAGAATGTTCATAGGTCTATACTGTGCTTTACATTCATGAACTTATGGATATACAAACTCTGATGCATGTACAATAACAGGTTATAATCTTTATATTTCCTTTCCTCAGGAAAATAAATTACAATTCAAGATAATTCCTGAAGGCATTTAAATGCAAATTAGTTGAAAACCTAGCAGCAGGTGATTTCATTCTCCATAAAACAATTGATGCGAAAGAGAAAGAGTTGCATTATCTGGAGATCTGGATTTAAGACTGATCTCCACTGATGCTTTAAATGTTTGTTGAATTGTAAGGGATTAGTTAATTGAAAAACAATAATATGTTCTTTACTTTTTCCAGCACTGTGTTTATCAACACTCTGCGATCATTGTATTATATACTTGGACTGGATTGAAAGCGAAATTATGATCAAATGGCAAATCCAGTTGTGCAAAACAGCACTGAGTGAGCACTGACTTTAATGGCTGCTCTCGGACAATAAAGACCTTTTGACTATTTATAGGCAATAGTCTGGGGGATTTAGCAGACCTCCTTCAGTTTATTAAGTCTACTAAAAGAGGGGTATTATCTAATCATTTTAATAAATGTATTATCTGACGTCACTTTTATTTCAAACAGTTGCTCTGTGGATTTAATCGGCAACAAGGCTGCTACTTTTATTGTTACATTTACAATAAAAAAACTGAATTAAATGGCTGCTTGCTGAGAAATAATAAACAGAGCCATATCATTTCTAATCTTTGCAAAGGTCAGGCTGCTTTCATGACTTGGCTCCATCAAGTAATGGCTTAGTTACGTGGTGCCTGAGGAAACAACTGAGAAGCATCTGTTGAGTATATGCTTTTTTATTTTACCTTAGAAGGACTAGAAGGTACTAATACTTTCAGAAGCCGATTTAAAACATTTCATAATGGGATTGTTGACAAAGTTATACAAAATAAGTGGCAGAAAAGGGAGCACACCAGCCTAATTGCTCTGTGTGAACTTAACTGGCTGGATTTGTATGGTTAGTTTGATTGATTTTAAAAACTCAGCATTGATCATTAAAGAACCCAAACATATCTTGAATAATGCAAAATGTCAGCAAAGGACTTATTAGATGAAAACAAATCTGCAAATTCAAATAAAACAATCAGATTTCACTAATTCATGCTTTTGGGGAAAAAATATTTTACTGCTTTGATGATTACTTTTATAAATAGGTGTCTCAACTTAGATAAAAACAAACCTCTAAGCAACTCAAAGCTTCCACTACACAGGAATATTTGAGGGGAAACTATTTTCTTATTTTAAAATAGCAATAGGAATGTATGGAACATTTAACCACTTTCGTAGAAAAAAAGAAACTAATTAAATTTTATGTTCATAATAAAACACAAGGTTGGAGGGAGGTTTACTTCTAGCTACCTAGTTAACTTTCAATAAAAGCTAATTTTGAAATCTGACAAAGAATATGTGCTTAAGAAAAACATTTAACAAAGGGAATTGCAGAATATTGATCTCTGATTCGTAAAAACTTTGTATTAACAGATTTACAAAGTACATATTTACATTTTACTGCATCTAAATGAGAATTTTGTTGTTAGATATCATTTTTGTTCCATAATGCACATTCTGATGCATGTTTTTTGTTTTCTGTTTAGTTTATGAAATGTTAAACCTAGTATGCAACCATCTGACTGACTTCTTCCCTACTGATTGATCTTTGGGTAGGGTGATTATGGACAGAAAATAAGGTGTAATATAATTTATCATCTTATTTTTAGACATATTTCTAGGAAAGAGACTTTGTTTCCAACTTACTTTAGCTCTTTGGCATTGGTCACATTAAAAACTACTGCAATGGTGTGGGCCTTTTTGTTTGCCTTCGTTGTTAGAGTTGTTGCAGGAATAACGGAGAGGACGCAGGGTTCAACACGAACAACAGGAACTTTACTGTGCACAGTGTACTTCAGGCTGGAACGACACCCCTCGAACACGCTACCCTCTCACGCTCTGGACTCACTCTACTACTGAACTCTACACACCTACTCTGCACAGGAACTGCGCATCCCTATTTATGCCCTCTGGCCCCATGACTAGCTCCTCCAATCACGGTGCCTCCCGTGTTCCCACGCGGGGTCAACCCTGGGAACTATCCCACTACACTAACCAGCACGCACACGCACCACACATGTGAACATCCAAGCACACACGCACCGTATTAACCGCCCCATCCCCCCAACACACAGACCCCCAAACACACATATATACATGCACATGCACCCCCCCAGTCCCAGATCGCTACAGTATAATTTTCACAGCAAGAGAAATCTCTAAATAGCAAAATTGAAGAAGTTGGTTGAAGTTGTGTTTGTATCCAATGAACTGCTTTAATAAAGTGGAATTTTACTACCCCACAGTTTGGCTGATGTGATCTGGAATGATTCAGATTTTGTATTTTTATTTTTCTTATTGGTTTTTGGTATACTAGGACTACCAGTCTTTAAGCAGTTTTATAAGCTCTGCAAGAGTCATGTTCGCAAGAGTTGAGGTTTACATATACACATACAGTAGGGTCGGTTTATAAATTAAAATGGTTTGTCGCTTTGAAGATTAAGGGGAATCTGTATTAATGCCTCATTGATTTAATTGCACTCCCTTTCTCTTTGTGTCTCAAATTGTTTGCCGTACAGCTGCTGCTGCTCTGAGGTTTGGCATATTAGCTGCCCTGTGTAGGCTAATTTTTCATATCTCTGCGATTCTATATGATACTGTAGCCTGTCTAGGGCATGCAACCTTTTTTTAAGTAAGTTCAGTAAACTTATAGGTATGTGCACTCTCCCGGCTAAAGCATCTGAACTGAACACAAGAGGCTTTCCATCAAGTTCAAGATCTAAAGTTTAACTAAAAACAACACACAAAAAACACATATCTGTATCATGTTAGACTATATTAGAGGACCATCACTCTAATAAACATTTACAAAATATCTTCATGACACGAGCCATTCTTTCTGCTTGACCACTGCACCCCCCACCCACTTGTGTTTTAGAGCCAAAATGAACAAGCCGCACAGCTTTTATTTATAGAAATTGAACCCTCATTTTTTGATAGATAATAACAGAGAAGCCCGAACAGGCACCAGTTTGTCTGCATTAGCTCATGTGTTCTGGATTGCTCTTCAGTGAACCCTGGAAACTTGTGAAATTCTACTGTTCTCTGCTGATTTCTCACTGTGTACTCAACAAGAGGAGTCATCCTGCCCCCAAGACCCCCACTGTTCCCACTCCAGCCAGCTTTAACAGGACTCCTTTACCTCTCAGCATTCAAACAGCTCCCTATCAGTAGTAAATGAGGGTGCTTTGAGGGCCTGTACATGGGGTCTTTGTTCTGTTGTATTTATAGTCTGAGGATATACCTGCATTATCCCATCTTCAGTTGTGAAAGACTATATTTTACTTCTCCCTCTGATGTCTTCATGATACCAGAAAATGTCCTCATCCAGGCTGATTAGCTCTAGCCTCGTTGAGCATGGGCATGTTTAATCCAAACCATTTTCATAAGCTAAATATGATGCTATTGCACTATAAGCCAATTGCCTGTTGTGAGCCATCCCATTTCTTAATCACCATAGCAGTCCTGTTCCTTCCATCTGCAGCTGCTTCTGTGATAGTGACTTTGTGGTTATGGCACTTTTTTTTATTTAATGTAAAGTAGTTTATGACTTCTGAAGGGGCAGCTCAGGGATTTAACTGCCCAAAGGCCTGTCAGCTGTCGAAAGCAACTATCTACTACAGGTCTGTCAGTCTCTTGGCTTAATATTTATGTATGTTGGCTGTGTATCAGAAGTCAAGTTTCTCCCAAGTTATGGTTTTGGGAGAGCAAGTCGGTGACTGCTGAAGCTGATAATGTTGAGTGCTGCTTAAGATAATCCTCTCACTTTGAAACCCATTATCGTGTCCTCTGGTGATGCTACAGTATGCTCTCAAATTATGGAAAGTACAGCGTTGTTCTGGGGGTTGATTTATGGTGCTCAAAAGGCCAGGCCGCCTTGAGGCAGTGCTTTCGGAGTTCATGTCGTAAAATGTTGTTGTAACACTTGTAGGAACTACTGACCTTTGACCTTGCCTGATGAGCAGCAATTAAAGTGATTATTTTGCAAAAACATCCACCAATAGCTCAGACACACTAAGATAAGGGTGGAAATTGCTATGGAAACACTTAAACTTTATTATTATTTAACAACCTATGCTTATAATCATGATGAAACATTTACAATTGCATAATTTCTTTCTTATTATCTTGTTAGTTGAGATCAGTTGTGACAACTTGGGATTTTAGGATTAAGTGTAATGCACTCATTCAGCTGTTACAAATACTATCTCGGGTCACTTTCACATTGCACTATATCTGTAACACTTTTCTTTCCGATTCTCGCAACATGCTCCTTGCAAAATCATTTTCTTCTCTTTTACTTTTTCGACAGTGTTGTTACAAGGTGTATCATTGTGAGAGAAGTATCCAGTTAAAAGTTAGTAATCGTTTTTTAAAGAGTAACTCCACACATTGCATGTCTTTTTTAGTTTTCCTCAGTGTAGGTGTCTATTCCTATGCAGTTTCTCGTGATTCAATGTGGATCACATGTATTGAGTGTTTTAATAGGAAGTCAGGGTACTTTATGTATTTAATTGGATTTGACTTGCTAACCGTTATCATAAAGTGTTTCCTTTTTATGGACAAGGAGCGGCTACTAAATAGGGGTTGAAAGGTGAGGATGCAGGTGTCTTCCTGCCTGCCGGCTGTGTTTGCACAAGGAGCCTCCCCTGCTCTCTAGTTAAAGCAGACATTCCTACTGGCTTGCATCAGGGCTGTCGACATGATTGATGCTGCAAGAACAGAGGGAATCTGACAGCAGGGCATAACACACAGTTTACCTGTGGTTTATCTCAATACTGGGAAGTTGACTTTAATGTCTAAAATGTGAGTCATACAGTGAAGTGCTGCCATCCTTTTATTTGTTCCTGCTGCCTGGATTGATAACGCTTACCTCAGCCCTAAACACTGGCTTTTCAGTGCCAGATCTGATAGCTGCTTACACTTCTACTCCGGCAGTTAAAAAGAAAATGACCTCTAGTCTTTCATTATGGTAAAGTGAAGGAGCTTTTTTGTTTAATCAAAGGAATTTCTTCATAATTTGACACTTTTGTGAAGTCTTGTTATGTAATTGTTTTTGTCTTTAACTTTTGTATTACTGTAAAGTATCTGTTACTCTAAAATGAAAGTATGTGATGTGTGATATAAAATAATGAGTGCAGTGCCATTGTTTTCTGTGATCCATATGTTGAATTCTGCAGAAAATGTTAAACATTAAAAATAATGTATACAAAACAGGTGAGATAAAGAAAATGTAAACAATCCCCTGTTAATATCTGAACTTTTTATATAAAAAAAAATAACTAAACAATGACAATAAAATAGATTTGTGTAGTTGTTATTTGACTTTTTTTTATAAGAGCTAAGCTGAAACACTCTAATACTTTTCTTATTGTTTATTTTTAGGTTGTCTCCACTTTTTTCAAAAAGTTCAGTACTGTATTACTGCATTCTGCTCCATTTCATGTTGATAAACAGTTGTTAGTTATTATAATAATAATAATAATAAAACATGATTGTGTTAAGCTTGCTTTAAGGTCATTTTTTTCTTTCAAAGTATTTTTATTGCAACATTTCCTCAAGTACGGTATGTAAAGTATGTTCCTTTTATGGGATTAAAGGATTAAAACATTCAGTTTGAACTACAGCTTGAACCATTTGGAAAGAAACAAGCATCTAAATAATAACATGAATGTCTTCTTTATCTGAGTGATATAATTAAGATTGATCTGTTTCTACGCAACAGGCTGTGTCATTCCAAATTCATGCTTTACAGTGTCCGGAAGCAGCATTATGTAAATGGTATGAAATGAACCATCTGTTTTCTGGAAGGATGATATTTAAAGAGAGGTTTCTGAAAGCCAGCTGTAGAAAGTCGAAATGCTTTGTCTAGGGTGCCTTAGGCTAATTACCATTTTAATTCAGGTATTTTATTTTTTGTCCTTTTTTAGTATCCATTGTGGCATTAATTGTTTAAACATTGCATTCTGAAAGTCTCTTTCATTTTGTGAAGGAACTCTAGATGGTCTATAAAATACCTTGCATAAGGGATTCCTGACTGTTTTGTCCTTTAAAACATCTATTCTGAGTTCACAACCAGCTTAATAACTTTAGGCTGCCTGGGCCACCTGCTGACTGTAGCCTCTTTAGTTTCAATGGTGGCATCAAACTGTCATGAGCATCTGTAAGGGATTGGCAGTGCTAACTTCTTTATGTGCCTCACAACAGCAACTCATGAGACATGAGGGGTTGCTTTTCTTTGGGTTTAGTTTCCAGTGGATTAGATAACTCTGGAGAATGGCATCGTTTACATGTTTGGTTTTCAGGACCGAACAGCTATAAGATGCAACTTGTTCATACCAACTACAGATCTTTGTTAGCAGAAACAAATCCAAAAGACACAAAAACAACAAATCTATTTTTCAGTGAATGATGGTGAGCACCTTTTGTTTATTGAGAAGGATCAGTGTAAAATGAGAAGTTTGTATCTTAATATACTGAAAATGATGTAATTTGTTATGGAAAATTATGTCATTTGCTGAACATTTTTAAAAACATGATGCTAGTTCAAAAGAAGCCAATTCCAATTCCATTCATGCTGTTTACAGTATGGTCTCCCAGGATATTTACTCCACATAAATGCACTGTAGAGTAAGGATAATGGAAACAATCAAATGTGGATTTAGAATTGAGTTTTGGGTTTATTTATTTTTCTAAGATTTACAGGAAAGATTCTTGTTTCACAGAAAGCATATAGTCTTAGATCTTGCTATAAAACGTACTGACTTTTTTAATGCTTATTGTTTCGCAACTCACTGCACTTACCTGTAATGTTTATTATATTAAATTCATGCTGTTTGTTATGTAAACTGCAGTTTATATCAACACATACATTTTAATTCTGCTGTTAACAACTGTTATAAATATCAGAAGTGCCCTATATTATTATTATTGCTGTGTAACAACTGTGAAATGAGAGCAGTGTTGGATCATCCTGTTTCCACATGGAATGCATTGTTTATAAACCATGTCATAATGCCATGACAACTGCAGAGGACTTTAGCTATCATTGTCAACTTTACAAGAAGACATTATGTGTAATAATACTTCACAAAATGCAGCCATTGCAACCAGAGTAGCTTTCAGATGAAAAACAAATCCCAAATCGTTTTTTTTTTCTTTAGACTGAACTTGAAGCAACATAAAACTAATTTAGGAATTCCATAGGAATGAAGTAAGACACTGCATAACACTGCATCTGTAATTTCTGAAATTGGAACGATCTGCAGGAGCTTGTGAGACTGAAAGAATGTTTGGTGAAAGAAAAGTATTTTTAAACACATACAGTGTACTTGCATGTTTATGTTTGGCAAGCTTAGTATATTGTTTTTAATGTTTGCAAATCAAAATAATGTATAAATCTAACGAATCATGAATTGGTCATGGCCTGATGGAAATATGTAATGATATAACGTTATGTGAAATAGGCTATGTCTTTCTTTGTTGAAAATGACCAGACTAAAGTGTCCAAAAAGACCCTGTGAGGATTTGTTTTATATGTATATGTATTGTTTGTGTGGGAAAAAAAAAATCAAACTCTGACTTTAATGATTATTTTGGACAGACAGATGTTAGATTCCCTTTTAGTGAGGAATCATGCATGCATGTCTCATTGTGAAGTGAAATGTATTGACATGTCTTTAGCTTAACATTATTATAAAATACTGCTTAAGCTCAATGTAGGGCGTCTACATTGATAATTATATTTGAACTTTGACTCTAAAGAATCGAATAGTGGTGTCCTTTCACCAAGAGGAATGTACACCGATCAGCCATAACATTATGACCACCTGCCTAATATTGTGTAGGTTCCAAAACAGCCCTGACCCGTCGAGGCATGGACTCCACTAGACCTCTGAAGGTGTGCTGTGGTGTCTGGAACCAAGACGTTAGCAGCAGATCCTTAAAGTCCAAGGTGGGGTCTCCAAGGATCGGACTTGTTTGGCCAGCGCATCCCACAGATGCTCGATTGGATTGAGATCTGGGGAATTTGGAGGCCAAGTCAACACCTTGAACTTGTGATTCATCAGACCAGGCCACCTTCTTCCATTGCTCCGTGGTCCAGTTCTGATGCTCATGTGCCCATTGTAGGCGCTTTCGGCAGTGGACAGGGGTCAGCATGGGCACCCATACGCAACGCAGCCCCATACGCAACAAACTGCGATGCACTGTGTGTTCTGAAACCTTTTTATCAGAACCAGCATTAACTTTTTCAGCAATTTGAGCTACAGTAGCTCATCTGTTGGATCGGACCACACGGGCCAGCCTTCACTCCCCACGTTTATCAGTGAGTCTTGGCCGCCCATGACCCTGTCGCTGGTTCACCGCTTTTCCTTCCTTGGACCACTTTTGATAGGTACTGACCACTGCAGACCGGGAACACCCCACAAGATCAGCAGTTTTGGAGATGCTCTGACCCAGTCATCTAGCCATCACAATTTGGCCCTTGTCAAAGTCACTCAGATCCTTACACTTACCCATTTTTCCTGCTTCTAACACATCAACTTTGAGGACAAAATGTTCACTTGCTGCCTAATATATCCCACCCACTGACAGGTGCCATGATCACGAGATTATCAGTGTTATTCACTTCACCTGTCAGAGATCATAATGTTATGGCTGATCGGTGTATTTCCGCTTTCATCTCTAGGAGTCAATAATACATATCATTTGGAGGCTAGGTAGTCTGTTTATTAACATGTTTTTACCACTGATTCACTCCTTCCCAAAGGAACGTAGCGAATTTAATGAGAACTAAAACCAAGGTACTAAGTTACTGTGCACTGTGGATACATAGCTTACATTTTAAATTAAAGTATTAAAACCTATTTTATTTTCTGTAAAACGTACAAATGCACAGTAAAGCATCATGTATTGTAAATAACCCAGGGTGACATATGTCACAAACATTTATCAGGCTTGAAAAAAAATGTAATGCTAATTTATCAGGCCTCTGTATGTGACATATATATCATGCTGTGTTCCTAAGGGATAAAGAGGACATTCAATCCCAAAGACAAAACATGGCCTTTATCTGTGGGACAGTTTAGAGCTTAGTCACCCTGAGCCCATTATTAGCCCTGCTTGGAGGAGCTGCCTGGGAAGATATACATAATATTTACAGTGAGGGAAAAAAGTATTTGATCCCCTGCTGATCTTGTACGTTTGCCCACTGACAAAGAAATGATCAGTCTATAATTGTAATGGTAGGTGTATTTTAACAGTGAGAGACAGAATAACAACAACAAAATCCATAAAAACGCATTTCAAAAAAGTTATACATTGATTTGCATGTTAATGAGGGAAATAAGTTTTTGATCCCCTATCAATCAGCAAGATTTCTGGCTCCCAGGTGTCTTTTATACAGGTAACGAGCTGAGATTAGGAGCACTCTCTTAAAGGGATACAATTACAATTGGTAACACACTACGCCGTGAAGGACTGAAATCCTGCTGCGCCCGCAAGGTCCCCCTGCTCAAGAAAGCACTTGTACAGGCCCGTCTGAAGTTTGCCAATGAACATCTGAATGTTTCAGAGGAGAACTGGGTGAAAGTGTTGTGGTCAGATGAGACCAAAATCGAGCTCTTTGGCATCAACTCAACTCGCCGTGTTTGGAGGAGGAGGAATGACCCCAAGAACACCATCCCCACCGTCAAACATGGAGGTGGAAACATTATGCTTTGGGGGTGTTTTTCTGCTAAGGGGACAGGACAACTGCACCGCATCAAAGGGACGATGGACGGGGCCATGTACCGTCAAATCTTGGGTGAGAACCTCCTTCCCTCAGCCAGGGCATTGAAAATGGGTCGTGGATGGGTATTCCAGCATGACAATGACCCAAAACACACAGCCAAGGCAACAAAGGAGTGGCTCAAGAAGAAGCACATTAAGGTCCTGGAGTGGCCTAGCCAGTCTCCAGACCTTAATCCCATAGAAAATCTGTGGAGGGAGCTGAAGGTTCGAGTTGCCAAACATCAGCCTCGAAACCTTAATGACTTGGAGAGGAACTGCAAAGAGGAGTGGGACAAAATCCCTCCTGAGATGTGTGCAAACCTGGTGGCCAACTACAAGAAACGTCTGACCTCTGTGATTGCCAACAAGGGTTTTGCCACCAAGTACTAAGTCGAAGGGGTCAAATACTTATTTCCCTCATTAACATGCAACTCAATGTATAACTTTTTTGAAATGCGTTTTTCTGGATTTTTTTGTTGTTATTCTGTCTCTCACTGTTAAAATACATCTACTATTAAAATTATAGACTGATCACTTCTTTGTCAGTGGGCAAACGTACAAAATCAGCAGGGGATCAAATACTTTTTTCCCTCACTGTATAAAGTGGAAGTGATCTGCAGTTCATCGCAGTCAAACTGCTGGAGTCCGTTTTGTTGGGGACCCGTTGCCATGGGGACTGCATCACACAACTTACCCATATCACAGGCTGTTTTAATTCAGTCCCCTTGGCTGCGGTTTCCTCTTTGCTTTTATTATACATTAAAAAATGCAGAAGTACAGGACCCAGCTTCCACCAGGCCCGAGGGAAATAATCTGGTATTTAGAGAAATGTGTTGGCTGATTCTGATGGAGGCTTCGGGAGGAGAAGAAGGAGGTGTGTGCGAGGAGGCTAAGTCTTGCATGGTCAGCAGCTGTAGCTTACATTTTGTCCCCTGGAATTCGTTTAGTACATCCAGAGTGAAGCCATAGTTTCTGGATCCAAGTTGTGTATTACCAGTAGCCATGGATGTGCTTATTTTGCTAATTGTGATTTGTATAGCTTTATGGTCCTCACACACCTTTGACAACTTTAAGATTAGTTTTGAAGGAAAAGACATTGAGCTACAGTAAGGGGTTGTTTTGTGATATCAGCAATCATTGCCATACTGTCTTTCTCTATTTACATATTATTAAACTTGAGTCACAGCATATTATAACTTAAAAGCCATAGAACTTCCATTGTTATGTACTTCACGTATCAGCCCGTCACAGGTTGCATAAGGTTTACAAATTCACACTGACTATTTGATGGACGTTCTCTGGTGACTTAATGGAATTTGCTGAGGGAGAGTACAAAGGCAAAGAGCAACCCAGGATTTCAAACCGTGACTAGATAATTCCTGGCAGAACTGCCTCTTCAACGTACAGTAACTGTATGAGGCCACATAGACTCTTTCCTCTCACAGTCACAGTGCCTAACCTCATGAGAATACATAGGAATTCTATCTGAGACCAAAGCTGGAGACGTCTCATTTCCTGTTTACATCACTGATGTAAACACTGATGTAATGTGGGCTAGAGTTTTATGATGGGTGGATAGATGGATAGATACATAGATAGAATGGTGTTGCCTCAAATTACTAAGTCTTCTACATTAAATGACACCCTCTATCATGGTTTCTCCATCTGCAAATAAGCCAAATGAGTATATGAATTCACTTTTAATCTAGAAAGCTTTAGCTGCTGTACAGTAGAACAATCCCACAAGATAAGTAGGGTAGCTTTTCAAAGTGGTCTTTTGCTTATTTTCCTATTGTCTAGACCTTTTGGAGAGCAAATTCATCTAAACACACTGGGAACCGTTAAACCCCCCAGAAATCCTCAAGACTAGCCAGCCTAGTTTTACATTTATCTGACTGTTGAGACCGTGTATGTGTGAGGGCAGCGCTGGTGAGTGCCTGTGACAGAGGTGTTTGCTGTTCAGCCTTTGTGTGCCATTATGGTAAGACTAGAAAAGTAAGACTTCACAATGAAATTAAAAAATGGAAAAAAATACTATTTCTTAAGTCTGGGTTTGTCCACTCAGCGAAAAATTTAATAAAAGCTTTTTATCGGGAAACCATTAAGTATCCCTGCTAGACATAATATAATTGGTCTTTAGGCCAAAACGCATCAAACTCTGGTGAGTCAGGGCTGTCTAAAAACTATGACTAATTAGAAGGAGGAATATAAGAGTGCCTTGTGAAGACCACCTTATAATTACGATTCATACACCGTATTACGCCTTAACCCTTAAGAACCCAGTGTGATGTATATGCCATAATCATTTATCAGACTTGACAAGAATATATTATCCCATTTTACTAGACCTTTGAATCTGACATGTATGTCACCCTGGGTTTCTAAAGGTTAGAATTTAAATATTATAAAAGCATGTCTTGACCCATAGTAAATCTGAAAGCTGGTCTAGTGTCAGGATAATGTAGTGCCTCATTACTTGGGCTTCTTTGTGATATCACTGAGAAAAGGAAAATGCAATGCTAGGCATACACTAGCAGTGTATATGTTTTAGCAGTCATGTATTAGTCATGTAATGGTATGCATTCTGTTCATGAATATCCCAGCAGGCTCCATCACAGTATGAGTTATCTTAATTACTAAATATTCCACCTATACAGCTTTAATTAATCTTATGTTATGTCCCGCTTCATGAAGACCACACACGTTTTATCGTGAAAGGAACCTGCCTGAAATCTTACTGTAGATGGCTTACTAAAATTAAACAGATGTCTCAAACCTACGCACATAGCAGAGTAATCCATCAGGTGATGGAAAAAATGGTGATGCAACAGATAAAATACAAAAAAAATTCAGTATGTGTCCTGGATTCTGTACTTGGCAACCGTGTAGTTTAAAATATTGCAGTATTTTTGGATATGGCCACATTGTGTTTTGGCTTTTTACTGTATTTTCCAGGAAGGCCATGAAGATTAAAAGAGCCTTTGGTCAGTCTTAGATTACTGTATGGAGGTGATGGAAGCATAAAATATTTTACTACCATTTAAACAGCTGATCTTGTCACTCAGTATATCTTATGTGGCCTAGCTGTACTTCTAATACAGCAAACAGAGGATTTTACATCCCAACATCTTAACTTTTTATTTTTTGTACCATTACTTAATCAGTTTTTTTGTACTGTAACTCATAGTTAAATTGTTCTACAAGGAACAGTGCCAAGTCATTAAATATATTGTATTTGGGTATGAAATTAACAAAATATAAATAATGTAGTTCACAATTTTAGAAAAGTTCTTCCCTGTTACTTGTTTATACCTGCCTGTATCAGAAAAGTACCTTCCAAAAAAGTATTCAAGATACCTTTGATCTGAGAGAATGACAGGATGTATTATATATCTCGGTTTAGGCTATGCTGAAGTTCCCTTACAATTAAACCTTGCTAGATAGCCCTCCCACAAATCAAACCGGATATTCTACCAGATTTTTGTCTGTCAGATTTATGGTATGTGAAGCCACGAAAAACATATACGTGGCGTTTTAATCAGCAGCTCTCCTCCTTCATAGACTGAGGGCATCAGTTTTGACCCACAGAAGAGTTTTCAAGTTCTAGACTAAACAGTAGGAGACAATGAGCCAAGTGATTAGTCTTCATCTCCCAAACTAAGCGAACCAATGGAGAAGCACATTAGTTTGAGCAATTTACAATGCAGTGGCAGGGATCAAATGTAATCAACTTATAGTAACTTATTTTCGAGCCAAAGTATTCAGTCTCCCATCATTGGCTCCAGAAGGGCAGGAGTCCGTCTGTTTGAATTTGTTTTCATGGGCCATCTGAACACGTTTTTATAACTATGGCTACAAATATTATTTAATGCTTAAAACTGGCTGTACTTAACAATAGCAGATGTCACAGTGTATAATTCACAAGGAACTCCAACAGTAAGAATTATTTCCTTATGGGTATTAACAAAAAACATGTATTGATACATGATAAGACATTACATGAATTAAACAGGTAATGCATTCTTCTTGCATATAAAAACTACAGTGTTCTGGATCTGATTAAGAGACTGATACAGTATTCTAATTTAGGGTTTGGGCTTTACTAAAACAAATACTGTAGTGCTGTTATTTTTGGATATTATTATTATTATTAATAATATTAGTCAAAGCCATCACAATGAAAATCTAATTTGCTCCAATTGTGTGTACACATTTCTCAAAAAGTGCATGACAGCAATTTTGGGAAACATTATATAAGGACTCTAGTGTTTTCAAGGTAACCAGCAGATGGCACTACTCAGTAAATTATTCTACACAGACTTCTTTAACTATAACTTATTGCGATGAAATCCCCAACAAAATGAAAATACGATCTGTGATTGCAAGAAAGTATGGTACATCTATATTAGAGAAATACATTTTCCCTTTGAGATTTAAAATATAGTTGTTTTTTTTCCCTTCTCTGCAAATGTGTATGTAAGAAAAGTACTCTCCCTGTTTAATGAAATGCACTGCACTCAACTCCTGAAGACATCTTAATTTTATCATGGTATTTAGGTTAGTCTTTGACATTTGCCCAGCAGCTTTAAATTTGGCTGTTTTGGGGGGGGTAGCCCACTGAGTGGAAGAATAGGCTCATGCTCCTTACATTTGTGACTGATTTAGAAGCTTGCTGGTGACCGCCTGAGGTATCAGATCTCCTGTCAGTGGGAGTTTGTGCCTTCTGTCTAATGTAAAGGTCAGATGGGGACACAATTAGGTCAGTACTCTGTATTGACTGAGTGTATTGTTTTTGAGATGCAAAGGGTGAAGAACAGATTCCAACATCAATTACCCTGTCTAACACGAGGGCACTCGCAGATTTACTTCACAGACCAAACCAGCTATTCTCGTGTGTATAAGATTTCATGCTTGATTCAGTCTAATTCTGCTGTCTGCAGTGGTCAAAGGCAGTTACACACCCATTCTCATTTATACCAGGAAAAGTACTGGCAAAACAAGGCAAAAACAATGTGTTGTGCCGTGCATTGTTGTTACTGTCACGTGACAGGGGTAGGATGGGGCAATCAAGGTCCTGCTCTCCAAGTGTGTGTGCAATAACAGAAGACTCTTTAGCATTATTGTATTTCTGATTTCCTTCTGGGACACCCAAGTGTGGTCATGTTCTTTTTTGTGCATTATTCTCATTCTTTCTGGACAGCTAACTGTAGTCATGACCATGCAAATTATTATTTTGAATTGTGGGAATGGTGGACAGGCCCACCTCCTTTTATCTTAAAGGGTTTACACTCCCAGTTGCAATGCTTTATGTTGAAAAGACTTTCATTAGAGTATTTGATAAGAACACTGCTGAAGTAAGAGTAATGGACATTAAGTAATGCTCAATTTAATGTTATAAAAGGGTATATTTGTAATTGCTATGTAGACATCAAATGCATAACTGTCTTTACGTGGATTGCCTTGTGATAGTAATCAGCTAGTTTATATCTCTCACTGGGGAAATAAATCAATACAGTTTTTAAGAATGGGATTTTTTTTTTCCCCCAGTGGGAGTTTCCAGGACTGATCTGAGCCAAAGATATGCATGTTTGCATACTAAATAGACTTGGCTCCATAATTGACACTGTGCTAGATATGCACTTCAGTCAACCATAGTCAACTATAGGCATAAGATAAGAGTTTCATTGTTTTTTTTTTTTTAAGCACCAGAAGAGACTGCAGACATCTTACTAAGTCAAATTCTGATGTCTATAAGAGCTGGGGGATTAATATAATTTTATTACCCAGCTGTACTAGTCCCTTCTTTTTATTTAATCTCCCCTTTAAATATTTTGTGGACTAACTATGAAAAGAAGTCTGTAGAATAAAATGATGATAGAGCCATAAACAGAAGAGCCCTGTACCTCCCTTTATGATATTCCTGTGTCTATTTTACACAAGGAGTCTATTTTTAATGCGGTATTGATATATAACGTTTAGCTTTCACACCTAATGTGTGCATTTGACTATTCCACAAATGACAGTCTTCCACGACCTACCAGTCTTACTTGCTACCTGAGAAAACCTGCATGAATCAACGGTGATATTCAATTTCAGTCAAATGTTTTACATTTCTGCTATACTAAAAACGGCACTTCAGCATAGCTTTGGATTTGGGTTTTGTTTTGAGGAACCTGCCGCTGTCTGTTTTTTGCATTATGGTAATTTAAATCTATTGCCTGCTGCAGCCAGATTGAGAAGAAACACTGTAAAGCAAGTGCAGTCTTTTTTATTACCATACAGTACCAAATAATAGTACAGAAGATATAATGGAAGCTTCTGGCAATGAAATGGGTTTTCTTTGTGCTTTTTATTTGTCTTTGCAGCGAGCTCTTTTGTGGAAAGTGCTGTACAGGCCCCAACCCCAACCTGTTTGCCCTTATAAAGCTTCGTCATACTGTACTTGTGACGTGCTCCCCCACATACCAGTGCAGTGTTTATGTATGCAGGCTGTGTTTAAGATGATATTTCTGTAAGTGACACGGTGGAACTTCTTGATCTATAAGTAGGTGGCACATGATATGCCCAGCTTTAGTAGCCCTGTCTGAGAGCAACCAGTGCTTACATCGATTTCCTTAACCTGTGTATTTGTTTTTCAGGGATCAAATGCTCATGCATAGGAATTTATTGCAGTAACATGTATGTGCAGATGTATATTTCTTACCCAAGGCATAAGAGGAACATTGCATGGTGATAATTGGGAAATGCAAGGTTTTATTGTTTTTATTATCCATTTTAGTAGCTCAGATAAAACTGTCATACTTAGAGGTATATATGCTGAATCGCTATTACCCCAAGGAAGGTGATGCAATTTAATTATTTATCCATTGTTACCTTTTACAAGCGAAATCATTCTGAGGGATAAAATGCAGGAAAAGTCTATGCTTTGCTTAGTGTAGATTATAAAATAATTAACAGGCAATTAATCTTTAAAAAAATGTAAGGTATTACATTTGTAATCCTGAATTTACAAGCAGTTTAAATAGCCATTGCAGAGTGTTTCAGCAAATATAAATATTGAAAAAGAGTTAAGATCATAAATTGTGTAACGTAAAACTAGCATGATTTGATAAACACAATCTTAGAAGTAAGTAACACGACATTTTTTAGCATTTACATGGTCATATACAATAAATTGTCCTACTCTTTCCTGTTGAATGGAAGGTTATTTTCAATTATGCTGGAGGTACACATTCTAGTATTAAGCGTCTGGTTTCATTCCTCTAATAATTTCTTTGCTCCTTCGTTTATCTAGGCTATCGATCAGTCATGAGCTATAACCTGTGAAGCAAATATTTTAAAAGTCTCAGCCAAATTAACTTTGAATAATTAAAGCAATAAATATCTGTTTATAGTGTGACACAGGCATATAAATCAATGCCTAAAGGCCTACATACCTTGGCAGGATAATGTATTTGCCCTTCGGATGTTTTATTTCCTCAACATTGTTACAGATGGTAAGTAGAATGAATGTGTTCTATAAATATAGCCCACCCCCATCCCAAAACAACAACTGAGTTTGGTCAGATTTGACTAGTCTGCTAGTGTTCCTGTGTGAATTCAAGATTGCCAAACATTAAGCATTAAAACAACAACAAAAACTTAGCTGGAACTTAATGTGAGTTCTTTGCGGATTTCAGCCACTGTGTTTTCTCCTGGATAATCTGGGGGGACTGTCAGTCTTACTTACAGGTAGTATGAGGTTTTCACCAGCAAATCAGAAACTCCCTGAGTTCTGGGATTGAAGCCAGTGTGTCCTTCAAATATGCTGCACTGTGTTATGTAAAATTAACAGTGTAAAATGCCTTTGTATCTTTAATAAGGAGGACAGGAATGATTTTTAGTTTAAAAAAGAGCAAGATGATCACTTATGTCATTTGATAAATGCCAGGGTGGAACAAGAGGCCAGTGACATATAAGAATGTCATTTAAGGGCCTTCAAATCTGTGCCATGATTTCATGTGGAAAATGTCACGCAGAATTCCTTACCCGATTAACACTTCATGACCCTCTGACCTGAGCTAATTTTGCAGAAACACTGTTCCTAATAAAGGTCTGGGACGGTGCTTAATGTACATCAGACCACATCAATTATGAAATACCAGGTGTCAGTTTGTGCTTGACTTGTATGTAAAAGAATACAAAATTAAGTAAGTTATATATTATATAGTCTGAAAAAGTAAGAAACAGAAGAGAAAGAATGACAATAGAAAGCAAATGCCAGCCAGGTTAATAACATCTATCTTGCAGAAGAAGTTTGCTTTCATTAGGTGTGCAAAAAGGGAGCCATGTATTTTAATTCTGAATATTGTACTGAACATTTTTTGTTTAAATCTGTTAAGCTCCAATCACAGGTCTGTTCTCATTCATTTAGTTAAGAGAGGCTACAATGTATTGTTGTAGAAACTGCATCTCAAACGTAAGATTGAACTGCAGCATGAAGTCTGCTCTTTTTTAATACGTTATTCAGAATTATTTTTCAAATCTGTTTAGAAAATGAAAGAGTTTGAAAGATCCACAGGTTCAACTTCTTCGTTTTACATTTCGATTTCCCTCAAGGTTTTTTCTGCTGATGATTAGCATTATAGTGTACATAGCAAGGGCCAGTCAGATAGTGAAATATCCACTGGAAAAGAACATGGGGTAGCTGAACATCCCTCAGCATCGCATCTGGAGTTAATATTCAGGGTTGTTTGAAATAACTTTAAGCATTCACTGTGCCTCTGAAGCAAGCAGACAGTTCTGGTCTCCCCTGGGGGCAATGATGGCCGTGCCAGCAAGGGGATGTGTGTTAGTGCTGTCAGTACTCAACAGGGCTGCTCTATTGATTTCTTGGAAGGACCTGATGTTCTCTAGGATTCTCCTCCTAAACAGAGTATCACATTCTCCAATACTGCGCTGTAACCCCAGCTGCCAGATCCCAAGGCTTTTAAACTCAACTTGAGAAGTCTGCCTGACCAGGTCTATATATAGGGAGAGGGTGTCTTGCAGACAGTGATGTGAGGTGAGAAAATGACAAAGCAGTGGGCAAAGTAAATTGGTCCCTGCTCTGGTCACCTGCTTCAGACTGCAATAGCATCATGCCTTTTAAGGTGCAGTGGACAGGCATAGATCAGTTTAATTCAGGGTCAGGTATTTTAAAAGGAAATACTAGTTTTGTGTATGTGTGCCTTTTCAAGCAAATGGGATACTGGGTAAAGGTAGGTCAGATTCAATGATGCAACTAAATGATGTGCAAAGTGTCCAACTCAATGGGTAGTTGCTTGCATCATATAGATTAATGACTTGATACATAGATAACCTGTGATTAGAAAACTCATTTTGTTTCAGTTCCACACAGTTTTGGAGCAACTGGCTCCACTGTGCTACTAATTTTACGAAAGGTACTTCATCAAGGGCAACCGTGCCGAGAATGTGCAGTTTGAATACATATGAAAGATTTACACACTCTACTTTTTACTTGTATATAATTAGATTTAAAAATAGAGCATTAAGTTACCTCAGTTCTTCACCTTGAGGTGCTCAGCTAATAGTTGGTAAGATTTGTGAAACCTTTTTATATAAATCTATATCCGCTTACTTGTAATTCAGTCTCTAGATGGTATGGTACAGTTTTAACTTTCTGTTAATATTACTGAATGTTCACCCATCTATCACAGAAGTATTTGCAATATGTATACCAGCACTGAAGATATTCAGTACACAGAGTATTCGTAAGTTCTACACCTACAGACTACTAAAAGACTCTTGATATGGGTATTTGATGCCATAATGGAGAAGAATACAGGCAAAAAATGTAAAAGCAAATAAACACATCCACTAGAGGAAATGACATGCCAGCAAGGAGTGCAGTGTCAGGCCTCTGATGTGATGTTAACATTTCTTTTTGAATATAAATAGAGTCTTTTCCAAGAGCTTTGCCTGTGGCATTCTGTGAGGAAACAGGATCCATGGTCTAAAAGGGGGTTTGCGGCCTGTGGGGAACAGCATATGCATCATATTCATCAACAATACACGGCCCTTTGAGCTGGGACAGCAGATTGACAAGCCCTTCAGAGCCAAAGGCCACAAGTGCACTGGCCAAATTAGCATAGCAGTCAAAGAAGCTCCCAGCAGAACACATTCATATATAGTATACTTAGTCTCAGCCATTTTAATGCACCGTACAGGATACTTTTTATGTTAAGAAAGAGATGATATTCAGCCCGTTCACCTTCATCACCTGGGACTTGGTGTGTTGCTTGAACATAATTGAAATAGTGCAGTAGCTACAAATCCTGTGTAAATTCCAACACAAAGCCTGCACGGTAGTTGGATCTAAGCACATTTTAAATGACTTTACTTTTGTACTAAAAATAAAAAGAAAAGTGCTGTCACGTAATACACATGAATTGGATCGGCTTTGTATTTAGATTATGACAAAATTAACACTTCACTTGCAGTCTAAATTTAAAGGAATTGTTTCACATGTTGTAAATGCAAAGATAATGTATTTGACTATTCCAAGTCATCATCTGTTACCATGGACAAAATGGATAATCATCATGTACCAGGACCTAATGACATACATGTGTCAAGGTTGTTAATTCCAACAAATTGACTGTTAGTCTCTTAATGACTGCAAAGTTTAAGATGATGGGCCTGTGGAATAATATTTTTGCTTAATTAAGGTTATAAGAGATTCCAGACATGTACCACAAGTCCTCCTTAAGCCTTGAGGAAGTGTTTGTCAGTATGAGTTTGACTCTGTTTGACAAAGCCCCTTAACACTTGAGTGAACAATACATCTGATCGATGTCATCGGAGTTTCTAAGGGGCAGGGTTCAGTCCCAGTTTTTATGTTGTGGTGAAAGAAACAAACAGTGAGAATTCATCAATTACCTGGAACTTCAAAAGCTTTTTAAAATCACACACCTGCCTGAGGCTGCTGCAAGCTTATTGCAATAAGAGAATGGATAATATCTCACCAGCTGATGTATAATGCCAGTATGGCAGATGTACAGTTTATGTATTCTGTATCACCATGATTGAAAATGAAAGACTTCCTCTACTGGGCTTTGAAATTAATGCAAATTAATTTTGCATTTGGCTATTGGGTGCATTTCCTGTAAACACATGCAGCACAGAGCACCATAACTAACATGTATCACATCTCATATTGTTCTAATAGATTGGGAGAGAGGTGGCAATGAGAAAGATGACAGCATTACATATCTGCTCTGACCCCAAGTGTCAGTTGTGCTTAAGGGTTAACATCCTGAACGTCTCCTGGTGACGGTGGAAATCTCTAGGCTGACAGAATCGCTGAAGCAGCATGGCTGGCAATTCTGAGGTACAGCAGCAGTCTGAATCAAATTGTCTTGTCCAAGGTGACAAATGTGTTATCACGGTCAGTAAAAAACTAAAAACACCCATACAGAACCACACATTTTAGTTTTCTGCTGTGTGTGTGTGTGTGTGTGTGTGTTGTGAGAGGATTTGTTCTGCTGCAATGTGCAATATCTCTGTATGTCTACTATTTTAGATTTCTTAAAATATATATTAAAGGGTTTGGGGTTATTTTTTTTTTTACTAAAATGATCTGCTTTCTTCTGTTGCTTTTTGTTTGTTTGTTCATCCATACAGAATCCCGGTCACTGTTGGATATGACACCCCAGATATAAAAGTGATTGTACTGGTTTTGATTAATTAATACATTTAGTTTCAACCTCCCCATTAACAATTGTATTATACCGACACAAACAAAATCCTACATCTTGTTACAGAAGAACTATGTAATTTCTCTTCTGTTATTCTGTTACTATTACATGGTCTGCAAATGTGATCTGATTTGAAGTGCCAGACTGTAGAAGGGTAAAGTAAATGCATTAGAAACCCAAGGCTGTTTTTAATCACCACAGCCAACAGTTCAGTTCAGGACACACTGTATAGAAACGCAATATTATTATTGCATATTTCAGCTCCCAAAAGGGTTTCATACAATAAACATCTTAAGCTTGGTTAACAGGACCACTTGTTAGACATAAAACCAATCTAGTAATTGCTGGACACATAATTTAGAGAAAATTACATTATTAATAAACACACAAAACTATAGGCAGGGTTACACATAATGGGGAAGCAGTGTTAGTGAATGGCCAGCATTAGCTGGGAATTAACCTGTAACTTAATTTGCTTTTCTTCATAATTTCTTTTAAAAATCCTTTGGAGGAAATTGATTGCTACCTTTTCACGCCTGAGTGACAAAATGAGTGAATCCCCCTATTAATTGTGAGAGCAATTGTTTTTTGTAGAGCTCATCATTCCCCTGTTATGTTGGGATAAAAGTGTGTGATTCTGGACGAACAATTCCATAAAAAAAGCTAAAATAAAGAAGAGGAGTTCCATTAACCTCTGTCACACGTTGCATCCCTGGCTCAAATTTAACTATAGCTGCTTGAACCGGAGTCCAAAGGATCATGCCAGGAACGCAAAGCAATTCCCTTCACTGATATTTCCAAGGAAGATAAATGAGGTGTTGATGAAGGCGTTCAAAATCTTTTCCCGTTCCTTTCCTATGACTCTGGCAAGCTTGTCGGGATGGGTTCCATTAAATCTAGTGGCTCGCTGGTGCTCTTTCTCATAGGCCTTCTGGCTGTGCCTTTATGAGGATTAACCTACTACTGTAAGAACATGCCCTTGGCTTGCTTTAGATTTCAAGCTAAAGTGTCACCCTAGCTAAGTGAGTGTGTGGGGCAATGCCAAGAGAGAAATTGGCAGCAAACGGATTGAAACCTCCAGCTTCCATTTGCAGTCTTCTGTGAAACAGCTGCTTTTATAACTGGTAAAACACTTCTAGAAAATGTGTGCATCAAAATGTCAAGGTGCCCTCAACAAACGCAAGAAAACATAAAGTGCTTAAAGTGCACTTCTGTTCAAATTAATGGACTTGAACTGACAAGTAACTCTGTTGTAAATACTACTATACTGGAGTTGCATTATTATTATTATTATTATTATTATTATTATTAGTAGTAGTAGTAGTAGTAGTAGTAGTAATAGTCAGCCCGTGCCAGTTTTTATGAACAAGCCTCCAGTCCTCTCTTTATGTGAGGAGGAGTGATCCTTCATAGCACCAGAAGGTTCATTATCAATGATCTGAGCTTAATGTGCTCCAGGTTTTATATTGATTCTAAAGGAGTGTTGTTCCCAGTATAATCTCCAACTTCCTCCTCATTTAAAGTGTGGTCATTAATTTAAAAAGTATTCTATCCACTATAGCTTGCTATGGTAAATGCCATTTGTCTCTGCTGTGTCAAGGACATTTGCCTCCGTTAAATAAAGTCAGTAAATGTCTAATCTCATTCCAGACTTATTAGCACCAGTTTTTAGCACAACATGTGTTTTTAGCCTATGAAGTTGAGTTCTCATAATGCATTGCCTTTCATCCCTCCACCATTTTTTGTGAAAATGTTTGCCAGTCAAATTCTGCCACAGTGTACAATAACAAATCTTGCACCTTGCTTGTTTATGAGTACTAGACTTGGACTGAGAGAGAATTTGATATGGACCAAACAGTATGGATGACTTTTTGACATCACTCTTCTCAGAAGCTATATTTCTGAGGCCTAGCTGCTGAAACACATGCAACATGATACCAGTATTGGTTATTAAAGTGCCAACCTGATAGCTTTGCAAAGGGAACTACAGGAATACATCTTGAGGGGAATCATGAATAACTTTTTATCTTATGAATTTGTCTTTTTAGCTTCTTATAGACCTATAAAGTGTGCCCTTTATACCCCAGGTTGACAACATGACATTGATAGAAGGAGAATGTGAATGGTCAAGCATCGATCCTGCACATGTGGAACCCAGTCTGTTGCCTTTTACATTATTTAATAAAGCAGAGTTGTGTTGTTTCAGAAATCACCCACTTCATTAAGAAACCCCCTTGTGCCTCTAACAGTTTTCTCTGGGCTAAATATAAAGTATATTTTCCTAAGTAGTTAAACAGTTTTAATGTATTTAAACACATTATTACATTCACGTTGTTTCACATAGTATACATTGTGGGGAAACAAAGGGGTTATGGCAAAATATATATGGAAGTCAGGAAAACGTATCAAAACAAATGTAGATCTGATTTGAGGGAATAGCTATAAGGGTTGCATCTGTCATCATTATTTATCCATATTAGTCGAAATGTAGATGATTGATTTGATAATGGAACAACTGAAATTCATTCGTGCACATCTGTAGCTAATCACATCTAGTATTTTATTTCTGTGTATTTCATCACACACTGTCAGCACCTGCACTTATACAATGCATTTTACAGTAATAAACACTCAGACATGATCTGCTTAATTACAGACAGACACACAGAGTCCTTAATGTAATCCTATGGGCATTATCCTTCACTCACTGGCAGCAATTTTTATTTAACCTTATCTCAGCAAACCATCCCATCTGGAAAACTAACCTGTTCTGGAGTTGAAACTATGCTGTCATCTCATCAAAGAATCTCAAAATATTGGCATTGCTACAGCAAGAACCATCAAAACCACGGCACAAAAGCGAGTTATTGATCCAAAGCATTCACTTTTTCCTGGTGTTTATTTTCGATTGAACCCCCTCAGTGTGGTGCAAGATTACCTCTGCAGCATGTTAAAAAAAGACGACCATTTTTAATTGTATTTTTAAGAGAAACGCCACTGATCCCAATCCATTGCTTAAAGCACTTTGGACTCCCTGCAGCAGGAGAACCCATAGACCCACAAAAGCAATCCTACCTTAGAGAAGGCTGTGTTGCAGACCGTCTCTGGCTTTTGTAATCACTGCTGCTGCTTTTGCTGCTCCTGCGGTTGCGGAGTGCTTCACCTCAAGCAAGGGGAAGAATTGGTATCCAATAATAATCTTCACTGTCCTCTTCTTGTTTTGCTTTTTTTCTCAATTTCCCTTAGTTGCTGATTCCAGTGGTGATATCCCAGGAGGAGGGGGTGGGGGGGAGGGGGGGTAGTATGTTTAAGTGATTCTTGCCGGTTTTGAGAGTCTTGAGCAGGGGGGAGTGTGTCGCACAGCAAGGAGGGTGGAGGGGGGGTGAGAGGCCCGCTGTGACAGAGCGCTGTAAATGACAGCGGAGCACCGGGGGAGCCTGGCATGTAGAAACCCAGCAGTCCTCTAAATTTATCCCACCCTCCCCTAATCGACACTCTCCGCTCTCAGAGCCAGATGGCCTTGTCAGCAGGCTGACCTCCCTGGATCCTGAGGCAGTCTCGGTGGAGTGTGTGGAGATAGACAGAGAGAGAGAAAGATACAGATACTACCAGACACTTCTGTGATATTTAAGAGGTGGAAAAAACCGACTGTCATCTGTGAGGAAGGGTAGGGGGGGGCACATGGGTAGGGTCCTTTCTTTCTCACCTGCTTTGCGTAGGACACGGGGCACTGGAAATGATATGTTGATTTTTCCCAGTATAATTTAATTGTTTGAACTGTAACTATAGATAGGATTTGTGGACTGTTGAAAAATATTCCAAAGGTTAACTGGTGATGTATATTATTGCAATATCGTTATTGTTGTTTTTGTGTTGTTATTATGTTGGCATTATTTACCCAGACCAACCGGTATTGTTAAAATAACAACGTATAGGTGTGTGTTTGTGTGTTTACAGGTCTATGTCTTTGTATAAAGTTTAGCATTTTAGATGACAGACATTTTTAGCATTTCCAATTCATTATATATAACATGATTGATTTTGAAAGTGGTCACTTTCACTTTTTCTGTAGCTCATGAAATCTCACTATTGACTTATACTGACTTTTGTTTATTTTAATGTTCAGAGAAATATTAGGTTTAATAAAACAGACAGGTTCTTAGGATGTGGCCAGACAGGAGATATCAAATTGGTTTGAAATGTTTTTTTTTTCTCTAAGCTAGCAATTGCATGACAACGCCTAGTAATTAGTTAAAAGGCTGATTTGTCTGACAGTTGTGTAAGCCATGCTTGTCTAGGCCATTTAAAGGTATGTGTGGCGACAAAATCCAGACAACAGCACTGGAAAGCTGATACTGAAGGGGTCAGGACCCATGTGGTTTTAAAGAGGCAACCTCATTGTGCTTCGCACTGTTTGTAATGAGATCCATATGAAAGGATAAAACAAGCTGTTGAGAGATAAACATGTTCTAATCGGACCCAATTTCAAAATGTGATTTTAATGCTATATAGTTTTAATTGTGGGACTTCTTTTATCCAATATTTTAATTATTTATTGGTATTTCCTTTTGAAAGAGTGGAAAATAACTGGAAATATGAAGGTAGGTGTATAATATATATTTAAGGATAAAGTATAGTATGCCAATATGTTGCAGAGAAATTTTGTTTTACCTACAGTAGCCTTATTGGAATGTAGTGTGGGTTTTTATAACTGAAGTGGATCTAGAATGTACTCTCTTAGACAAGTAAGCATATAAACATCACAAACAAGCTACACAACGTACAGCACAAGATCATGTCTTCATATGCAAACACTGGAAAGAACCGATTACGTCATTACGTCTCTTGACTAGAGTTCCCACCCAGTAGTTCTGATGAAACAATGTTATTGAGCAACAAATCAACAAACTCACTAATATCTAGGAGACAACGTTAAGGGTTATCAGATAAATCATGTTTTGAACATTGAAACTAAGACTGTGTTTATTTAAACATAGATTTACATGCACTCAGAGAATACTTTCATGCGTAAACTTAACATATACATAAGGTGTCTATACATGGACATATGTGATAGATTACATGTTTATTTTGCCTTCAGTGTCCTTTATCCTTTTGTAGTATGGTGTCTTGTTTAACCTTTCAGTTGCATTTTTGTTATCCTTTTTTGATACCTTAACAGCTGCATCATTTAAAATCAACATGCCTCAAAAGCAGAATCTAAGCCTAATATTAATGAATAAAAACATTATTATTGATTTTGTAAATAATAAAAACTGTCAAAAAGCTCTGCAGTGAGATACTGGAGATGTTTGTAGTTTTTTTTCCAGTTTGACGAATTGGGTCATAATGCAGAAGTGCCACCATGTGGTAAAATAATGGATGGGGTTCGTTCAGTACTTTACACATGCCAACTGTCACCTAACTCAGTCCAGAGAGTTTAAGCATAATTTCGTAAGAAAAGAAGGTCCTTAAAAAAGAGGATTTGCATTAATCCCTCCAGGATAAAAAGATCCTACTTAAATTGGCAGGCTCAGCTACACGCAGTTTGTTTACTGTGTGCTTCTGGTTGTCTTGGAGATTAGGTACAGGCCCTGCTGTCAGAAGCACCTGCTGTCCTTTTCAACAGTAACACAGGACTGGAGTAATACTGGATCATGGATCTTTTTAACCATGTTGTAGTTACTGGACCTTGTTGTAACCACAATAACATTAAATTAATACGTTTGGGGTTATTGTACTTTTTTAAAAGTGCTGAAAAAATATGTTCAACAAACTGTAAAATCTCTCTTAGGAATTTCACCTACACTGTTACTGTACAAGTTTTGTGATGTCATTCTGTTGTCGTTCTGTGTCTTGATTGTGCAGTAACTAAAACATAGAACTGATACTGAAGAAACTGGGTGAATTTCAGGGTTGCTTTTCTGCATGTACTGTGCTCACTATTTAAGTTTGATGATATATGAAGTCCAATCAAATCCTCTACTGTGAGAAACATTGAAACAGATTTAAATTGTCAACTGTTTACATTCCTTGAATATTGATGACACTGATGACAGGTTAACTGTGATTAAGGGACAGACAAAAGAGAAATGAACAACAACAACATAAAAAGCTTAAAAATTGGCAGTGAATGTCAAGAGATAAAAAATAAACCATACAGCTCTGGAAAAAATTCAGACCACTGCACAATTAACAGTTTCTCTGGTTTTACTATTTATAGGTATGTGTTTGGGTAAAATGAACATTTTTATTCTATAAACTACTGACAACATTTCTCCCAAATTCCAAATAAAAATATGAATGGAATGGAATGGCTGCAATACATGTAGAGATGCTGATTTAAGAAACATTTGCAGTGGTCTCTTAATTTTTTCCAGAGCTGTATACTAATTTGCACTTACGAAAGCAATATAAACAAATTCACTCATGCTGGATGAAGTAAGGGACCTGTTTTTTCATGCTGCTACAGTAACATAATTGTCCTCTGCTGTCCATGCCTCATGTTATTATCATAATTAATCTATTCTTCTGTGTTCCTCAAATACAATTTGAAGTATAAACCACGCAGAAGTTCACATATGAATTGCAGTAATAACACTAATATTGTATAACTCACACAATGAGAATTGATTAAATCCAGGTTAAATTATGAAAACAATTTCCTATACTTTATCATAGTGATGCCACCTAGATTCTTAGATTCTTGGTCCAAGACATTTTCTTTTTGAAGCTTAGCCGACATAATATAAGGGGTTGCTGCTAAGAAATAATGTAGATGGATTAGCAGTGGATGTCTGGCATGAGTGAAATTCAAGGAATGAATCTAAGCTTTCTACTCTCAAGTTCGTTTACATCTTGTGTGGCATAAGCAGCTTCTGAGCTACAGACGATCATTAGTCTGTTTTCACAGTTTCTCCTCTCATAGAAGGATATGGTTAGCTGGTATATGAATGTATAAATAACCACAATTATATTTTTAAATTATACAGGCATATTTATAAGTATACTTTGGTGTTACTTCTTTGTTTATCGTGGATTAACTACTTTTATGTGGCGTGATGCGGATGGACTGGGACGATTATAGGGATGAATGCTGCCTTTCTACAGATCCACCACACTAAATAACAAGAACAAATCTCAAGACCTCATCCTTTGCTCTACACTCACATTGTCTGTAGATTGAAACATTTGTGTGGAATTTTGGATGTATGGCAGCGCTTAAGCAATGTGACCAGCACTAGCAGTAACCCAATACTAATCTCAAGCATCACTGAATTAACCTCAGCTGACAGGTCGCAGCGTGCGTTATTTAAATGTGCAGGGTTAGAAGTTTCCACCTGTCCATCAGTCATCGTGCTGAGAGAGATTCCTTCTATTTTCGGCCACTCCTGATTCATGAGGCTACTGTACATACACCTGGATTAGTAATTCTAAAGTGGGCAATAAACATCTAGAATTAGATTTTGGGCCTCCACATGCCTCAGACTTGGGGTACAGCTGGAAATTCGAGAGACTTCTAGAGCTGACATGTCAGGGCATGCGTGAGAACTGACTGGGTGTCTTACTGGAGGCAGGCCTGGTGGTCACTGTCAATCTCTTTAGGAATTGCAATACGATGCTAGAAGGGTCATGCGTTTTACTGTTCAGGTGGAATTCAACAATTTAGGATGGATTCTCAACCTGTTGGTCAGGTGTAATCAACAGTTGTATAGAAGGTCACACATAGAAGGCCTAGCATACCTGAACTGTTTTTATTTCTTTCCATACCACCCTGTCAAAACTGTGTTAATGTCAGATCTGATTGCAGTCTCCTACTGTAGGATTTAATTTTTAAAAAGTGCTCTCACTCTTCTTTCTGCTATACAATAGAAACTGATTGATATGTTTCTATTAGAAGATTATGTCTAATGGCTTTTAAAAGGGATTTTTTTTTTTGTAGGTGGTTGTTAGTGATATGCAAATTGACAAGAAGCATTATACAGCATGGAAAACAGACTATTCAGTGTGAAAGGCAGGGAGAGCCCTTTAAAAGTGGAACTATACTGGACTGGCCCTCAATAAAACAGCCTGTAAACATCTCCCCCACTGCAACCTGGCAGCTTTCAGTCTCTCTGTAACTGCAGCCCTGAGCATCTGAGACTACTGCTCTGAGTTGAACATTGTTTGCACAGTGGCATCTGCAAGCAATTTCAGACTTGCTAATGGATCCAATCAGGACAGTAAGTGATGTCTGTGAACTCAACAGCCAATCCAAATCCCCACAGGGGTCTCCGTGATCCTGACACTCGACCAGCACACCAGTCAGTAACAATGTCCTTTTAAGAATTCCTCACATCTGCAGCTTCAGGCCAGAATGTAACCATAGATCATAAGGAGACATAATATTAAAAACAGCAATAAACTCTCTTGTCACAGCTATTACTTTTGGATGTTTAATCGAGCAGTTTAACTACATAGCTATAGTTCAGTGTTGAGTTACATTTGGACTGCTTCTCCTGCTTGTATTGATGAAGTTATCCTGATGTTGTTGTTGCTCAGTTTCTTATCTTGACACAACCCTTTTGGTATCCTCTTATGGTGCTGGCTGGCAGGTATTGTGTTGAGAATCAGAAAACGTGATTTCACTCTGCTGCAATAAATCACGCCCTCATTGGTCTTCATTTTATTGTCAAAGAGATGTTCATCTTTATGATCGTCTCATAACCACGTGATTCATATTGACATTTTGACATGCTCTTGTATCAAAATAGAAAAGCATATATATGAAGTAGGCTACTATCTGTCCTCTTGCCATAGCTTACAGCAGTAAATCTTGAAGTTCTTGGCCTTGTCATTACAAGTTCTCAGTACAGGAACATTCCAATTCAACAGTTAAACATGAGTAACAATAAAAATTCAACACATGACAATCGAGCATTTACTGTCATAGAAATAGAAATCATAGAGTCAGCCAATGTAAAATAAGCAACAGCAAAATATATCGCAGAGCAGATGCTATAGTATAGTATAGCTCAAGGTCAAACTACTGGATACCATATTTCCCTCCCCCAATGTTATACCATTTACCCAAATTTATGCTTTTGCATTGCATCCAATTAGCTGTTAGAAACAAGAATTTATGATTCAGCATTAATGGGCACCTTCCGTCCTGGGACCGCTCTTTGGGCTGGCATGTGCTGGTGGGTTTAAAGATAGCTGTCAGTTTTGCTTGGCTGTCCGTTCCATGGTCAACATTTCAGTTATGTGGATCCTGTACTGAGAGAAGTAGCTGAGACAGCGTTTGCCCGGAGTTCTGCTTAGAAGGTCGGTGTATTCTCGGTCTAGTGTTAAGTGTGTTGTAAAGTTGCCAAACTGGCAGAGGTCTTCCATAAAAGAACACAGCAATATTTTTATTCTTCTCTGTTTTGTGAAACTGTTTAGAAAGTATATTACAATATTTACAAATATATATAAAATGTATCTTTCACAATTTTAACTCACCGTTTATTTATGAATACTACAATTGGGAGATCGGAATACATAATTAAAAGGCAAGAAATGTGTAAATAAGTATTGTATATCTCCAGCAGAACATTATTTGACTTTGTATTTGTCTGCTAATCCAGATCCCTTTAACCTTTACACATGTCACATGTGCAAAGTTTGTTTCATCTTCCCATCTTTAATGTGGTTGTCTTTTAGGTTTTTAAATCCCTTGGGATCCAGCTTCCTTTGTCCATCTTTGATCTGTTCTTACAATGTGCCCAGTCCTTTCAACAGTGTGCTGTTTCTTCCAAATGCACTCAATCCCATTTTCCTGTTGATTTATTCCATAATATCTCCATCTGCAACCTGGCAGCTTTCAGTCTCTCCATTTATCAAAGCTGTTAAACATGACTGTGGTTTTACTCAGGTTCATTTTATGTACAGTTTTCTTGCTGGCATCTAAGAGTTCTTGAATTTGAAGCTACAGGTCTTCACGTTTTTGCAAATACAACAATGTAATCGGCAAATCATAAGTTGTTCAAATAAGCTCCATTTAAAGACTCCTTTTTCTTCCCAGTCTAAAGTCCTGAACCCTTCTTCAAGACTTGCCATGAAGAGTTAGTGAGTTTGAGAGATTGTGTACTCCTTTACAGATCTTGATCTTGTCAGAGTCTTGGTGGAGTCGGATTGAAGTTTCCTCAATGTTTTGATTTCTTGAGATTGTAAATCAAATGGAACTTGTTGATGATCCATCGTGTTATGTCTGCTTCTGAATCCTGCTTGTTCTCTTGGTTGGGCAAAGTGTCTTGAAGACAATGTGTTAATATCTTTGTAAATACTTTGTATAAGATGGGAAGTAGACTAATGGGCCTATAGTTCTTCAGGTCTGCTTTGTATCCTTTCTTATACAGGAGAATGACAGTTGCGTTATAACCCCTTATCCTGTATTTGACACTTTCTAAAAAGTTTAGCAAGAATATTCAAGAATATAGACCCCTATATCAGCTGCACTGAATTAATATTATTATTATTATTATTATTATTATTATTATTATTATTTTTATTATTATTATTTATTTATTTATTATTATTATTATTATTATTTTTACCCAATTAAAATATTTTTTGTTTTGGTCTTAGTCTCTGATGGAAAAATAATTGATTATAATACTTGCAGGTGTTTGATTTAAACCATGTGTTTTATATACTGTATTAATAAACAGCATATTGTATATAAATAATATATAGTGATATTTGTTTTACACAGTAAAAGGTAAATATAATGGGCATACAGAAACATTGACGGTGCTTTTACTGTGCTGAATGACAGCTATAATGTTTGTTTGTCAGATGCTTCTGAAGCTGAGGGAGAGAAAGCTGCAGAGGACATTTCTGAAGAGAAGACAACTAAGAAAAGAAAAGGACAGAGTGCAAAGCCAGTAAAGGCAAAAAAGAAGAAAGTACAGGTAATTAATATCATAATTAGCACACCACTGCAAGTCCACAGGCATGCTTTTGATAAACATAAATTGCAACAATATCAAGAAAAAACATGAATATAGTGAAATGTAATTGTTCTTCATCCCCACAGGCAGAGTGCTTTGTTGCTCAGGAGAAGAAAAATGATGATGAAGATAAGGACTCGAAGAAAGCTAAAAGAAGGCGAAAGGTACCGACAGGAGAGCTTTTTCCTTTCAGGAGTTGAAGAGATCTGGATAGACCTGCCTTCCAATAGTGGCATCTGCTGGCGTACAAGAGAAACTCCATCAGGGAACCACTGCCTTGTTCCAGTGAAGAATCATGTGCTCACTGCAGATTCAAATGGTTGATTGGGGAAAAGCATGTATTCTATTTGTATTTCTGATATTAGTTTCTGTTGTACATTTGGTCCATGATGTGAAAAGTGAGTTGAGCAGTTGATGTTGAGATTGAAATGCAAACTCAAGCTAAATAGTATCTAGTGGACCCAGATATACAGGAAACCAACAGAATATCTCAAATCCCTGCTGTAAACATGTATTGAAAGTATAATACTATACCCTTAGCTCATGATTATAGTTTTTCTCCAACATTATGGCAGTGTCAACACTTGTAAGGTGTGATGTATTTTTTACTTAACTAGAAAGGTGCAATTTTGGGAATTGATGTTTCTACAACCCTGTAATTTCAGGTAACTCTTAATTTTTGTATTATAGAAGAAGATATCCAATGTCCTGGCTTCTTCAGCCCCAAAGCCTGGGTGCCCAGCTGACCTACAGAAACTTATTGAGGAGGATTATTCCAATAAGCGATCAGTCATTGAGATGGAGGAGCTCAAACTGGCAGGTATGGCACAC